>NC_133705.1:9947522-10437522 GCF_048934315.1 Petromyzon marinus
TGGGTCAGTTACCTGTTGCAGTTGCGGTAAACATCGCCGTCGGGGAGACAAAGGCGGCCGGGCGTGGTGTTGTCCACCCTACCCCCTCGTGTGCCGTGCCGGCCTTCATTGGTGCTCGGCGACAGCAGTCTGTTAAGGCTATGCGGGGGATCTTTGTGTATATATATCGTGTGTGCCCGTGTGTACGGCTCCAGTCACAGAGGCTCACGCTTTAGAGCAGTGGTTATTAACCCGGGGTGCACGCACCCACTGGGGGAGCGAGACATGGCCAGATATTTTTTTGTTGTCGTTAAGGTAAATCATTTAAACACAAATTAGGCACGGGGCTTGTGAGTACAACTCACTTTTTTTTCATCAGACCCTTACGTATTTAGTAACATTGTAAAAAAAAAAATTAACGATGAGAACCACGTGTTTGCAAGGCCTCAGTTAAGGTTTAAGAACCACTAATTTAAACGAATGACACTGACGATTATAATCATGCCTAAAATGAAGTACTGGTGCGGTGTTGTAAAACATCGCCACTGGGAAGACAAAGGCGGTCGGGGGTGATTTCCCCTCGTGCCGGCTTTCACGGCTTGCTGCTACTCGCCAACAGCACTTGCCTCACCCAGTCTGTTGTCTCGGTCACAGCGTCTCTCGCTTGAGACGAGCGGCACCGAAACGTCGGGTGATGATGATTGATGACGGAGGGCCTCGACGGCTGCGATGATGGCGAAGGCAATTATCCCACAAAGCGACCCCTGCCGCCTCCCCGAACCCACACTGGATTTTTTTTTTTGCACACAGCGTTGGTGTACGGTGCTTTTGTCAGGAATATTTTGCTGATTTTTTTTTCCATGGATTTTCTGTTTGCACACTCACGTAATCACTTTAAGATGTTTTTTTTTTCTTGTTCGTGTTTTTGGTTTTGTTTGTTGTGGTTGCACCCGATTCAAGAGCCGAATGGCTCACAGGGCTATACCAAAATAAATAAACTGAATAAAAAACTGAAACACGTGCCACCCCATCGATATCCGCGCGTCTCTAACCGACAACGCGCCTCTACAGCGACCTCGACGACCCCTGACCCCACTGCGGGGGTTTCACCGTGGCGAGACGCAGCTGTTTCTGAACGAAGCGCAACAACAACAACAACGAGTGGGCTCCCTGGCTCCGATTGGCCACAAAATACAAAGCCACCGCAAGCTGTAAACACACCGTGCGAACCCACCTATTTCTTCTGCTGTGCCTCGTGACTCACTCTAAACAAAAACAACAACAAACTAAACGTGTTTTGTTGTTGTTGTTGTTTCACCGGGTAAGGCCCCGCCGAACGAGGGAGCTCTTTTTTTTCAGAAGCGACCTGGCCATCACAAATGATAGCTCAACGAAGTGGCTTATCATCGTCACGTGATTATTCACAGCAGCCAATGGTGCTCTAAACGCGTTGGGATGTTGATTCTCAATGCGAAGGGGTAAAAACCGGAGGACATCGGAGAAAATCCACGCGACCACGGGGAGAAAGAGAGAGAGAACACCCAAACTCCAAATATACAGCAGGCATCGCCAGGGTCCCGATTGAACCCACGACCTCCTTCATACCAGGCGAGGTAGTTAACATATTAAGCCAAGGAGGCTGCTCGCTTGTGGTTTTGGTTAGCCGGACCGCCCTTTGATTTAAATACTAATTCTAGCTATTATTTAGAATAAATATCACGACTTTCATCGAGGGCCTCAAATCTCCACGAGGAGGAGGTGGGGGGGGGGAGAGGGGAGGGGTGGGCAGCGACCGGTGGATTATTGAGAGGGGATAGACGGACGGGAAGGGGGGGGGGGCGTGCGAGTGCCCCATGGCATTTCATGGGTCATGGCTGTTGTTTTAATAACGATAATAACAACAACAACAGAACAAACAAAAAACAGATCAACCTCCGCAAGAGATCTCAGGTTCAAGGTCTCGCGTGGCGAGTCGACGTCGTCGTTCTTGCCCATAAATGTGAGCGATCCTCAGCGTTTGATTCAATTGTTGTACGGTTGACACGAGGAAGAGACGGCATGGCAAAAAGAAGAGTGGTGGGGGGGGGGGGGGAGGGGGGGTGGGCCTTGAGGCTAATTGATTTTTATTAAGGGCAGGACAAGGGTCGCGATAGCACGGATTGCCACGGAAATATGCGCACGGAATTCGGTATCGTTTCTCGACATCGATGGCGTCTCTCGCCTAGGTCACACTCAGGGCCGTGTTTTTTCTACACGTTGAAATGAAAATCTTAACCTTGTTGTTTTTTTTTTTTGGGTAACCATTGGATAGCAGCGCTACGTATTGTTCGTGTTTATTCTCAAGCACACACAAGGGGACGCAGCCTAGGAGGAGGATATGGTGATCAACGTATTTGATTTGGTGCTTTCGTGACTGCAGAAATTACTCTTTGTGTTTTTTCGGGTTAAAGTCACGTAGAAATAAGAAATAATGATTACATTACATAGTAGCATACGACGTTTCGATTGCAACGCAAGCAATCATCATCAGGTATAGAAGAGCTAACTCTCTCTGCTTAGATGTCTATATATGTGTCTGCGATCTGTACTCTATCACTCTTAACCTATAATTTAGCAATCTTTGAAATAACGTAATCAGCCAGACCATGCGTTAATTGTGTTTTGACCGACCCTCTGTGCTGCATTATATAGTTTCCTTTTTTTACAAAATCTTGTTCGATTGTATGTGCTTCTCCATCTCTCTTTGTCTCCCCTACATGCTAAGGCCTCGGCACAGAGACCCTATCTCTCTGTGCTCCATACGTTGTGTCTCTCTTTGTGTCTCTGTGTTAACTCCCTCTACTTAGGTGTCTGTATATATATATCTGCGGTTCTGTGTTTTCCTCTCTCTCTCTTAAATTTAGCTCTTCTATACCTGATGATGATTGCTTGCGTTGCAATCGAAACGTCGTATGCCATTATGTAATTGTATAATTATTTCTTATTTCTACGTGACTTTACCGAAAAACCAAAGAGTGATCAACGTATTGTCCGTCTGGTTCCAAGCACTCGAGTCGGAATCGTGAAGCCATGAGTTAATTTCACCACCCCCCCCCCCCACTCAGCTTCGGGCATCTTTATAGTCACGTAGGTAAAAATAAAATAACAAAAAATAACGACGTTTCGGCCACAACACAAGTGGCCTTCATCAGGTGAAGGTACTGAACTGTCCAGAGGACAGCGTTGGAGTGAAGACAGCCAAGCCCAGGTCGCGTCCTTTAAGCTGTGTGGGACGAAACAAAAAACGCATTGACAAAGGAATTAGCATAACAATGATGTACTGGACCGGCACGGTGGGGGGGGGGGGGGGGGGAGTTTACATAATGTTGGTGTGAAGGGAAATAAGCTGCTGTGAAAGTTTGGAATACCGCTACTTGAATAAATATACTGTACCATTGAAAATTAGTTTAATGTTTGGTTTCGTTTAGAACATCTTTCCAATGATTGCTTAATTTGAAACCATCATTTCGGTTGAAATTGTGTCTGTGTTTGTAATCTGAATTGCCTCGTGGACAAATCTCTGATAAAAAAAACCCGTGGGTTTGCAGATTACCTTTGGTATCGGAGAAAACTATATCGTGATCACCCACAGCGTTGTAACAGTGATCAGCTACGGCAGAAGAATTCGTTCTGCCGGTGTGCCTGTACTAGTATACTACACTATACACTACTATACACAACACACTAGTGCTGTACTAGTGACGAATTGGCCACGTTCTGTTTACGTGACAACCCTTACTAGTTGGCTGTGTCGGGTGGTGGCGGGTTTTAACGACACATTTATATATTTACACGATCTAACCCACAAAATTCTATTATGGATGATATTGGTCGCGAAATCCTGCTACGTGTTAAACGTTTACAGTAACTAATGAGAGAGAGAGAGGGAGAGAAAGCCATTTTGTTGAGGTACGTTTTTAGCTGAGAATTCAAGATTTTAAAAGTGTCTCTCTCGTGAGTCCTCGCCTCGAAGGAGCAAGGAGTCCCAGAGTTTTGGGCCGCAATGACGAAGGCAACGACCCCCCCCCCCTCCCCCCCCCAAGTGTGTAAGCCCAGAGACCGTGATGAGGGCGAGCAATGCACAATCTTGAGGATCTTCTTAATGATCATCTCGTCCTTGCTGCCGTCACAGGAATGTGGATTTTTTTTGTCACATTTCACGGTGTGATGGAACGGCCCCCACCCCTACACACAGCCCCCCCCCCGCCCCCCCTACCGAAACAAATTCCCCGGGCGATTTCGCTTCATTCATCAGCCAGGAGGACAAGCGCCACATTTTTTTACGTGGGGAGAGGAAAAAGTGTCCCCCCCCCCCCCAAAAAAAAGGCTCCCAGAATCTCTTGATGCCTCGTTGGGGATTTTTGTTGTTGTTGTTCATCTACCGTAACGATGACGTAACCACTGCGACAAAGTGTCCATTTGGGGCGGAGGATGGCTAGGAGATGTTAACTACCTCGCCTGGTATGCAGGTGGTCGTGGGTTCGATGCCGACCCTGACGCCTGCTGCTGCTGTATATTTAGAGTTTGCGTGTCTTTCTCTCTCTCCGTGCAGATGTTAACTACCTCGCCTGGTATACAGGTGGTCGTGGGTTCGATGCCGACCCTGACGCCTGCTGCTGCTGTATATTTAGAGTTTGCGTGTCTTTCTCTCTCTCCGTGGAGATGTTAACTACCTCGCCTGGTATACAGGTGGTCGTGGGTTCGATGCCGACCTTGACGCGCTGCTGTATATTTGGAGTTTGCGTGTCTCTCTCTCCGTAGTCGCGTGGATTTGTCTCCGAGTCCTCCGGGTTTTCCCTCCACATTAGAATCAACGTCACGCGTCGAGAGTATTTGGCTCCTGTACATTTCCACGTGATGATGATCAGCCACTTCGCTTTACCATTTGCGATAGCCAGGTCGTTTCTGAAAAATAGCTACATAGCTCAGTGGGGGGGGGGGGGGGGGGGGGGCTTATATGTAATATAAAACAAATAGCGAGTTAGTTAAGATCACGCCATGCACGATCTCGCTTCTGACTCATTGGGGTCATTGGTGCCACACCGACAACAACAACAACAGCACCACCGCACGACAGCACGGGTGGTTCTTCAGCTGCCCCGTGTGCCGTAACCGCACGACGCCCGACGTTTCGCTCCAGGTGCTGGGAGCTTCTTAAGGAATCGATTACCGTGCGTTCGCAACCCAGCGTCGAATCGTCACTGCCACGTGCCTTCTGCTACTGCTGCTGGTACCGCTGTCTTCCCCTAACTCGTCATCGCTGCTTCCTCCTCCTCCTGCTCTGAGTCGTTTTGCTCTCCCCTTTGGCGGGAGTCAAACGAACAGTGCGTGCCAATTATAGGTGTAAATTATTGTAACTTGTTCCCATTCGGTTAATTTTCTGTCGCCTGTAAAAGCCTCAGGGGCCGTCCATAAATGACGTCACGCGATTTTGGCCGGTTTTTGACACCCCCTCCCCCCTCGTCACACGGTGTGACAAAAAGTCAGACCCCCCTATGACGTCACAAAGCTCTGCCCCTCCCCCCCCCCACCATATTTTTATTTTGAAAATAAAACACGCTTCAAATCACTTTAAACTATTGTCATTGTAGCGCGTATTTAATGTGGTGCTGCACTCTGATGTTGTAGGAGGAAACACGTATTAAAAGGAGGCGTTGGAAAGCTTAAATTTAGCATAAAATTCACTTTAAAATATTCAACGTCTAACTAAAACTGCAGATGTTCAGAATATTATATTGAAATTCTCTTATAATTATAAAATATTAAAAGTAATTATAACTATAAAAAATACTTGAAACGTTGTAGTAGAACGAAGCAAAATGGAGAGTACAATTATAACAATCAGATATTAATTTTACAGAATGAAAAGCCCTGGTAGAATAATGAAAATCAAAATGTTTAATAACAATCATTCAAAACATTTACAAAATGTATGCTTCTCCATTCTCCCATGGAAAAGCAAAATGCTCCTTCATGGAATAAATAAAAGGTGATCTTAGTAAATTTAAACAATCAAATAGTTCATATTCTTAGTTTTTTCGGTAAAGTCACGTTGAAGAGAAACAACAAAATAACAAAATATATATAAAACAATAAAAAATTCTCACGACGTTTCGACCATAACTCAAACGGTCATCATCAGGTGTGTTGGTTTGCATAAATTTATTTTTAAACGGCACATTTATTTATTTATAAAAAACGTTGGCGTCACGCGCAGCGATTTGGCAGTTTGCCCAGGACTAGTCCATCTATTTTTTTTTTTTTAAAGAGGAGGGGGAGACGAAATTTTTTATAATGTATGCTGTCTGAAAGCCACTGTAAGCGTGAACAATCAATTAAGAACTGAAATGGTTTATCAAATCTTTCCAATGATTGCTAAGATAGAATCCATCTTCTCGGTTGAAATTGTCTCTGTGCTTGTATATGTGGATAGCCTCATGAACGAATCTCTCATGGAAGCCAGATGGCTTACAAAGAACCTCCGTCTTGGAAAAGTCAATGGCATGTGAGCCTACTGAATCAGAACAATGATCTGCTACGGCCGAGGTGTTGGTCCTACCGTGTTTAAGGTCTGCTTTATGTTCACGAATGCGGTCCGAGACATGGCGTTTGGTTTCTCCAATGTAACTACTACCACAGAGGCAACTTAGTTTGTAGACACCAGGGTATTGTATGTCCGGAATCACATCTTTTACAGACGGAACCAGATCACGGATTTTATGTAATGTGTTGAAACGGACCTGGATCTTGTGTTTATTCAAGATTTTGGAGATCTTTTTTGTGATCCCCGCAATGAAGGGTAAAGTGATGGTTTTGAAAGGCTCCTCAAGAGGGTTCTTCTTCATGGTTTGAGTGATAGCTTTGCGGATTGTATAGTCGGAGTAACCATTAGCCCTAAGAGCTTGGTGTACGTGCTTGAGTTCACTGCTTATGTGTTCCTGGTCGGATATGCATTGGGCTCTATGATACAGAGTCTTGATGAGAGAATTCTTCTGTGATGGATGGTGGTGGGAATCCGGTTTCAGATAAGCATCCGTATGGGTAGCTTTCCTGTTGAGACTGACGCCATCCAGACTGCCACTCTGCGCCCAACCTTATGGAAGAGGTACGTGGATGACACTTTTGTCATCTGGCCACATGGCCGGCCTGCTCTAGACCAATTCTTCGACCACATCAATTCCATACACCCAGCCATCAGATTTACCATGGAAGTCGAAATAGATGGCAAGATACCTTTTTTGGATGTCCTAATTAAAAAGAGACCTGATGGTTCAATGAGCCACTCTGTCTACAGGAAAGCTACCCATACGGATGCTTATCTGAAACCGGATTCCCACCACCATCCATCACAGAAGAATTCTCTCATCAAGACTCTGTATCATAGAGCCCAATGCATATCCGACCAGGAACACATAAGCAGTGAACTCAAGCACGTACACCAAGCTCTTAGGGCTAATGGTTACTCCGACTATACAATCCGCAAAGCTATCACTCAAACCATGAAGAAGAACCCTCTTGAGGAGCCTTTCAAAACCATCACTTTACCCTTCATTGCGGGGATCACAAAAAAGATCTCCAAAATCTTGAATAAACACAAGATCCGGGTCCGTTTCAACACATTACATAAAATCCGTGATCTGGTTCCGTCTGTAAAGGATGTGATTCCGGACATACAATACCCTGGTGTCTACAAACTAAGTTGCCTCTGTGGTAGTAGTTACATTGGAGAAATCAAACGCCATGTCTCGGACCGCATTCGTGAACATAAAGCAGACCTTAAACACGGTAGGACCAACACCTCGGCCGTAGCAGATCATTGTTCTAATTCAGTAGGCTCACATGCCATTGACTTTTCCAAGACAGAGGTTCTTTGTAAGCCATCTGGCTTCCATGAGAGATTCGTTCATGAGGCTATCCACATATACAAGCACAGAGACAATTTCAACCGAGAAGATGGATTCTATCTTAGCAATCATTGGAAAGATTTGATAAACCATTTCAGTTCTTAATTGATTGTTCACGCTTACAGTGGCTTTCAGACAGCATACATTATAAAAAATTTCGTCTCCCCCCTCCTCTTTAAAAAAAATAGATGGACTAGTCCTGGGCAAACTGCCAAATCGCTGCGCATGACGCCAACGTTTTTTATAAATAAATAAATGTGCCGTTTAAAACTAAATTTATGCAAACCAACACACCTGATGATGACCGTTTGAGTTATGGTCGAAACGTCGTGAGAATTTTTTATTGTTTTATATATATTTTGTTATTTTGTTGTTTCTCTTCAACGTGACTTTACCGAAAAAACTAAGAATATGAATTATTAAAGTCACGAAAGCTTTAAATCAAAATCAAATAGTTAATAACGAATATTAATCAAAATTTGAGTTATTATAACAATTCTATTTAATTGATGTTTATGTAAAGTTGCGCATTTTGATGTGACGTCACATTTTTCAACCCCCCCCTCCCCCCCCTCGTCACACATCGTCACAAATGTCTGACCCCCCTCCACCCCCTCCCCCTAGGTGCGTGACGTCATTTATGGACGGCCCCTCACGGCGAAACGCAGAACGCGGCGACGGAATGCATCGCGCGTTTTCGATTCGCCTAACGGAAAAGGCTCCCGCAAACCAGCGCGTGGAGCGCGAAACGTCGGACATCGCGCCCGAACGACCCGAGCACGCCACGTGGGTGGAGAGAGGCGTGCCATCGGCACGTTCGTGAAACTGGGGCTGGCACGGTGGCTAGGAGGGGGGTGTGGTGGTGGTGGTGGTGGTGATGGGAGGGGGAGAGGCTATGGTATGGGGAGCAGAGAGACCTGTGGATTATTGAGACCTACGTTGAACTTATTTCGCAACGTACGCCGCAGCCAACAGCGCTAATCAAAGCAACAGAACTGAAAAGAGTTGGTATTCCAAAGAGCGTGCGTCTCTGCCTGCGTGATCAGTGCGCGTTATGTGTGTGTGTGTGTTTACGTTGAACTTCTTTCACGCCGTACGTAGCCTACCGCGCTAATCGGAGGTGCATCCTCGATGTCGCGGACTCAGTACTACGCGAGAGAGAGAGAGAGAGCGTGTGTTCAGACTCACTCGCTGGGGTTTCTCGTTCTCCATCTCTCTTCCATCGTGTCTCGTGCGTGCGGGATTAGAATCGCATTAGAAGTATTAGAATCGCACCGTGCTCGGATGTCTCTGTATGTTGCGCGCGCGTGTGCGTGTGTGTGCGTGTATGTGTGCGTTGAACGTCTTTCGCACCGTACGTAGCCAAACGCGCTGATCGGAGGTGCGGGATTTGAAATCGCATTACAAATATTAGAATCGCACAGGTGCTCGTGTGTATGTATGTTGCGCGTATTTTGGAACTTTTTTCGCACCGTACGTAGCAAAAGCCGCGCTAATTAGAATCGACATGGGATCGGGATTAGAATCGAAATGGGATCGATGGGCGGAGGAGGGGGGAGGGGAGGGGAGGGGGGGTGATGCTGCCCCCATGAAATTTCACGGGGGCAGGTTCACGTTGTTATTAAATGCGCTATTTTTTTGGGCCTCCAACGTTTGCTGTTGTTTTAATGAAGACAACAACAACAACAAGAAAACAAACGAGAGACCAGGTTCAAGGTCCTCGAGCAGTCACGCGCCACACCTCGCTCAAAGCCGACGTCCCACCAGAAAATGTGAGCGGTCTCTCAACGACGATGAATTCGATCGCCGTATCGATGATGATGAACACGAGGACGGACGACATTGGAAAAACAGGGGGGGGGTTGGGGGGGAGGCATGGGGATAATTGTTTTATTTTTATTTTCTTGACGACAGACGCTTCAGTGATGGTGAGCCGTGGATGTTACAGCCTTTCGCGACCAATATCATTCAGAATAAAGGGTTGTGTTTTTTTTATGTGGGCTGGATCGCGTGAATATGGAATAGTTGTCGTCAATCCACCGCCACCCGACGCAGCCTATTAAGCTGTTTAGAAACTAAACTGTTAAACTAAAATATGCGTTTAGAGTATTTGTTGAGCTATCATTGGTGGCCAGGTCGCTTCTGAAAAATAGCTCAGTGGGCCTCACCTGGTCAATACAAATAGTGAGTTAAGTTTACGCCATGCACGATCTCACCATATCCTTGCAGATAAAGACAACAAATCCCCTCCCTATAGATAGTCTTTAACAGATTGTCGGGGCAAGTGCTGTTAGCCGCCATTCGTCGCCACGGCGCTTGTGCCAGGCTAGGTGCCACGGCGCTTGTGCCAGGCTAGCAGGGGGTCACGGGACAGACCCAGCAGGTGCCATGGGTCGACCGACTGAGATGACTGGCAGATGTACCAACTGTGCCCCCTACTGTGCCAACTTGCTGCGCTCTCCTCGTTGCTCTCCCCTGTTGCTGGAGGGCGACTGCCTCAAATCGCCCAGTAGCGTCCTTCACGAGCCTCCTCCACGTGCTAAAGGACACAGAGATGAAGATCCACTGTGTGGCCTTAACATACTGCTGGTTCAAGTTACTGTTAGCGAGCACCTATGAAGCCCGGAACGGCACACGAGTGGGTGGGCGACCACCACCACACCAGTCCGCCTTTGTCTCCCGAGTGACGATGTTGAGGCCGAGTCGACCTAGAGGAGGCACAAGATCGTTTCAGATAATCGTCGCTGATGTTGGTGGCCGTGAACGGAAATCGAACTGGGGTCGCCGGGTTCGTAGCGCAGCGCGCCAACCGTGCTACACTACCGCTCCCACCCCCATATATAATACTCACTGTCATACACTCACCGCCTTTGTATCCCCAGTGGCAATGTTTTTTACACACCGCACAAGGAACTCATTTGAGGCTCAGTCGACCTAGGGGAGGCTCAGGACCGGTTCAGATAATCGTCACCGGTGTTTGCCGTGACCGGGAATTGAACTCAGGTGTTCGGGCTCGTAGCGTGGCGCGCTAAACGCTGCACTACCGCTCCCCCCATACTCATACACATCCACTCACTCTGACATATGTAGAGTAATAGCGCTGGCTGCTGACGGAAAGTGGTACTGACAGCGTATGGCAGTACACAGGTCGGCAGGCGACAGTAATAGACAACTAAGGGAAAAGCTCAGGAAGGGGTCCATCTGGAAGTCCCGGGAACCTGCTAGTAGGTTCCAGAAGGGGGGCGTGGCCAGGGTGGAGCAAGGCCATGCTGGGAGCATAAGAGGGAGCCCCTCGCCGTGCTGCTGTTTCATCACCACGGTCGCCGCCATCTTCACCACCACTGGGCGCCGCTAGCTAGACAGCCTGCCAGCTATACTAGCTAGATAGTGCCGCCGACAGTAGACGGCTGTGCGTAAATATATATAAGAGTGTGCACCCACGTAGGGTGCATATAGTCCCCATTGTGCACAAGAATAAAGAAAGGTGCCTCCGATTATTCCTGTCCCCAATCTGCGTCACTAACACGTGGTGTCAGAAGTGTCAAGAATTCTTTATGCCAAAAGCAGCGAAGAGGAATAGCCCACCTGCGGTGTCGTCGGAGGACGAGGACGGCGAGGGTGTTATCCCCCCAACAGCCCCGGAGTCCAGGACCTCAGTCATGTGTCCTGCGGGAATGGCGCTTGCGGAGCAACGGGGACAGGGCGCCATTCCCACAGAACACATGACTGAGGTCCCGGACTCCGGGGCTGTTGGGGGGGATAACATCCTCGCCGCCCTCGTCCTCCGACGACACCACAGGTGGGCTCTTCCTCTTCGGGGACAGGGCGCCAGTTCCTCGCGGCTACCTGCTGAGGAGGGGTGGCACGAGCTCACCGGGCGCCTCGGGCAGCTGCTGTCTTCTGCCACGCAGCTAGCCACCCAGCTTGCTGCGGCCGCGCCCGCTGGAGAAGCCGCGGCACAGGGGCTGCAGGCGGTCAGAATGCCCCCCGCTGCCACGCCTGCGCGGGGGGCAGGCCGCCGTTTCGCCCGCCGCGAGCGCGGCGTGGCTGGCAGCCGCCGCTTTGTCGGTGGAGCGGGACCTGTTTGGCGCGAAAACCGAGTCTCCCCCGGTGGCGCTCGTGGGAGCACCATTCCAGCCAAGGCGGTTGCCTTGCGTCCGCAAGTTCGTAGCAGTGGGGGGGCAACTGGACGGCATTTCAACGCCGTTTCGAGGCTGCTTACATGTCAATCGGCTGGGCGGAGGCAGAAGTTGTACACGCTCTGCCGACGGCACAAGATAACGACTCTTGGAGGTGTTCAAGGCCATCCCGGAAGCAGACCGGGTGAATCTACCTCGGGCGTATGCCCAAATGAACGCCATCTTCGACCCGCCGTCCAACTCCCGCAGGAGGTTCTTGCTGCGGAGGCGGAGGGAGGCCGAGATGCCTCTCACCTTCCGCAGCGCGCTACTGGCCTTGGGCCAAGCAGCCTATCCTCACATGGACCGGGTGGCGCTCGATTCCTTGGCGCTGGAGAGGTTGCTGTCGCTGGCGCAGGAGTTGAGCGTCGCCCTCTCCATCACGGAGGAGGACGACCTGTCACCCCTGAAGGTGGCCCGGTGTATACAGGCGCACCTTAACCTGCAGTAGCATCCCACGTTGGCTGCTTGTGTGGGGGGAGCCTGCAGATCTGGAGGGGCCTGCACTGCGGGAGCCGGAGCAGGCCTGTGCTTTGTTCGTCCGGGGCCCACACGGGAGTCAAGGGACGGCAGCCAGAGCGGGAGTGGTGAGAGAGGGACCCCCTTCTAGCGTGGAGGTCTGTGACCACCTGTTTCAAGTGTGGCCAGCCAGACCACATCGCCAGGAGATGCAGAAACAGCGCCGGATCATCCACCTCGCCTTCGACGTACTCCACCCCACCGTTATCTGCTTCCTCGGCCTCACAGGCAAGTCGCGACACATCAGACACTCGGCCGCAGCCGTCCCCTCACGCTTCTCGGTTGTTGCGCGCGTCCGATTCGCACGTCGCCACCCCTCATCTTGTCACGGCACATGGGCGGCGGACTACGGCGTCGGATGGGTGGCCATGTTGCGTAGAGCAGTGGAGTAGATTGGCATACCGTGTTGTGGCGGCTGCGGAGAGTTAGTTTGCGGTGGTTGGGTTAATCCTGGGGGTTGAGGTAAGGATCTGGTCGACACGGGAGCTTCAGCTACCATCATTTGTGAGCGAATTTTTTTATTTGTTACCGCCGAGAACCTGTTGTCTGAGCCCAGTTGTGAGTACTTGCGTTGCTGCAAACAGTGGAAGTTTGGGAATTGTGGGACAAATAGCGATGAGGGTCCGGATAGGGGAAATTGAGTTAAGGGGGCCGGTGTTGGTCTCCAAGACATTGGCTGTGCACTGTCTTCTGGGCACAGAATTTTTGGGGATGCCCCTCAAGATCCTTGTTGATCAAGGTTATGTTAAAATGCCGTGAGGGCAGCGGTTGGCCTTCTTGAAGTCCCCTACTTGGCTGGCAGCGACTAATGCTACAGTCTAGGCCCTGGAGAGGGAATCGGTTATGATTCTGCCAGGTGCACAGATGATGATGCCCTTACGGTTCCGGAAGCATCTGGAATTGGCAAATTCCGAGGAAGGGGTCCTCTTAACCCCGTCTAATACAGCGACATGGGGTCTCGTGTTGGTGGGCGCTCACACCATCGTGAGGGCGGAACAGGAGCCCTTTTTACAGGTGCTAACTGTGGGGTTGGGGGCTGCTGTGGTCCAAGCCGGCACGGTGTTAGCACATGTAACAGCTGCACGCTGTGCAGGGGGATGACACAGCTGCCGTGGAGGTCGTTAGCACTGTGGAGCAGGGAGGCGATTCGGACGGGGCATGGATCGAGAAATTGTGTTTGGAAAATGCCTAATTGCCCCGAGAAGCGGGAAGAGCTGCGTGCTCTGTTACGGGAATTTGCAGATATTTTTAGCCAGGGTAAATTTGATATTGGTTTCACTTCGTTGCTGCAACACCACATTGACACGGGAAGCGTGGCTCCCATAAGACAAAATTCTTATAGGCTGAGCCCTAGGGGGAAGGACCATGTTCGCCAGGCAGTTGATGAGATGTTGGCTTCGGACATTATCTCTCCCTCTACCAGCCCGTAGGGGGCTCCCATTGTTTTGGTAAAAAAAAATTAGATGGGAGTTTGTGCTTTTGCGTAGATTTCCGAAAATTAAATTACATTTTTGGATCTGATGCTTATCCGCTCCCTCGGATGGACTCTTGCTTTGTCGGGCATGCGGTTCTTTTCAACCCTTGATTTGTTGTCAGGGTTCTGGCAGCTGCCCCTGAATGAGGAATCTAGGCCTAAGATCGCGATCCGAACCCCCCAAGGGTTTTTCCAATTTAACTGCCTCCCCATGGGGCTGCATTTGGCTCCAGCCACGTTTCAGCGGCTGATGGAATTGGTCTTTGCAGGTCTACAATGGGACTCGTGCCTCATTTACCTGGACGACGTCATTGTGTTCGGACGTACGTTCGAGGAGCATTCGCGCCGATTGCGGTCGGTGTTTGTTAAAGTGCGGGTGGCCAATCTCAAATTCAAACCGCAAAATTCCCATCTTTTGCAAACATCTGTGCAGTATCTGGGCCATATTGTTTGTACACCCGGCATAGCCACGGATCCCAACAAAGCTGCGTGCATGTGCACATGGCCCACACCCAAGTCGGTGGGTGAGGTTCACAGTTTTGTCGGGTTTGCATCCTACTATCGCCAGTTTGTCCCGTCGTTTGCGACGATCGCCAAACCGCTCCATGCGCTGACTGCTAAGGGCCAGAGGTTTCAGTGGGGGGAGGAGGAGGCCGCGTTGGGGAGGAGGCCGCGTTGGTCGCGTTGCGTGATAGCCTCGCCAACGCGCCCCCTCTCAGCTACCCTAATTTCTCTCTGCCGTTCAGGTGCTGTGCTGTCCCAGGTCCTGAACAGCACATGGCTTGCTTCGCTGCTCGCCGTCATCTCTCTTCGTCGTTCAGCCACGTGGCCGATCTTCTGCAAGGCTCTCATCGTCACCGTCAGACAGCTGTGTAGTTGGACACCGATGATGGGGTTGTGTAGAAGGGTCGACTATGTGTAGCTATACGTAGAACGTTACATAGATGCATCGCCCAGTGTTGTGCTTAAAGTGTGAGAATAAATAAGAAGCCTTCTACACGACAAATTTCGGAAGTCGCTCACTACACATACAATCATTCTCATACACTCATACTCAAACATACACTCGCTCTCACACACACTCATACGCTCAAGGACGCACGCGCGGACGCACGGTGCATCTGCTCTCGCGCTGCTACGAAAGGCCAGGCCACGTGCAGCAACTGCCCTGTGTGGTCAGATTCAAGGGCAGAGTCGCGGTGATGATGACTGCCGAGGGGCTGTGCCGTGTGGGGGGAGGGGGAGCATTGAGAGAAGGGGGAGGGAAGCGGAGGGGAGGGGTTGGTGGGGAGTGGAGCGGGTTAATGTGACCCACAGCGGCCTCGACGTAGCTCAGCTGATGCCCACTAACCCCCCCCCCCCACCCTGCCCGGCCGCTTGTGTGTGGTCGCGTGACAATCTCCTCGGGGTGGGGGGGAGCAGTGGCGCAAGCGGTTAGCGTGCTGAGTTCCATTTCCGCTCCACGACCAATAAATGGTAGCATGGTGTGGTGTGTGAACATCGTCATTGGGGAGACAAAGGCGGTCGGGCGTGGTGATGGTCACCCCACCCCTTCGTGTGTCGTTCCGACCTTCACAGGTGTGCTGCTCGCTAACAGCACTTGCCCCAACAGTCTGTTACGGCTACACAGGGAGAAGGGGGAGGAGAGGTCTTTGTCTTTATACTGCAGGGGGAGCGCAGAGGACACTGACTCCTATTGTGTGATGGTTGGCGTGCCGCACCCGCAATCGGGTCGACCTTCTGGCACGGAACTTTAAAGAACGCATGCATTCAGTTTGTTGTTTATGTTGGTTGTCCTCCCCCCGCCCCCGCACCCTCCGATTAGCACGGCTGGCTACGTATGGTGCGAAAGAAGTTCAACATGCATACATACAACAGGGCCGAGCTTCTTAAATCCGCATTCCGCACACCCCGCACGATAACTCCCGTAAATAAAATCCAATATGAGCGAAGTGTAATAGGTAGGGAGTTTGCGTTGCTATATTAGACACTCGCCCCTACACTCCTCACTGCATTGAAAGCCGGCCGAATTGGTGGAACCGTTGGCCAAAACTTGGTGTTAAAGAACCGGCCCTAGAAGGCCTCCCTGCCATACCGGCCAAGACAGAACCCCCCCGACCACGCCCCCCACCCCCCACCACTTTCGAATGCGTCATTAATTATGACGTCACCTCGCACCACGTGCCATTTGTCGAGTCGCGCGGCTTAGGAAACGCAAACGTTTTATTATCGCGAATTATATTGCTTGCGAGGACAAAACGCACTTTGGAAATAATTACAACAATAAAAATAATACCACGTGCATGATTCTTCTTCCTTGTTCCCCCCCCCCCCCCCCACCCCTCTGTAAACTTCCAGAGCCACCACAGGGCATGTGGCGAGATGTTAACTCCCTCGCCTGATATGCAGGAGGTCGTGGATTCGATCCCGACCCCGACGCCTGCTGCTGTATATTTGGAGTTTGAATGTTCTCTGTCCCCGTGGTCGCGTTGATTTTCCTCCGAGTCCTTCGGTTTTTTTCCCCCTCCACATTTAGAATCAACGTCACGCGTTCAGAGTATTTGGCTTCCGCTATAAGTTTCCACGCGATGATAAGTCACTTGGGTTGAGCTATAACAGCGATAACAGCTCAGTGGCCCTTACCTGGTAAAATAAAAAATAAACATAACAGTTAAATCAGTGGATCGCAAAGCTACGTGATGTCATTTTTTGTATTTAACGGAACTCGCACTCCCTTGTTGCTTGTCTGTTGTTTGTTACCTGCTCACTTCACCCTTTCGTGTTTCGGCATCTCGCGAGGGTTAACTTGCCGTAGATCCCACGGGCCCGCCAACCGGGCCCCCCTCCCCACCCACCCCCCCCCCCCCCCTAATCTCGCCACAATTTGAAAAAAATAAATTGAAGTAATTTCGACTGGCCCTGCCCATCGCGCCGGCGATGAATTTGCACCCAATCAGCGGGGGTTAAACACAGAGTGACAATCGCCTTGTCGTTTTTGCTGTTGTTGTTAACCCTCGCCTGTGAGCAAATTACCGTACATTCTATAAACTAGCTCAACTGTAAACAATGTTTTTTTTATATATTTTACTAGGGTTAGGCCCACTGCTGGGCTATGTAACTCTTTTTTTCAGAAGCGACGTGGCTATCGCACATGGTAGCTGAACAAAGTAGCTCATCGTCGTCACGTGGACATTTTTAAACAGGCAAATGCTCTAAACGAGTGACGTTGATTTCTAAATGTGGAGGGATTATCCGCAGGTGCACGCAAACTCCTCCAAATATACAGCAGCAGCAGCAGGCGTCAGGGTCGCTATCAAACCCACGACCTCCTGTACACCAGGCGAGGTAGTCAACATCTCCTAGCCACCGCGGCGCCCTCACCAACAATCTCACGGGATTTGGCAAGCTAAGCAGGGTCCACCGTGCTACTGCCATCGCGCGTGCCAAGTTGTCATAGAGCAGTGCTCTTCTTCGGGTTGTGAAAAAGAAATAGAAATATATAAAACCGAACTAATTTCATTTTCTTTTGTCAAGCTAAACTCAAACTAAACCATTTTTGTTTTTAATTTTTTTACTTTGCTAGGTAAGGCCCACTGAGCTGTACCGAGTTATTTTTTTCAGAAGCGACCTGGCCCATCACAGGCGACAGCTCCACGACATGGCTTGTCATCATCACGTGGACATCGACAGCGGCCGCCAAATCCTCTGAACGCGTGCAAAAAGTCCGACCGGATGGTCCGGAGATCGATTCGAGTTGGGTGAGCATGGAATTCTTACGGGGGTTTTTTTTTACCCCCCCCCCGCCGCCGCCACCGGCTATTCTGGCAACTGCCTGACGATGCCGGTTGCAACTCGGAGGGTAAAAGTCTGCAACGTAACTGGTAAATGTGTAGCGCGGATCGCCCCCCCCCCCCCCCAAACACCGACGACACCAACGACACCAACGACACCAACGCCAGTGGCGGGCGCTACAGCCGGAGCGAGCCGTAACGTTGGGACCACGTTTGCTCATCGCGGGAGTGACGACTTCACGAGTTGGCTGTGTCGGGCGGAGGAAGGGTGGGACGCACAGCAACATTTTGACTCAGCGGCAAAAAATCTGACCACCTCCCCATCGCACCTGGAGGAAGAAAACAAACGAACAATTATGGATCGTAACGTTGCCACGCGAAATCCCTAACGCGTGTGACGAGGCAACTAAACAAAAATGTTTTTACCGGCAAATTCCAAGCGTGCTGCGATGTCGCTACTGCGTCGCCGCGCTCACAGAATTATCGAAAGTCCACGGAGGCCGGACGGAGCAGGGAAATTAGAGCGAACTTCCGCACGTAATGAGATCATTTGCGGCGACGTCCAAGCAACTGACGATCGTTTTTGCTTCCGGAGTGTGGCATTTGTTTGGGTTTGTTTTTGCCGGCAAGACGGAACCCGACGTAATGTGACAGACGCGTCCACGGCAAAGTCCGCTCGCGTGACACAATCGGCGGTGTTCAAACTACGATGCGCCCTCCGGCTGCAATGCCGTTCTTCCATTCGGGAAGGCGTTTCGAACGATGCGGAACGCGTGCACCGGTAAAACACGTGACGTGCTCATCGTTATAACACGTGGGACGTGCTCACCGTTATAACACGTGACGTGTGCACCGTTATAACACGTGACGTGCGCACCGTTATAACACGTGGGACGTGTGCACCGTTATAACACGTGACGTGCGCACCGTTATAACACGTGACGTGTGCACCGTTATAACACGTGGGACGTGTGCACCGTTATAATACGTGGGACGTGTGCACCGTTATAATACGTGGGACGTGCGCACCGTTATAACACGTGACGTGCGCACCGTTATAACACGTGACGTGCTCACCGTTATAACACGTGACGTGTGCACCGTTATAACACGTGACGTGCGCACCGTTATAACACGTGGGACGTGCGCACCGTTATAACACGTGGGACGTGTGCACCGTTATAACACGTGACGTGCGCACCGTTATAACACGTGACGTGTGCACCGTTATAACACGTGGGACGTGTGCACCGTTATAATACGTGGGACGTGCGCACCGTTATAACACGTGACGTGCGCACCGTTATAACACGTGACGTGCTCACCGTTATAACACGTGACGTGCTCACCGTTATAACGTGGGACGTGTGCACCGTTCTAACACGTGACGTGCTCACCGTTATAACACGTGACGTGTGCACCGTTATAACACGTGACGTGTGCACCGTTATAACGTGGGACGTGCGCACCGTTATAACACGTGACGTGCTCACCGTTATAACACGTGACGTGCTCACCGTTTTAACACGTGACGTGTGCACCGTTATAACGTGGGACGTGCTCACCGTTATAACACGTGACGTGCTCACCGTTATAACACGTGACGTGCTCACCGTTATAACACGTGGGACGTGCTCACCGTTATAACACGTGACGTGCTCACCGTTATAACACGTGACGTGCTCACCGTTATAACACGTGACGTGTGCACCGTTATAACACGTGGGACGTGCTCACCGTTATAACACGTGACGTGCGCACCGTTATAACACGTGACGTGCTCACCGTTATAACACGTGACGTGCTCACCATTATAACGTGGTTTCTGAGCGGTCGACGACGAACTACTTTCATGAGCTGCGCGGCTGAGCTGTACGGTGATACAGTACGCGGAATGATGCGGTAATGCGGCGATGTACCCTCAATTGTTTGTTCCGCCAACTCGCTGTGCGTGTGCGTAGTTCGTCGTATGAATCCGACGTTCATTGTTACATTATTCATGGGGAAATACGTTTTCGCTGAACGCGTTTTTCACTTAACGGTGCCCTTTTCGTGAACGACGTCTACCGCGTTCAGCGACGACTACCCGTACGAGCTCACTCGGAGCGCAAGAAGTTCAGGACACATTTGAGCGTGAGGGTTTACCCCCGAGCAGCCAAGGCCACGCAGATGGGTCTAGGTTTAACCGCGACCCTCCTGGTCACGTGCCGTCCAGGCGGGTGCCAAAGGCTCCCGTAAATTCGGGTCTCACTTTGTGCACGGCTCAAAACGTTTCGCCTCTTCAGGCAACGCGATCACGTCACAGGCAGGCGAAACGAGCGGACCCATGGGACAATTCACTCTCGTCGACCGCATCAGTACGCAGTCAATGGGCACGGCTATGGTGTTGGGAACCTAGGGCGGTTTGCCGATTTCGTACTGTGGCTCATTCATGCATCGCGCGCTGTCTGCGAAGGAGCACGGCGCCGAACGGTGTGACCTCCTGCAACATCATTCATTTCAGTTTAACACGTAGGCTTTCGCGACCAATATTATTCATAATAAAGGTTTTTGGGTTAGATCGCGTTTATTTATAAATGTGTCGTAACCCTCCACCACCCGACACGGCCAATCAGCAAAAAAAGTGTCACGTTGACAAAAGACAAATAATTCACTACTTCAGCCCACCGGTGTGTTGAAGAGTTAATCCACATTTACAGTTTGAGTACGACGTTTCGCTGGTAAATACATCCAGCATCATCGGGCAATTCGCCAGAATGGTAAAGCTTTACAATGATGTATTTACCAGCGAAACGTCGTACTCAAACTGTAAATGTGGATTAACTCTTCAACACACCGGTGGGCTGAAGTAGTGAATTATTTGTCTTTTGTCAACGTGACACTTTTTTTGCTGATTGGCTGTGTCGGGTGGTGGAGGGTTACGACACATTTATAAATAAACGCGATCTAACCCAAAAACCTTTATTATGAATCATTCATTTCATTTCAGTTTTCAGTCGCATGTGTTAGCTGTAGCCCTGTGAGCCATGCGGCTCTTGACTCGGCTGCAAACCGCAACAGAACAAAAACACGAACCGAGAAAACATTTTAAAGTGACTGCGCGCAACAGAAACATCCAGGGGAAGAAGAAAAAAAAACCCCAGCGAAGTCTTCCAGAAAAAAAGAGCACCGTATATCGACGCTGCGTGCAAAAATCCCAGTGGGATGCAAGTCGAACAATAACAAGCGTAAGACATATTCTTAGTTCTTTCGGTATAGTCACGTTGAAGGGAAACAACAAAATAATAAAATATATATAAAATAATAAAAATTCTCACGACGTTTCGACCATAACACAAACGGTTGTTGCAAACCAACACACCTGAAGACGACCGTTTGTGTTATGGTCGAAACGTCGTGAGAATTTGTATTATTTTATATATATTTTATTATTTTGTTGTTTCTCTTCAACGTGACTATACCGAAAGAACTAAGAATATGAATTACTGCAGTCACGAAAGCTTTAAATCAAAATTTAACCGTAAGACAATTTAGATTAAAGTTATCAGTCTCACTCTGTACTACAACAAACAAATATGGCTAAACCAAAGCGTTTTCAAAGTCGCCAAAATAAAATTCGCATGGACACTGCACCTGCCGCCCTACCAGTGTCCGGTTCGTGGCACTATTGATACTCAGTCGGACACGCGGTGTGTACAAGTAGTGGCTGTCGAAACCATTTTTCGATTTTTTTTTTTTACGAGATAAGACCCCACTGCGCTATAAAGTGTGGCTCTTTTTTTTTTCAGAAGCGACCTGGATATCGCAAATGATAGCTTCAACGAAGTGGCTTAACACGTGGAAATCTAAACGCGTGTTTTGAGTATTTGTACGCCTTTTTTTAGTATTTGGAAGGTTCGTTCAGAGTAGAGGGAAACAACCGGAGGATCCGGAGGAAAAAATGTCCACACAAACCACGGGAAGAGAGACACGCCAACACCAAATATACAGCAGCAGCAGCAGGCGACAGGGTCGGGATCGAACCCACGACCTCCTGCATACCAGGCGAGGTAGTTAACATCTCCTAGCCACCGTGGTGATGATGAGATAGAGGCGCCGACTCGAAATATACAGCAGCAGGCGTCAGGGTCGGGATCGAACCCACGACCTCCTGCATACCAGGCGAGGTAGTTAACATCTCCTAGCCACCGTGGTGATGATGAGATAGAGGCGTCGACTCCAAATATACAGCAGCAGGCGACAGGGTCGGGATCGAACCCACGACCTCCTGTACACCAGGCGAGGTAGTTAACATCTCCTAACCACCGTGATGATGATGAGATAGAGGCGCCGACTCCAAATATACAGCAGCAGGCGACAGGGTCGGGATCAAACCCACGACCTCCTGCATACCAGGCGAGGTAGTTAACATCTCCTAGCCACCTTGATGATGATGAGATAGAAGCGCCGACTCCAAATATACAGCAGCAGGCGACAGGGTCGGGATCGAACCCACGACCTCCTGTATACCAGGCGAGGTAGTAAACATCTCATAGCCACCGCGGCGCCCTCCTGTTTGCTGATCGCCCTGCGGCAACGTGTGCGAGTCACACAGATGGAATTCAGAATGGCCTTTAGCAGCGGGTCGAACTCGGTGGGAAAAAAAAAAAACCTCAACATTGCAAGAGCCCCAATGCACTGCGAGTGACTACGAGATGGTCGTGGTCCCTGAATAAATAAAACGGTCACGAGGCAGAGCCGTAAAAGATCCTCCACGCGGCTCTTGAGCAGCAGATTGCCGACCTGCTGGCCTATCTATAGGCGTTATCTTGCTCGCCGCGTATGCAGGAGAGCGCGGGAGGGTTCGACCCCGACGCTGGCCCCTGTATATTTGGAGCCTGCGTGCTCTCTGCGCTGTCGCGTGGATTCATTTATTTTTCCTCCGGGTCCTCCGGTTTTTCCCCCATCCACATTTAGAAACACGCATCTCGAGTCCAGTATTTAGATTATTTTGGTGCTATAAATGCCCCAATGATAAGCCACTTTTTTCGAGCTATCATCTGTGGCCGAGTTGCTGCTGAAAAAAAAAAGTTAATACCTCGGAGGGCTTTGCCTGGTTAGATAGGGATGGTTTCGTGTTGTATTTGTTCGTGTTCGGGTGATGTGTTTACGTTTCTTGTAATTTGCACCCCTATTGTGTTTTTGTATTGATTGTTGTTGTGACGTTCTTACCCCGTGCCCCTACTGGACATCAGTGAAAAAGAGCTTTATAGCTCATCGGATTCCTCCAGTGTAAATAGATATTCTGACATTCTGCTACTTCTGATATCGCTATATGCAAGAGTAACATCCCGGCGAACGTGCGACGTTGAGCCGGCCTCCGACGTTGGTTGGCCAACATCGAAGACGCGAACGTCGAAGACGACGTTGGTGCAACGTGTTTAACATACGTGCAACACACGTGCAACGCACGTTCGACACACGTTCAACAGACGTGCAACGCACGTTCGACACACATGCAACACACGTGCAACGCACGTTCAACACACGTTTGACACACATGCAACACACGTGCAACGCACGTTCAACACACGTTTGACACACGTGCAACGCACGTTCGACGCACGTTCAACACACGTTCGACACACGTGCAACGCACGTGCAACGCATGTTCGACACACGTGCAACGCATGTTCGACACACGTTCGACGCATGTTCGACACACGTGCAATGCACGTGCAACGCACGTGCAACGCATGTTCGACACACGTGCAACGCACGTTCGACACACGTTCGACACACGTGCAACGCACGTGCAACGCATGTTCGACACACGTGCAACGCATGTTCGACACACGTGCAACGCACGTTCGACGCACGTTCGACACACGTTCGACACACGTGCAACGCACGTGCAACGCACGTTCGCCCAGTTGCTTCGGCGCACGCGCGTGCGGAACCGCGAATTGCCTCCTGTGGCAGAGTGGCAAAACGTTGGGCGCAGCTCAGCCGGGCGATCGCCGCTCGGCCACGGCGTCGGTGGAGTGGCAGCAGCAGACGATTGAGCAAACACAAGGGCAGCGGGAGGTCAGCGAGAGGCTCGTGGTTGTTGATGGTGGTGGTGGTGATGATGATGATGTTGTTGTTGTCGATGATGACCAGGGCGTAACCTTTTGACCCCATTGACCCCGAGCAGCGATTCCTCGAGAGATATTTGCGCTGTCAAATCCGCGCGCTTTCGAATTTTCGTTGCGAATTCCAAGCGCGCTCTCCGCAACCCACTTCGCCCGCCCCAGGCTCCCCCCTCCGCGCCCCCCCCCATCCCTGCACCCCCCCCCCAAAATGCCTTCAAGAGCTAGGAGGAGGACGATGGTGATGATGCCGCGTGTGAATGAATGCGTGCGAAATCGAGTTTGGGGAGCTCTACTGGAATGACCGTTTGACCCCCAAAAATAATGGAATCCCCCCCCACCAGCCCCCCCCCACCACGACCCCCCCCACCACGACCCCCCCCCCACCAGCCCCCCACCCCCCCCACTACCCCCCCCCGCCCCACTCCTCCCGTCTCCCCGCTTTTCCAAGGCGCATATTGGGGGAGCAGATGGAGAGGGAGGCAGAGAAATCGCGCCACGGGCTGGAGACGCAGACACACACGAAGGTAAAGATCCCCCGTATAGCCTTGACAGAATGTTGGGGCAAGTGCTGTTAGCGAGCAGTACCTATGAAGGCCGGAACGGCACACGAGGCGGTGGGCGGTCGGCAAAAACGCCCGGTCGCCTTTGTCTCCCTAGTGGCGATTTTTACACATCGCACCCAGGGGAGTCGACCCAGGGGAGGTCCAGGAACGGTTCAGATTATAATCGTCACTGATGTTGGCCGCGAGCCAAAAACAGCCGCCATTCTCCACTAAGTAGCGGTGACGACACCACGGCGTTTGTGCCAGGCTAGGTGCACCGTTGAGGCCGCGTGAAGTGTCGAAGGCACGCTGATGGCAGGAGGTCGCGGGACAGTCCCAAGGTGCCGTGGGTTGACTAACCGAGCAGGTGCACCGGCCTGCCCTCGCCACCTCGCTTCGTTTTAGCCGCCCGGCGCTCCGCTCATTGTTGTGAGCTGTCGCCCCTCCTAGCCCTGCGTTTGTCCGCCCTTGTGGAAAGGTGGTACCCGCCTCCATAAGTATAAAGATTTACAGATATTTTCAACCCCTGGCAGATATACTTTCATCACCCCCCGCCTCCACCCCCTCCGAAAATTTCTAAAATTTTAGAAAAATTTGCGAACGGACGTGCGTTGAACGTGCGTTGAGCGTGCGCTGAACGTGCGCTGAACGTGTGTTGAACATGTGTTGCACGTGTGTCGAGCGTGCGTTGCACGTGTGTCGAACGTGCGTTGAACGTGCGTTGAACGTGCGTTAAATGTGCGTTGAACATGTGTTGCACGTGTGTCGAGCGTGCGTTGCACGTGTGTCGAACGTGCGTTGCACATTAAAAAAAAAAATCACTGCCCATCAAATTCAAACGCACAGAGTCGCGCGTTGCACAGGGCCCTGTCAACCTTCGCGACGACTAATGTTGGCAACTTAATTTAACGCTTAAATCTGTCACCGCCACCCACCACCGCCCACCATCCACCACCACCACCGTCGCCGTAGCACCTCAAGGTTAACTTGGCCTGAAATTCATTAGCGCTGGAAGAGGGCCGGGGGAGGGGGAGTAGGCGGGCGGGTTTTGGGAGGGGTGGTGGTGGTGTGGGGGGGGGTGGAGTCGATGAGTCGACCAGAGGCAGAGAGCAGAGAGCAGCAGTAGCAGCAGCGCACCCCGTGGCAATGATCTGATGAGTAATGACATTCATTCAAATCAATCGCTCGCAAGGGTCATTTGCGTAAAAATTATTATGCTGTCCAGCCTTTTGTTGATCCACCGCTGGATAAACGCTTCTCCCCATGACGTGTTTGTCGGTGAGGGGGGGGGGGCAGGGAAGGGGTGGGGGAAGATAGAGGGGGGGGGTGTGTTTGACTATACTTCACCACGCCGGTCAGTGGCGGGTCGGTGTTTTGGGGCTCGGTACTCATTTAAGGCTGAGCTGACCTGGGGGGGGGGGGGGTAGGCCCGGGATTCGTATAGACATCACTCGCCGTGGTCGATGGCATCTCTCGCACCAAGAGGTCAAATGTCAACCTCTGAGATACCCCCCCCCCCACCCCCATTTCGTGAATCTCAGCCCCCTCCTCCCCCCCAAAGCTCCTCGTACCCGCGGAGAGAAACCCCCCACGCCTCCATCAGTAGAAGCACACCGTGTACAGCATCAGCTTACCGCTCTCCTCCTCCTCCTCAAAGTCCTGCACGAGTTCGTCGATCTCATTGTCCAGGCCCTCGGTCAGCTGGATCTGCAGCTCGCGAATGAGAACGGCACAAACAAACAAACAAACAAAAAAAGAGACGAAGATCCCACCCCGGATAGCCTGTAACAGACTGTTGGGGCAAGTGCTGTTAGCGAGGAGCAGCACCTGTGAATGCCCGCATGGTACACGAGGGGGTGGGTGGTCAGCACCACGCCAGGCCGCCTTTGTCTCTCCAGTGGCGATGTTTACACATCGCACCAAGGGCTCTGTTTTTTTGTTGTTTAGTTTGTCGTACGGCGGGAAAGAACTTTGTACAGAACCGAATTTATTTTAGAACGGATGTTTGCGTTTAGTTTGCTGTCCTTTCCCCCACGCACCCTCCGATTATCACGGTTGGACAACGTACGGTGAAAAAGAAGTCCAACGTACGTACGGTACGTACATGCGTGCAGAGATGACAACGCACACGTGGGCCCGGGCAGCTCGTAGGCTCAGAGACGTTGAGGCAAACAAAACGCCACCGGTCTCCCTCTCGTTAAGGCAACCCAGTAAAACGAGCAACGTTTTATGGGGGGGGGGGGGGGGGGTCAACGTCACCCGACGTTCCACCAAAGTTAGCCCGACGGTCAAGCGACGTTCTACCCAACGTCGCTCCACTGGGAAATACAGCTCTGTACGTAGGTCTTCCCTGGACAATGAAAGCCGGCCGCATTTTTTAGTTGTCAGGCGCGAGCTAATAATGACGACGATGCGAACACCGCTCAAGACGACACCATTAACCGTGCGCGCTGCGCTCCTCCCTCTTCCAGGATTGTGGAGATGTACTCTTGCGTTCCCTGATGTGTGCCCCGACTTTTTGTTGTGTATCTCAGAGCTTCAAAATGTGTCTCTTGGTGTGACAGTGTGAATGACGGTCAAGTTTTTTTTTTTTTTAAACCTTTGCACACCAAACTCCGTCGACCAAATCCTTTGGGGGGAAGCAGCGGCGAGATGTTAACTACCTCGCCTGGTGTACAGGAGGTCGTGGATTCGATCCCAACCTTGACGCCTGCTGTGTATTTGGAGTTTCTGGTCTCTCTCTCTCTCTCTCTCCCCGTGGCCGCGTAGATTTTTCTCCGGGTGCTCCGGTTTTTTTTCCCTCCACATTTAGAATGAACATCACGCGTCCAGAGTGTTTGGCTACTGCTATGCATATCCACGTTATAAGCCACTTCGTTGAGCTATCATTTGTACCAAGCAAGGCCCCACTGAGCAACTACGTAGCTCTTTTTCAGAAGCGATCTGTCCACACATGATAGCTCAACGAAGTGGCTTATCGTCACGTGGAAATTTATAGCAGTCGCCAAACACTCTAAACGCGTGATGTTCATTCTGAATCTGGAGAGGGGAAACCGGAGGACCCGGAGAAAAATCCAAACGACCACGGGGAGAGAAACACAAAAACGACTTCAGGCGTCAGGTATCGGAATCGAACGCACGCCCTCCTGCCTGCATAGCAGGCGACATCAGCTCTATATTTGGAGTAGCGTGCGGTGTCTCAATGTTTCTTGATGACGTGGATTATTGTTTTTTACGGGTCATGCCGGTTTTTGTTCCCTCCACGTTTATAAACATGCCTGAAAATGTCCACGTGGTGAGTCACCTGCTCGAAGCAAACAAGGAACGGCCGATTTGCGCAGGGCGCAAACCAGGGCTCTCTGTGAAGTGGGAATCGGTTGCAAGAGGCGCTCTCACGCTAACGCGTGACTCTCCACTTCACGTGGGCAGGCGCTTCTCAACCTTGGGTCCAACCCCACGGCCTCTCAACGCCCCCCCCCCCCCCCCGAGCCGGCTCGGTCTCCGCGTGGCGCCCACCGTTTGACCCGAGGGAGTTTCGAGAGGGCCCCGGCGGTGGTGGCTGACAGCCGCTGTTCGAATTTTCTTGCTGTGGTTTTCACACCTGAGGATGATGATGATGATTGCTTGTGTTGCAGTCGAAAACGTCGTGAGAATTTTATTGTTTTATATTTGCATTATTGTATTGTTTCCCTTCTACGCGGTGACTTTACCGAAAGAACCGAGAATACGTACTCATCATTATGAAAGAAGCGGGTATTGCATCTAATGCTGGGCAGTGATTGTCTTGAGCTAGTGATGTTGATGATGTATTATATGGCGCATTGAATACAAGTTGAACTGAAAGAGGTTGGAGGTTGTCCGGAACGGGTGGGGGGCGCGGAGGGATGAGGTCTGCATGGATCGGACACTGAACGGCACGGAGGGGAGCGTCTCTTTTTGTATTTTTAATCCCGGCCCGGTACTTTCCCACGTCCCTAGTAGTTCCAAAAGTTCCCACGGCACGCTCGGGACTCGCGGCGGTACACCCGACGGTTGGGAACTTCACGAAGACCTCGATGGGCGGGCGGAAACTTCTGATACATTTATTTAAACAAACAAAAAAATCGAAAGGCACAACCCTAGAGTTGCGTGCGCCACTGCTGGTGGAAGGGGGCCTCCGCCAGAGTGAGCACGGGAGAGCCCCTCTAAAAGGGGGATTTTGGCCTACTCTTCCACTCTGACCACACGTCTTGGAAGAGGTGGGAGTGCCCAACTCTTTACCCCACCACCATCACGACACGCGAGCCGCCGGGTCCACTAGACTGTCCCGCGCCCCCATTTATACTGCGCCGCGTGGATGGAGGCGTGGGGAGGGGGGAGGAGAGGGGTGATTTATAAATTGTGAAAAATGTTTTAACTGCCGTGGCCGGGAGATGGATTCGAATCGTCGCTCCTCTTGTATCGCTCTGCGCTGCTTAACCATTAGGCGGAGGACACGGTCCTAGTCTTGTTACGTCTGTATGGGGTGGGGGTGGGTGTGGGGGATATCCGGTCGTACAGAGCAGAAGAGAGAGAAAAAAATGTAACATACGTACAGCAGCTTCCGACAAAGCAGTGACGTTGATGGATTGCACCATTAATGCGAGGGCGTATTTAATATTCAGCCTGGTTGACTTTCAATGAACGTGTGTCTCGCTTTCTCGCCGTCCCCTCCAGCGCCCCCTTCCATCATCACGCACAGAGGGCTCCTAAGTGAGGCGTCTTCAGTGCCTCTCGATCCGTGCGTCAAGCAGCGGTGCAGAACGGAGGAATCTGTCAATGAGCTACACTCCCGTACGCAGGGTAGCACAAAAGTCAGGGCACGTAGGTTTATATTGATATATATGGTGGCCCAAATGTCAGGACACGCAGGGTTATTGGAATACAGGGTGGCCCAAAGTCAGGACACAGAGGGTTATTATTATATAGGGTGGCCCAAAAGTCAGGACGCACCTATGAAGGCCGACTTTGTCTCCCCCATGGCGATGTTTACACACCGCACCAAATACTCATTTAAGGCTGAGTCGACCTCAGGGAGGCCCAGAACCGGTTCAAATAATCGTCGCTGGTGTTGGTGGCCGTGAGCGGGAATCGAACTCGGGTCGTCAGGTTCGTAGCGCAGCGTAGCGCTAACCACTACACCACCGCTCCCCACTTACAGAGATGCAAAGACGCACACACACACAGATACATACACAGAGATACAACATTGTGAGTGTACTCTGTGTACTGTGTGCGTACTGTGTGTGTGTACTGTGTGTACTTTGTGTCTACTGTGTGTACTGTGTGTACGGTGTGTGTACCGTGTGTGTGTACTTTGTGTGTACTGTGTGCACTGTGTATGTGTAGTGTGCGTACTGTGTGTGCGTACTGTGTGTACTGTGTGTCTACTGTGTGCGTACTGTGTGTGTGTACTGTGTTTGTACTGTGTGTGCACCGTGCGCGTACTGTGTGTGTGTACTGTGTGTGTGCACCGTGTGCGTACTGTGTGTGTACTGTGTGTGTGTACTGAGTGTGTACTGTGTGCGTACTGTGTGTGTGTACTGTGTGTGTGCACCGTGAGCGTACTGTGTGTGTGTACTGTGTGTGTGCACCGTGTGCGTACTGTGTGTGTACTGTGTGTGTACTGTGTGTGTGTGTACTGTGTGTGTACTGTGTGCGTACTGTGTGTGTGTACTGTGTGTGTGTGTGCACCGTGTGCGTACTGTGTGTGTGTACTGTGTGTGTGTGCACCGTGTACTGTGTATATGTACTGTGTGTATACTGTGTGTGTGTACTGTGTGTACTGTGTGTGTGTAATGTGTGTACTGTGTGTGTGTGTACTGTAGACAACCTGCACACACACAAACACAGAGACCTCTTGCCCTGTGCCAGGGAGACTGCTCAGCAAGGCCCCGCTGATGGCGTGACAGGGTCAAGCGAGGCTGACCTCACCTCGCACGCCAGGTTGGCTACGTAGGGTGCGAAAGAAGTTCAGCAGCAAGGATAGATTCGCGGTGGACATTGAGGTTATGCCGTGCTGGGAGCAACCGGTAGGCTATCGTCTCTTCGACATTGTCCACCCTCCTCCACCACCCCCAACCCTCCCTCCCGGAGTGCGTTGGACTCAAACGCTCGTTCGCTCGTTCGAACGAGCGAACGAGCGTTTGAGTATTTTTTTTAATTTGATGAAGAAGCTGCTGCTGCTAATGACCGGTTTTATTTTTTCGCGTAGAGGACAATCCACGGCTACGGGCCCAGGTGTCTCGCTCGGGTGACACACACACACAAAAACGACGCGAGGCAGAATGCGGGATGGAGTTTTTATTCAAACTCTTAAATGCACCGCGTGGTCGTTTTACGATTTTCGTGATAAAAAATTGCATGCCACATTCATTCTTTTTTTTTACTCCCCCACCCACCACCCCCCACCCAACCTCTGTATAATAATGCGGCGTAATTTCGGTCGCGGCTCTAAAAAATTAAAAAAGGTTAATGTATTATGAATGTCGGGGTGGGGGGCTGGGGCTATAACTCTGTCTCCTCTCCTCTCTCTCACTCTCGCCGGTTATTTGTTTTTCTTGTGGTGCGTAATCCGCATCGCGTTCGTCTATATGTAAAAATTAAGGAAGATAAAATATTGTAAATAATTCATGGGGGCATTAATCACACGTCGGCCTGCGGTCAGAAGGGTCTGTAACGGAGATTGTGTACAGCCCCTTTTAGAGACTCCACCAAAGACCGGTCAGCCACTATGTTATTGTCTATGGACCCGATCAGAGACCAGTTAGTCAGTCTATTGTCCAGAGAACTCCACTGCAGATGGGTCAGTCAGTCTATTGTCTATGGACCCCATTAGAGACCAGTTAGTCAGTCTATTGTCCAGAGAACTCCACTGCACATGGGTCAGTCAGTCTATTGTCTATGGACCCCATCAGAGACCAGTTAGTCAGTCTATTGTCCAGAGAACTCCACTGCAGATGGGTCAGTCAGTCTATTGTCTATGGACCCAATCAGAGACCAGTTAGTCAGTCTATTGTCCAGAGAACTCCACTGCAGATGGGTCAGTCAGTCTATTGTCTATGGACCCCATCAGAGACCAGTTAGTCAGTCTATTGTCCAGAGAACTCTACTGCAGATGGGTCAGTAAGTCTATTCTCTATGGATCCCATCAGAGACCAGTTAGTCAGTCTATTGTCCAGAGAAATCCACTGCAGATGGGTCAGTCAGTCTATTGTCTATGGACCCCCATCAGAGACCAGTTAGTTAGTCTATTGTCAAGAGAACTCCACTGCAGATGGGTCAGTCTATTGTCTATGGACCCCATTAGAGACCAGTTAGTCAGTCTTGTCCAGAGAACTTCACTGCAGATGGGTCAGTCAGTCTATTGTCTATGGACCCCATCAGAGACCAGTTAGTCAGTCTATTGTCCAGAGAACTCCACTGCAGATGGGTCAGTCAGTCTATTGTCTATGGACCCCATTAGAGACCAGTTAGTCAGCCTAAATACTCGGAACTCCAGCAGATACCTGTCAGTCTATCTTCTAAATCTAAGACTTGTCTAATCACCCCATCAAGAGACTGGAAATGTCTACACCTTGTAAATTCCAGAGCAAAACCACACACACACACAGACACGCCTGGGAAGGAGCTTATTAATTTAGAAGCCCAAAGGAGCTGGCACAAGAAAGGGTGTTTTGTGTACACGCCGTACACCACGTGTGTGTAATTCGGTTCCATGACCCCTGGTGTCACTAGAGGCCACCAGATTCACCGCTTAATATAATATTTAAAACAAAAAAGATTTAGACGAAATAATAGATTCTTTGGTAATAGGGTTCCAAAATAAAATCATTCCGGTTGCCTTTTTACCCTCTCCACAGTTAAGGGGTCGCACTTGCCCGTCGCAACTCCGATTTGAGATCGGCGAAACCTCGCCAGGTTGCTTGCAAAACAACGACACTTAAATTTCGATTTAAAGCTTTCGTGACTGCAAGGATTCATCTTCTTTGGTTCTCACTGAAGCTCTGTCGTCCCGACAGGTCTGTTCCTTTCACCTGAAGAAGGCCACTTGTGTTGTGGCCGAAACGTCGCGAGAATTGTATTGTGTTATTTTATTTTATTAATGTATTATTTTATTCTCATTCTACGTGACTTTACCGAAAGAACCAAAGAAAACGACACTTAACTTGATGACGGACAGATTTCATTATTTGGGCCCTGTCATTGGTGACCGGGCTGGCCGTAACCATCAACTAACAAACTCTTGACCATTTGGAGATGCAAATCTAACAACAAAAAATACTTGCATAAAAAATAATAATTGCATTATTTGTTTGTATAATTATTGTGACTCAACCAACAGGCCGAGATCACGTTCACATTCGAACCCAAGATCTCAGCGTTTGCCAGCTCAGCCCTCTGGTGGCATCTGGAACCATCCAAGCCACTCTTTGTTTTTTTCGGTAAAGTCACGTAGAAATAATAATAAAAATAAAATTACATAATAGCATACGACGTTTCGATCGCAACACAAGCAATCATCACCAGGTAGAGGAAACACATAACCGCAGATATATGTACAGACCTTAAGTAGGGGTAAGTTAACTTACAATTTAACAATCTTTGAAACAGCGTATTCAACCAAACCATGCGTTAATTGTACTTTAACCGACCGTTTGTGTTGCTTTATATAGTTTCCAAATTTTGCTAAACCCTGTTTTTGATTTAGTGTGATGTTCCGTCTCTCTGTATCCCCTGGTATATCTGTGTTAATTCCCCCTACTTAAGGTCTGTATATATATCTGCGGTTATGTGTTTCCTCTACCTGATGATGATTGCTTGTGTTGCGATCGAAACGTCGTATGCTATTATATAATTTTATTTTTTATTATTTCTACGCGACTTTACCGAAAAAAAACAAAGAGTAATTCCTGCAGTCACGAAAGCGCCTAATCAAGTTCATCCAAGCCACCTTTAATAAAGTACATACCGTTTCGCATGTTCGTGTTGGTTGCACTGGGTAAACAACAACAACAACAAAAAGTCACGGGAACATTGGGGTTATTTTCTGGCCATATGCTTTTGCACCGCGTGTGCTATTACTGAGCTTAATGTCTGCATCAGCCACGGAGCCGTGCTTTTGTTACCCATTATTATTTCCCATTACCGCAGGACATTTACATACAGTACTGTAGATACAAAAAAAAATTAAATTGTCTCTATGATCACACACATACACGCGCGCATTAGCCCATCCCGCTCTGTGCTTGGCTGAAATGATATCCCATCGTTTGGACCGTTTATTTCCCATCGCCCCAGCGCCGAGTGGAGTTTCCCAGTGTCGCTTGAAACCACCGGTTTCTGTCCGTTTATTTTCATTCAGCTTTCTGGGGGGGTTTTTTGTCGTTTTGTCACCAGAAATGTTACGTCAACTTGTGCCGTGGGCCACGAGACGGAGGATCAATGAGGAAGTCTCCACGCAGACCCAGCGTGGCCCACGGTGGCTAGGAGATGTTCATTATCTCGCCTGGTATGCAGGAGGTCGTTGGTTTCGAACCTCAACCCTGACGCCTGCTGCTGTATATTTGGAGTTTGTGAGGTTCTCTCTCCAGGTGGACTCGTGGATTTTCCTCCGTTTTTTTTTTGCCTCCACATTTGTGAATGAATATCACGCGTTTAGAGTATTTGCCTGCGATACAATTTCCATGCGACAAGCCGCTTCGTTGAGCTATCATTTGTGTTAGCCAGGTCGCTTCTGAGAAAGAGCTCGGTGGGCCTTATTCTGGTAAAATAAAATTGCAGTAAATACATGCATCGGGCCAACGTCCCTGGACCATGAGATTAGATTAACATCCATGCAAGATTTACAACGGCTGCCACGAGCCACAATTCAATTTGTAAACATTTGTGTTTGCTTGTCTTTCATTCTTTAACATTTCGAATCGATAAGGGCTAGCAGTGGCGACCGAGATGTGAACCCATTCTCCCATTTAAACGCTCCATTGTTGTCAGAAACTGAATCATTTTTTCGTATCCTGGGGAAAATCCGATGAGCTGAGAAGCTTTTTTTTTCACAGATGCCCAGCGCAACGAAGCCCCCCGTGCCTATAGCTCCCACGCCTTCGCCAAGCCTGTGCCGCTCGGCGTGGTAAATGCACGCTCAAACCCCTCACGACCGACACAGCGTGGGCAGAAGCCTTCATCCAGCAGTGGATTGACAGAGTGGGCTGTAAACTAAACCGCCGCGCTGTGCTGTATCAACACGATTGACTCTGAACCCCCAAGGAGATGAACATCACTCAATGTCTGCTTCGCTGAAAAGCAAACATTGAGTGGGAATTTATTTTTTATTTAAATAAAACGAAAAACTAAATTATTTTACCAGGGTAAGACCCCCACTGAGCTGTGGGAGCTCTCTTTCAGAAGCGACCTGGGATATCGCAAATGATAGCCAAACGAAGCTACTATCGTGTGGAAATGTATAGCAGTAACCAAATACTCTAAACGCACGTATCTAAATATGGATGGGGGGAAAAAATCGGAGGACCTGGAGAAAAATGCACGCGACCACGGGGAGAGAGAAACATCCAAACTCCAAAAATACATTAGCAGGCGTCAGGGTCGGGATCCTGCATACCCACGACCTCCTGTACACCAGGCGAGATAGTTAACATCTCGCCACCGCGCCACCTTTACACAACGTTATCTCTCTTTGCGTCCTCCATAGGCCACCCAAATTATTTTCAAACATCCCCAATGTGTAGGAGGACCCTCCTGACAATGAGTCTTCAGACTCAGTGCGTCTTCCCGTACAGAGAGTTACTCTCTCTGGGGTGCTCCGGTTTCCTTCCCACGTGTAACTAAACAACTCGATTTCTAGTCGACGGAAAACATCTCGACAAAGAGAGGACTGCAGAGTTGTGGTCCATTGTCGGTGGCAACAGCAGCACCGGGCGCGCCGCCTGGCTAACGGCCTTCCGGTTGTGTCCGTGGGTTCCTAAGCGATGCAATTTGCACGAACGACGAACGCAAATATTCTTAGCTCTTTCGGTAAAGTCACGTTGAAGGGAAACAATAAAATATATATAAAACAATAAAAATTCTCACGACGTTTCGACCATAACAACGTCGTGGGAATTTTTATTGTTTTATATATATTTTATTATTTTATTTATTCCCTTCAACATGGTGACTTTACCGAAAGAGCTAAGAATATGAATTACTGCAGTCACGAAAGCTTTAAATCAAAATTTAAAGACGAACGCAAATGTTTAAATCTAAAATGTAATATTCTTATTTATTATTATTATTATTTGCAAGGATACCGTAAGGTATATTCCAGGCTGCTGGGAATTCGGCTGTGATTGGCAGAGGGTGACCTCTGCTGCCGTGTGTGTCCATTATTTAGGAACTTTTTTGATAAAGACGTGCTGTCATGAACTGAATCGTGCTATCTTATTTAAGAATTGTTTATAATTAACAACGGTAAATGTGGATTTAATGGTGGTGGAGATGAAGTGAACGACATAGATGAGACAAAGCATTCGTGGCGAATTTGTGACGATGCGGGAATTTGGAGAAAGCGAATTTGATGACGGTCGATGACGATGACGACGACGACGATGACGAATGGATTGAATAAATGGGGGTTTAATGAGTGATCGCCACACGACGAGAACGGTGAAGGGGGGAAAGTAACGGTGGTGGTTATGATGGGGGAGCTTTATGGGGGTCGCCGGGTGAGCTCGGGGTAACAAGAAGCGAGTTGTGAGTGAGGAGCGGAAACGAGGTGAGACGAAGTTGACCGCTTCATGCGGAGGGGGAAGTTTGTTCCAGTGAAGGGCGAGGAGAGAGAGAGAGCGGAAAGTGTGGATTGAGCACGAGGAGAATGAGGAACAGAGAGAGAGAGAGAAACAGCAAAGATTGAAACTCATTGATGGCGAGGAGAGAGAGAGCAGAAAGCGTGGATTGAGCACAAGAATGAGGAACAGAGAGAGAGAGAGAGACAGCAAAGATTGAGACCCATAGATGGCGAGGAGAGAGAGAGAGAGCGGAAAGTGTGGATTGAGCACAAGAATGAGGAGGGACAGAGAGAGAGAGACAGCGAATATTGAGATTCGTGGAGGGTGAGAAGAGAGAGAGAGAGTGGAAGCGTGGATTGAGCACAAGGAGCAGGAGGAACAGAGAGAGACAGCAAAGATTGAGTACATCATTGAACGAACACGCTGATACCCCCACCCCTCCTCCTTCAACAAAACCTACATAAAATAACTCCCTTGAGCAGTGCGCAAACAATAGACCTTTAATTAAATCCGTAAACGAGCCAGTCGCTGTTGGTATCTCATTATTCATTATCATCGCGCGTTAATTAGCACCCGCAAATCATAGCAGATTTTAACATTGGAAAATACTCAAATTTGACTTCGCGTTCCAATGCCAGACTAAGCGGGGCCATGCAGGACATGAACCCCCCAGGTCCCTTCGTTGTTGTCTCTCTCTCTCTCCGTGTGCCCCTTCCCTTCTCAAACACGTTGATGACCGTGGATTTCCTTCCCATTATTGCCCCATTCTCTTATCGCCCTCTCGCCCATCCACTCCTTCCCGTTCTTCACCCTCCCCTATAGCCCTTTCGTGGTCTCCTAAGTGTAGTCACTTTAAGATGTTTTCTTTGTTCATGTTTTTGCTTTGTTGCGGTTGCGCCCGAGTCAAGAGCCGCATGGCTCACAGGGCTACAGCTAACAGATGAAACTGAAAACTGAAGAACCCCTCTATCGCTGTCACTCAACGCAGAAGATGCCCCGCGGTTTTGATCATCCACAAAGTCTGCTCACGGCCCACCCTAAACCTGCATCCACCGGGAAAACCGTGGCAGCAGCGGATGCCGGGGTACCTTGATGATGCCCAAATGGAAAAAACTAAAAAGTCTCCGCTAGTAGTAATAGTAGTGGTGGTGGTGCGACTGTGGTCATCCAGAACAGAGACCGTGACAACTCAACGACGACGCAATGCCCCCGGTTCACAAATACGAAGGGAACGTCGCAGCCGACACGTTCCGCTGCTACTCCTGGCGCCGCTCGTGTGGCCGTGGCCGCCTGAATGCGATAATTGTAGTCGTTGCTGTCCTTTCGTGTACATCGGCAGCCGTACGGAAAGAGGACCGACTCATTCCTCAATTCTTGTGGCACGCTGACTGCCAACTACGCCATTGCATTCCCGTGTCACCGTCTCGTGAGCTGCAGTCAAGCGCCCTTGAGTAAAGGCGCTCCTATAAATATAAATTAGACGAGATATAGCCGGGTCCATTATGTTCCATGTCTGTGCGTACCATGGCAATACGTTCATGAGCTGAATGCCAAATATATATTTCTAAATTGTTTGCTGTTAGAGCGATGAGTCAAGAGATACCTGAGTTCGCGCGCTCCATCTGACTGGGTGGAAAGTGGTGGTTTGCCATGTCCTCACCCTATCCTGGTTCAGCCTGGCTACGAAAAAAGAAATGACCGTGGCACGTTGTTGGCGTTTAATGTGATGAGCGTTGGTGCGCTATGGCGAGAGAGCATCAGCACAGAGAGAGAGAGATTTGGCATCGTTTTGATGTTCCCACCTTCTACGTTGAAGGAGCGCAGACCATAATGGGATTGCTGTGTGGGTCCTGCTGAGCTCGGGTTGCATGGCCCACAGTCGCACTGATGTGCCTTGTCTTTAATGTATATCTCTATGTGTCTCTATGGGTTTACTGTGTGGGTCCATAGCTCGGATTGCATGGCCCACAGTCGCAATACTCCTGTGGCTATTCCTTTAATTGTCCATTCATGAAGGAGATGTGGTGCAGCATCGACCTGTTGGTGATCTGGTGGGGTTGATGGTTGCACACGTTGTGAGTGGGTGAGCGAGGGGTGCGTGGGTGGGTGGGTAGGTGAGTGAGCGGGTGGATGAGTGAGTGAGTTGATGGTTCCACCAGTTGTGAGCGGGTGAGTGAGTGGGTGAGTGAGTGGGGAGTGCGTGGGTGGGTAAGCGGGTGGATGAGTGAGTGAGTGAGCTGATGGTTCCACCACCAGGATCTTCGAGGAAGAGGAATGCCAAAGCCAGGAGTTGCAATATTTGCGTCTCGAATGAAGTTTGCGCTGATAGAGCCGATTCACATTAAGATTGAGATCCCAGTGTGTCCGTGTGTACGTGCGTGCACGTGTTTCGTATGTACGTGTGTGCATGTGTTCCGTGTGTACGTGCGTGCACATGTTCTGTGTGTAGGTGCGTGCACATGTTCCATGAAGGCCGGCACGGCACACGATGTGGTGGGTGACCAGCACCACGCCCGGCCGCCTTTGCCTCCCCAGTGGCGATGCTTATATCCCACACCAGGTCCTCATTTTAGACTGAGTCGACCTGCGGGAGGCCCATGACCCGGTTCACATAATCGTTACTGCTTGTTGGTGGCCGTGAGCGGGAATCGAACTCGGGTTTCCGGAGAGCTGGGGGGGGGGATGGTGGTGGGTGGAGGGGTCGAGTTTAGATATTTGATGAGAGATGGGACCCCGGGGGGGGGGGGTCCATGACCTTTATTGAGACGAAAAGAAATCAGACGAGCAATTGAGAAGCTGTGAACTCGTGGCGATAACATCGCCGCGAAAGCCACAACAACAACAACAAAACCATTCTGTCTCCACACGAATCAGAGAAAGAGAGATCCAATGGGAGACAGAAAAATAAACATCTGTATCCGCACCTCCGATTAGCACGTTTGGCGACGTACGGTGCGAAAGAAGTTCAACGTACATGCCCTCCCCCCTCGAGTTTCCCAAACCTCAGTCCTCAGTGCCCCACCACCACCACCAACGACGCTACGCCTCTCCACGTTTGCCAATGTACTCCTCCCATTAACCCCCCCCCCCCCCCCACAGAATAATCTCGTTCCACGCTGCACGCACCCGATGATTGTTAACCGCGTCCCACGCGACGCGCTTTCGCAATTCACATGGAATACACGCGCACTTGTGGAACGCGTGCACACGTACACACGGAATGTGTGCCCACGTACACACGTGCACACGTACACACGGAATGTGTGCCCACGTACACACGTGCACACGTACACACGGAACACGTGCACACGCGTACACACGGAATGTATGCACACGTACACACGTGCACACGTACACACGGAATGTGTGCCCACGTACACACGTGCACACGTACACACGGAACACGTGCACACGCGTACACACGGAATGTGTGCCCACGAAACACGTGCACAGGTGCACGCACGAGCACACACGTACACACAGAACACGTACATACACGTGCACATGGAACACTTTCCCCCACAGTTTCTTACGGCTATATGGGGGATCTTTGTCTTTTGCATTGAGTGGAGACGCGGTTCCTCGCAGAAAATCGCGACGAACCTAGCCACCTGAGTTCAACTCCCACCCACGGCTACCATCGGTGTCGAATTATGTCTGACTCAACCCTGGGTGGGACTCTCCTAGGTCAGCTCAGCATTACATTAATGCCAGGAACGGTGTGTATGAATTCTATTTTTTTTAATCGGAACCTGGGAAACAAAGGCGGCCCGGCGTGGTTCTGACCACACCCCCACCCCCTTGTGACGTAGGCTGTAGGGGCAGTCTATGTAAGGGCTGCACGGTGCACCTTTGTCTGGACGGGTTTCGCAGGATTGGAAGGATGCCCTGGTGGTCCCCCTCTTTAAGAAGGGGGACCGCACAGACTGTAACAACTACAGGGGCATCTCACTCCTCAGTGTGCCGGGAAAGGTCCTGGCAAGGATTATTCAACATCGCCTTGCCAGGCACGCTGAGGAGAGGCTTGCGGAGCACCAATGCGGTTTCAGGAAAGGGCGGTCCTGCACAGATGCCATATTTTCTGTCCGTCTGCTACAGCAGAGGTGTAGGGAATTCCAACAAGACCTACATCTCTACTTTATTGACCTGGTCAAGGCCTATGATACCATCAGTAGGCCTGGGCTCTGGGTTGTTCTTCGTGCTTTTGGAGTCCCTGACCCTCTGCTCACGATCATTAAGGACCTTCATGATGGTGAGCGGGCCCGGGTAAAACTACGTGGCCGGGAGTCAGAGCCATTCCCTGTACACCTTGGGGTGCGACAGGGATGTCCTCTGGCTCCCACATTATTTAACATCTATTTTGACCACGTAGTTCGTGAAGCCTTCAATAGCCCTACTAGGGGAATCTCCATTTGGTACAGATTTAATGGGAGGCTTATCGATGCCCGGGTGCGGTCAATGGATGTCTCCCTATTGCTCAACCACGTTATGTATGCCGATGATTTGGTAATAGCTGCTCATTCAGAGGAGGAGTTGGAGACGCTGCTGCTGAGACCGGAGCGTGCCACTAAGAGATGGGGCCTTACCATCAGCCCCACCAAAACTAAGCACCTGCCTGGGTATTTTGTACCATCGGACATTCCACCCCCACAACTCCCAATCGTTGATGGGGCAGTTGTGGAGAGAGTGGAGAGTTTCCCATACCTGGGCAGTGTGCTTATGACCGGCTCCAGTTTAACAGCAGAAGTCTCACTCCGAATCAGTCGAGCGGCAATATCTTTTCATCGGTTGTGTAACGCTGTGTGGAAGCTACCTGGTCTGTCGCTCCGCACTAAGCTTCAGGTCTTCTCGGCCATGGTCATTCCCTCCCTTCTCTACGCTTGCGAAACGTGGACCCCCCTAATGGAACATCTTCGCCGGTTAGAAACATTTAGGCTAGCCTGCCTACGATCCATCCTGGGTTTAACCAGACTGGATTGTGTGAGGAGCTCACAAATCCTTGAAAGATCTGGGAAAGGTCCCATCGGTGGGCTCCTCCGGCAGGCTAGGCTGCGTTGGCTGGGTCATGTAGCCCGCATGCCCAGCCACCGCATGCCGAAACAGCTTTTGTTCGGCCGGATCGAGGGGGCTAAACGGGCGCGGCACGGGCTAGAGAAGAGATGGAGTGATGTGGTACTGGAGGACGTGGAGCTGAGTGGACTTGCCGATGACTGGTACCAGCGGTGTCGAGATCGGCCTCTGTGGAGGAGGCTCGTGAAGGATGCTACTGGGCAGTTGGAGGCAGTCGCCCTCCAAAAACAACGGAGGGCAGAGGAGCGACGCTCACAACAACGAGCGGAGCGCCGGGTGGCTAAAGCACAGCAGGTTGGCACAGTAGGGGGCACAGGTGGTGCATCAGCCAGTCGTCTCAGTCATCTTAGTCAATCGACCCGTGGCACTTGGGTCTGCCCCGTGACCTCCTGCCAGCGGGCTTTCGACACTTCACGTGGTCTCAAGGTGCACATGGCCTGGCACAAGCGTCGTGGCCACGACGCTTGTGCGTCACCGCCACTTAGTGGCGAATGGCGGTTGTTGTTGTCTGTACGTGTCTGTACGTGTCTGTGTGTGTCTGTATTTATTTGTGTCTGTGTGTCTTGTGTGTCTGTGTATGTCTGTGTGTGTCTTGTGTGTGTGTCTTTATGTCTTGTGTGTGTCTGTGTATGTCTGTGTGTGTCTGTGTATGTCTGTGTGTGTCTTGTGTGTGTGTGTGTCTGTGTGTCGGGCCGAGGCAATCAGTAAACATGAGACACAGATTCATCAGTGCGGGGTTAACGCTACGGGGCAGGACAGCGCGCGTGTGATCTTGAGCCGCGAGTTTTCCCTCGGCTCTTGAGCAATGTTCAGAAGGCATCCTCCTTGCTCGTATGTACATGTACGTATGTCGAATTTACCCCTCTTCTTTCGCACCGTAAGTAGCCAACCGTGCTATTAATCAGAGGTGCGTGTGGGGGAGAGGAGGGGGGGGGAGGCAGCTTAACAAAACTAAACGCAATAGCCACGAACCACGGTCCACGGACACCCATATCGCAGGGTAGCACAAGTGTCTTCAATCCGGGTTCGCCACAGTCCATTGGAAGGTCACGCGCCGTGGGCTGAAGCTCGAGTGTCGTAGGTCCCACTTCTTCCTGAGACGTCTGGCCATTGCGCGCAAGCCACTTGCAACGATTTTACGAACTCCATTAATACGTCAACGGCCGCCGCCGCCATTCGCCACTAGGTCACCACGCCGCCTGTGCCAGGCTATGTGCACGTTGAGGCCACGTGAAGTGTGGAACGCCCGCTGGCAGGAGGGCAGACTCAGGTGCCAATGGGTAGACCACCTGCGACTGCACCAATCAATACAACACACACACACACAGCAGCAATAAAAAAAACCATCCGTAAGACGCACAACAGTAGCAAGTGAAAAAAAAACGATTAACGGCTTCCGCAGATTTTCTTTTTTTAAAGGTTTCCTCCTAAACCAGTGTCTAGTTGTAATGCATCACCCTATGTTCATCAAATCTCATTGACACATCAAATCATGGCCGAGGCTTAATTCTCCCCGCTGCGGGCGAGGGGGCTCTGGCAAGGAATCGTGCACGGGCATCTGTGTCGGGAATAATGAGGGGGCCCTGTCTTTCACGGCGACTGAGCTACCGAATGGAAAGGGGTCGTCTCAGCTCGACATCAGAGACCAGCTTCCGTTGTGAAAAAAACAGCAGCAGCAGCAGCAGCAGCTGTAGCAGCCGCTGTATGCACGTGCTATGTATCACCGCAGGCTTTACGACCAATGCTATTCATAATAAAAAAGGTGTTTGGGTTAAATCGCGTAAGTAGGAATGTGTCGTAACCCTCCACCACCCGACGCGGCCAGTAAGGTTTGTCACGTTGAACAAAACGCGCCTGACGATGCTAGTTGTAATCGCTGGCGAAGCGTCGTACTCGAGTTGTAAATGTTGTGGGTTTACTCTCCAACACACCGGTGTGCTGAAGCAGTAACTCATTGGCGCGTTTTGTTCAACGTGACAAACCTTACTGGCCGTGTCGGGTGGTGGAGGGTTACGACACATTTACACTTACGCGATCTAACCTAAACAAAAAAACCTTTATTATTTATGTAAAGTATCTTTAACTTCTTTCCCACCGTACGTAGCCAACCGTGAGCATCGGAGGTGCCGGCGAAAGGACAACAAACTAAGCAGGAAAAAAAAAACAAAGCAGTTCTAAAGAAATTAAATTTCGATTTGAAAGTTTCTATGCTCCGGTGTCTTTCTAACATCGGGGGGAGCAGGAGCGTTCCAGACGGCCGCAGAACGCGCATCTGAACGCCGCTTCTGAGATGCTGTGGCCACCGCCTGCGTTCGATGGCCGGGCCAAAAGCCGCTGCAGCTGCTGCGAGGATGACCGGAGTGTCGCGTGATGGCGTTTCATGCCCCTTGACGAGGTCGGCGAGGTAACTGTGGTTCATTTGTGGCGAGCGCTTTGTGTTTGATGAGTTTGCCAAGGAACCCATCTGGGGCGATAGCTGGGTGGTCAGGGGGGGCGGGGGGGACACCGATCCAACGCCGCTTAGAGCCTGGGTTCCAATCCCCACCCCTGTTATTGCCCGGTAGCTGCCGCCACTCCCCACGTACAGGCGCGCTATTGGCAAGGGGCTTCATCCAGCAGTGGACTGATCATGACTGATGATGATGATGATGGGGGGGGGGGGGGGCGTCTCTAGCGCTACGGTGGCGAGATGTTAACTACCTCGCCTGGTAAACAGGAGGTCGTGGGTTCAAACCGAACCCTGACGCCTGCTGCTGCTGTATATCTGAAGTTTGGATGTTTCTCTCTCCCCGTGGTCGCGTGGATTTTTCTCCGGGTTCCCCGTTTTTTTCGTTCCCCTCCACACTTAGAATCAACGTCACGCGTTTGGAGTGTTCGACTGCTATATATGTCCACACGATGATAAGCGACTTCATTGAGATATCGATTGTGGCCAGCTCGCTTCGGAAAAATACCGATATAGTTCAGTTGGGCCTTACCTGGTAAAATACAAAAAAAAACGTAGTTTAGTTTCAATTTCCCAGGCTCTGCGGTCCTCTACATATTAAGGTGGTATTCACGAGTCTTTACGTGTGGGAGGAAAGCGGAGCACCCGGAGGCCCCCTCCTTCTCTCACCCCCCCCCACCTCCCCACACATGATTCTATCTAAGTGTAGTGAAATAGAATGAGTCACTGGAGCGCGTAGCGCTGGGGACTGGTAGAGAATGGGATTGGGGGTAGCAGCCCGTTCTACCAGTTGGACCCGTGGGCGAAGCCCGGAGCCTTCTGGGGGATCCGCCGAGGGCGGAGCCCGGCCACGCTGGGGAGGATAAAAGGCGAGCTCCGACTCACATTCGGGGCTGCTGCCGTCTGAAGTGGGACTCGTCGTGGTCTTCGCCTCTTCTGTGGGTCTGGCAGCATGTTGGCTGTCCTGACCCGGTATGTAGTTATCCCCTACGGCTGTGAAGGCCGTGAAGGCCGGAATAAACAAGAGAGAGTGTGCCTCCTACGGGTGTCTCTGAATTAGTACACTACATAAGCAAGGCAGCCTTGTTGCGACGTCCCCGGTTAGCATCTTTAGTACCGCCACAAAGCGGCCGGCACGCAACGAGCGACTGCTGCCGCTGCTCAACGGCGGGCGTGCGTTTCTTATTTCGCTTGCCTTGCTCGGCGCCGGTGTCGTCCGACGTTTCGCTCCACGTGCCGCAAGGGAGGCAGGTCGCCGGCACGTAGGAGGGGAAACGCACGACCTCACCAACAAACAGCAACAGCGGCAGTACCGTCGGAGAGTCGGGCAGCAGCCGTAGCAGCAGCACAAACCCGCAACAACAACAACAACAACCCCCCACCCACCCACGCACGCAAGGTACAAGCGAAATCGCATTTCACCGCTCATTAGGCGCGAATGCGCGATCAATAATTGGAGCGCAGGTCCCGGCTTAGGAGGGCGCTGGGGGTGACTCTGCCCCCCTATAGCCGCACCCCCTCGCCCCTAGTCTCCAGCGCCTCCCCCCCCCCTCTCCAGCCCAGCCCCCACCCCTGGGATGAAGAGGAAGCGAGGAAGCCACGGACGAGGGCACCTCGCGTGCGGAGAATTCATTGGGCACCTGCCCACCACCATGCCCCCTGCGTCACTGTGTGCACGCGTGTGGCGTAGGTGGAGCTCGCTGACAGCACTTGCCCCAACAGTCTGTTAAGGCTCTGCGCGCGTGTGTGTGTGTCTGGGGAGCGGTGCTGCAGCGGTTAGCGCTGCGCTGCAACTGCGAACCCGCTGGCCCGGGTTCGATTCTCGCTCACGGCCACCAACACCGGTGACGATTATCTGAAACGGTCATGGGCCTCCCCTAGGTCGACTCAGCCGAAAAAATAGTCCCTGGCACGGTGTGAAAACATCGTCACTGGGGAGACAAAGGCGGCCGGGCGTGGTGCTCGCCACCCACCCTCCTTGTGCACCGTGCCTCTCCTTCGTAGGTGCTGCTCGCTAACAGCACTTGCCCCAACAGTTAAAGCTATAATAGGGGAAGAGAGGAGGATCTTTGTCTTCGTGTTTGATCTGGAGAAAAAAAAAACATGGAGAGGAGTGATGTTCACATAATGGGTTTTGGGAGTAGCGGTCTATTTACTTGATCTCTAACATAAATATCCAGAAGTTCGATAGGGGTGGGGGGGGGGTGGTGGTGGTGGTGGTGGCTGCTGCTACTGCCTGAAATCCAGCCCTGTGGAGGCAGCAGCAGCAGCAGCAGCAGCGAGGGTTAGTGGATCACCGCCACGCACAGCTGCTGATGTTGTTGTGAAACTTTCGTGGGCGTCCACGAGATTCCATACCGTGGGCTCGCCAGCAGAAGGCAGTACAACAAATATGGACTCTACCTGTTCCATCTGTTTGTATGTTGTATGTTGGACTTCTTTCGCACCGTACGTAGCCAACCGTGCTAATCGTCGGTGCATCTGCCATGGACCGGACTCAGTACTCCGCGAGGGAGCACGTGCGGTCAGACTCACTCATCGCAGTTCCTCGCGTCTCTCATTCGTTCACTCTTCTTATTATGATTGTTCTTAACTATATCAGCTTCCACATTTGAATATTGGTGGAGGGCTTATCTGGCTCAATGTCAATGTCAACCAAAGTCCTTCCTTTGTTAATTAAAACAAACAACACATTAAACCAGGTGTTCTATCAATATATAAAAATATTTATTTGTACTGGAGGAAGAATCCGATGAGCTCTCAAGCTCTTTGCCACAGATGTCCAGCCGGGGCAACAGGGTGAGAACGTTCCAGCGACAAACAGTACAAGATCATAGACTGGGCCCCTGGCGCAGGAATGTGGAATTTCATCCACTGCTCGAGCAGGACCGCTGAACAAGAGTCTAGCACCGCCGAGTGCGCATTGGCGGTAGAGAGGTATTTTGACTTGGCTTGCGAGGCTGTGATGTCAAATTGTAGACGAAAGTTGAGTCTAAACCACCATCGTCACCACCACCACCATCATCATCATCATCGATAGCGTGATCGATCGTCGTCATCAATGATCACCGTCGTCATCACAGCCATGACAGATCGGGACGCGTAGCACGGTGCTTATAACCCAGTGAACATGCCAACCTTACGCCAAGCAAAGGCTGCCTTTGTGACGTCGCTCCCCGAACGCACTGCGTCGTCACGTCACGAGGGCGACAGGCCCCTCCTACATCCTGCACGCGCGCGCACGTGCACACAAAGACGAAGCTCCCCCGTGTAGCCCTAACAGATTGTTTGGGGCAAGTTGCTGTTCGCGAGCACCTATGAAAGCCGGCACGGGACACGAGGGGGTGGGTGGCCCGTACCACGGCCACACAAAAAAAAAACAAAGATCCCCCGTGTAGCCTCAATATACTTTTTTGGGGCAAGTGCTGTTTAACGAGCACCAATGAAAGCCGGCACGCGCCAAGCTCGGCCGCCTTTGTCTCCCCAGTGGCGACGTTGACACGCCGCACTAGGTACTAATTTGAGGCTGAGCCGATAGACACACACACGCGCGCACACACACACACGCGCACACACACACGCGCACACACACACGCACACACACACGCGCGCACACACACACACGCGCACGCGGCCCGCTCAGCGCAACCTTAATTTCATTTTCCGTTCTATAAATTCACCGATACCCAACTCTACGAGTCACCAAATCTGACGGAACCAAGCCAAATAGGAGGAAGTACAAAAAATAACCGCAATAACATTTAAACGAAGGCAAATATGAATGCAATTTGGCGATAAAATACGACGCTCGATGGAAAATACAATTTGAATTTAAATAAGGTCCCAATTTAAGATTTAATTTGAGATTCGGGTCACATTTGTTTTTGTTTTTTAAACGAAGGCATCCCTACGAGTTGAGTTTCGTGACCGACACTGCTGAGAGGTCCCATGGGGGGTGTAGAGAGTCGGGGGGATGGAGAGTCGCCTCTGTCACAGCAATGTGGAATTTCCACCTTTTTGGTTATTTCAGATTTTTAAAAAAGCACAATCGTCCGGACGCACTCCACTGGACATGGAGGACCCTTTGACTCTCCCCCCCCCCCCCACCGCTTTGATGGCACATGAACAGACGGACTGTGATCACAGCAGACGACAAGGCCGGTACGGCCTGGACACAGCGTCCCGTGCCTTTTCGTGGTGGGTTGATGATAACAGCACCTGCCCCCAACAGTCTGTTAAGGCTACACGGGGGATCTTTGGCTATGGTAGAGGCTATGGGAAGCGATAGCATGACTGTGCGTGTGTGTGTGTGGCATAGGTGCTACTCGCTAACAGCACTTGCCCCCAACAGTCTGTTAAGGGTATAGGGGATGGTCGTTGTCTTTGATTGTGTGTGTGTTTGTTTGGGGAGCGGTCGTGCAGCGCTACGAACCCGGCTACACCGGGGTTCGATTACCGCTCACGGCCACCAATAACCAAGTGACGATTATCCTAACCGGTCCTGGGCATCCCCTACGTCGACTCAAGCCTCAAATGGGTATCTGGTGCGGTGTGGTGTAAACATCGCCACTGGGGAGACAAAGGCGGCCGGGCGTGGTGTTTGCCACTCACCCCCATGTGTGCCGTGCCGGCCTTTATAGGTGCTAGCTAACAGCACTTGACCCTACAATCTGTTAAGGCTATATGGGGGGTCTTTGTCTTTTTGTCTGTGATGTGTGCGGTTTTTGATTGGAGATAAAAAAAGACTTCGTTTGTCAGTCCGCTTGTGCTGGCGAGGGTCGCGGCGGCGGCGGCAGCAGCGTGTTGAGTAGTGGCGGTCCACACCTCCCTCTCCCTGGCCACAGACTCCAGCACTACATCACTATACACTATACACTACACTATACACTACTACACTATACACTACAGCAGCGTGTTGAGTAGTGGCGGTCCACACCTCCCTCTCCCTGGCCACAGACTCCAGCACTACTACACTACACTATACACTACACTATACACTACTACACTATACACTACACTATACACTACACTATACACTACACTATACACTACACTACTACACTATACACTACAGCAGCGTGTTGAGTAGTGGCGGTCCACACCTCCCTCTCCCTGGCCACAGACTCCAGCACTACTACACTACACTATACACTACATTATACACTACACTACTACAGTATACACTACTACACTATACACTACACTGTACACTACTACACTATACACTACACTATACACTACAGTATACACTACTACACTATACACTACACTATACACTACACTATACACTACACTATACACTACACTATACACTACACTATACACTACACTATACACTACACTATACACTACACTACTACACTATACACTGCGGCAGCGTGTTGAGTAGTGGCGGTCCACACCTCCCTCTCCCTGGCCACAGACTCCAGCACTACTACACTACACTATACACTACATTATACACTACACTACTACAGTATACACTACTACACTATACACTACACTGTACACTACTACACTATACACTACACTATACACTACAGTATACACTACTACACTATACACTACACTATACACTACACTATACACTACACTATACACTACACTATACACTACACTATACACTACACTACTACACTATACACTGCGGCAGCGTGTTGAGTAGTGGCGGTCCACACCTCCCTCTCCCTGGCCACAGACTCCAGCACTACTACACTACACTATACACTACACTATACACTACACTATACACTACTACACTACTATACACTGCACTATACACTACTACACCACTACACACTACACTATACACTACTATACACTACACTATACACTACTATACTATACACTACACTATACACTACACTATACACCACTATACACTACACTATACACTACTACACTATACACTACAGCAGCGTGTTGAGTAGTGGCGGTCCACACCTCCCTCTCCCTGGCCACAGACTCCAGCACTACATCACTATACACTATACACTACACTATACACTACTACACTATACACTACTATACACTACTACACTATACACTACACTATATACTACTATACACTACTACACTATACACTACTACACTATACACTACTATACACTACACTATACACTACACTATATACTACTATACACTACTACACTATACACTACTACACTGCACTATACACTACTACACTATACACTACTACACTATACACTACTACACTATACACTACTATACACTACACTATACACTACTACACTACACACTACTATACACTACACTATACACTACACTACTACACTATACACTGCGGCAGCGTGTTGAGTAGTGGCAGTCCACACCTCCTTCTCCCTGGCCACAGACTCCAGCACTACATTACTATACACTACTATACACTACTATACACTGCACTATACACTACTACACTACAACACACTACACTATACACTACTATACACTACACTATACACTACTATACACTACTACACTATACACTACTATACACTACACTATACACTACACTATACACTACTATACACTACACTATACACTACACTATACACTACTATAAACTACACTATACACTACACTATACACTACACTATACACTACTATAAACTACACTATACACTACTATACACTACACTATACACTATTATACTATAGACTACAGCAGCGTGTTGAGTAGTGGCGGTCCACACCTCCCTCTCCTTGGTGACAGACTCAGCACTACATTACTATACACTATACACTACACTATACACTACACTATACATTACCATACCCTAAACTATACACTAACTATACACTACTACACTATACGCTACTACACTATACACTGCACACGACACTATACACTACTACACTATACACTACACTATACACTACTACACTAAACACTACACTATACACTGCACTATACACTACTACACTCTACACTACACTATACACTACTACACTATACACTACACTCTACACTACACTACTACAGTATACACTGCGGCAGCGTGTTGAGTAGTGGCGGTCCACCCCTCTCTCTCCCTGGCCACTGACTCCAGCACTACTACACTACACTATACACTACACTATACACTACTACACTATACACTACTACACTATACACTACGCTATACACCACTATACACTACACTATACACTACACTATACACTACTATACACTACTACACTATACACTACACTATACACTACACGATACACTACTATACACTACTATACACTACTACACTATACACCACTATACACTACTATACACTACCATACTATACACCACTATACACTACATTACTATACACTACTATACACTACACGATACACTACTATACACTACACTATACACTACTACACTATACACTACTACACTATACACTACTATACACTACTACACTATACACTATTACACTATACACTATGGCAGCGTGTTGAGTAGTGGCGGTCCACACCTCTCTCTCCCTGGCCACAGACTCCAGCACTACTTCACTATACATTACTATACACTACTATACACTACTAAAAATTACACTATACACTACTATACTCTACACTATACACTACTATACACTACTATACACTACTATACACTACACTATACACTACTATACACTACTATACACTACACTATACACTACTATACACTACACTACTATACACTACTATACACTACACTATACACTACTATACACTACTATACACTACTAAAAATTACACTATACACTACTATACTCTACACTATACACTACTATACACTACACTATACACTACACTATACACTACCACACTATACACTACACTATACACTACACTATACACTACACTATACACTACTATACACTAATATACACTACACTAAACAATACACGATACACTACTATACACTACCATACTATACACCACTATACACTACATTACTATACACTACTATACACTACACTATACACTACTATACACTACTATACACTACCATACTATACACAACTATATACTACGTTACTATACACTACTACACTATACACTACTACACTATACACTACTATACACTACACTATACACCACTACACTACACACTACACTATACACTACACTATACACCACTACACTATACACTATACTCTACACTACATTACTATATACTACACTACACACTACACTATATTACTATACACTACGTTACTATACACTACACGATACACTACACGATACACTACACTATACACTACTCTACACTACTAAAAATTACACCATACACTACTATACACTACAATACACTACTAAAAATTACACTATACACTACTATACTCTACACTATACACTACACTATACACTACACTATACACTACCACACTATACACTACCACACTATACACTACACTATACACTACACTATACACTACACTACTACACTATACACTACTACACTATACACTACACTATACACTACTACACTATACACTACACTATACACTACTACACTATACACTACACTACTACACTATACACTGCGGCAGCGTGTTGAGTAGTGGCGGTCCACACCTCTCTCTCCCTGGCCACAGACTCCAGCACTACTACACTACACTATACACTACACTATACACTACACTACTACACTATACACTACTACACTATACACTACACTATACACCACTATACACTACACTATACACTACTATACACTACTACACTATACACTACACTATACACTACACGATACACTACTATACACTACTATACACTACTACACTATACACCACTATACACTACTATACACTACCATACTATACACCACTATACACTACATTACTATACACTACTATACACTACACGATACACTACTATACACTACACTATACACTACCACACTATACACTATGGCAGCGTGTTGAGTAGTGGCGGTCCACACCTCTCTCTCCCTGACCACAGACTCCAGCACTACTTCACTATACATTACTATACACTACTATACACTACTAAAAATTACACTATACACTACTATACTCTACACTATACACTACTATACACTACTATACACTACACTATGCACTACTATACACTACTATACACTACTAAAAATTACACTATACACTACTATACTCTACACTATACACTACTATACACTACACTATACACTACACTATACACTACCACACTATACACTACACTATACACTAATATACACTACACTAAACACTACACGATACACTACTATACACTACCATACTATACACCACTATACACTACATTACTATACACTACTATACACTACACTATACACTACTATACACTACTATACACTACCATACTATACACCAATATATACTACATTACTATACACTACTACACTATACACTACTACATTATACACTACACTATACACCACTACACTACACACTACACTATACACTACACTATACACCACTACACTATACACTATACTCTACACTACATTACTATATACTACACTATACACTACACTATATTACTATACACTACGTTACTATACACTACACGATACACTACACGATACACTACACTATACACTACTCTACACTACTAAAAATTACACCATACACTACTATACTCTACACTATACACTACTATACACTACTATACACTACTAAAAATTACACTATACACTACTATACTCTACACTATACACTACACTATACACTACTATACACTAATATACACTACACTATACACTACACGATACACTACTATACACTACCATACCATACACCACTATACACTACATTACTATACACTACTATACACTACTATACACTACACTATACACCACTATAAACTACTATACACTACCATACTATACACCACTATATACTACATTACTATACACTACTACACTATACACTACTATACACTACTACACTATACACTACACTATACACCACTACACTAAACACTACACTATACTCTGCACTACATTACTATACACTACATTACTATATAGTACACTATACACTACACTATATTACTATACACTACGTTAATATACACTACACGATACATTACACGATACACTACACTATACACTACATTATTATACACTACACTATACACTACACAATACACTACACTATACACTACATTACTATACACTACACTACATTACTATACACTCCACTACATTACTATACACTACATTACTATACACTACACTATACACTACATTACTATACACTACATTACTATACACTACTACACTACACACTACACTATACACTACACTGTACACCACTACACTATACACTACACTATACTCTACACTATATTACTATACACTACATTATTATACACTACACTATACACTACACTATACACTACACAATACACTACACTATACACTACACTATACACTACACTATACACTACATTACTATACACTACACTATACACTAAACTATACACTACATTACTATACACTACACTATACACTACACTATACACTACATTACTATACACTACACTATACACTACACTATACACTACATTATTATACACTACACTATACACTACATTACTATACACTACACTATACACTACACTATACACAAACTCTCGCTCTTCCTGTGGGAACTCCCAGGCGCCTGTCAGCTGCACCCGGCGTGGAGACGCGGACTCATTATTTACCTGCCACCGCTGAAAGATAAAATTATACACGTAGCGTGGAGGCGTCTCTGTGCTGCTCGACGCCGTCCTATTAGTAGTAGTAATACTATAGTAGTAATACTATCGTAGTAGTAGTAATACTGTACTAATAGTAATACTATAGTAGTAATACTGTAGTAGTAGTAATACTATAGTAGTAATACTGTAGTAGTAATACTGTAGTAGTAGTAATACTATAGTAGTAATACTGTAGTAGTAGTAGTAATACTATAGTAGTAATACTGTAGTAGTAGTATTAGTAATACTGTAGTAGTAGTAGTAATACTATAGTAGTAGTAATACTGTAGTAGTAGTAATACTGTAGTGGTAGTAGTAATACTATACTAATAGTAATACTATAGTAGTAATACTGTAGTAGTAATACTATAGTAGTAATACTGTAGTAATAGTAGTAGTAATACTATAGTAGTAATACTGTAGTAGTATTAGTAATACTGTAGTAGTAGTAGTAATACTGTAGTAGTAGTAATACTCTAGTAGTAATACTGTAGTAGTAATACTCTAGTAGTAGTAATACTGTAGTAGTAGTAATACTGTAGTAGTAATACTGTAGTAGTAATACTGTAGTAGTAGTAATACTGTAGTAGTAATACTCTAGTAGTAGTAATGCTGTAGTAGTAGTAATACTGTAGTAGTAATACTATAGTAGTAATACTGTAGTAGTAATACTATAGTAGCAGTAATACTCTAGTAGTAATACTATAGTAGTAGTAATACTCTAGTAGTAGTAATACTGTAGTAGTAGTAATACTGTAGTACTAATACTATAGTAGTAGTAATACTATAGTAATAGTACTACTGTAGTAGTAGTAATACTCTAGTAGTAGTAATACTGTAGTAGTAGTAATACTGTAGTAGTAATACTGTAGTAGTAATACTATAGTAGTAGTAATACTCTAGTAGTAATACTATAGTAGTAGTAGTACTCTAGTAGTAGTAATACTGTAGTAGTAGTACTGTAGTAGTAGTACTGTAGTAGTAGTAATACTGTAGTAGTAGTAATACTCTAGTAGTAATACTATAGTAGTAGTACTGTAGTAGTAGTAATACTATAGTAGTAGTAATACTATAGTAGTAGTAATACTCTAGTAGTAATACTATAGTAGTAGTACTGTAGTAGTAGTAATACTATAGTAGTAGTAATACTATAGTAGTAGTAGTAATACTGTAGTAGTAGTTGCTCCAAAACGATGATGATGCTGACGATGATGATTTTTTTAATAAGGGGCTCAACTTTCACTTGCCCGAAGGCAAGCGACACTGAGGCGCTCACGGCGAGCCCCAGATAAAGATTTACCTGAGCCGGTTCCGAGCCTCCGCTTTGTCGACTAAACATCAAATGAGTAGCGGAGTGTAAACAACATCGGTAGCGGGAAGACAAAGACGGCCGGGTGTGGTCTTGGCCACCCCCTCGTGTACCGTGCCGGCCTTGACCCTGTCAGTGGGGCATAGCTAAACAGCTCGCCTGGCACAGGGCAAGAGGTCTCTGTGTGTGTGCAAGTTGGCTGCAGTACACACACGGTGCACACAAAGTACACACACACAGTACACACACAGTACACACACAGTACACACACACAGTACATACACTACACACACACAGTACACACACACAGTACACACAATACACACACAGTACACACACAGTACACACACACACTACACACACACAGTGCACACCCAGTACACACAGTACACACGCAGTACACACAGTACACACACACAGTACACACACAGTACACACAGTACACACACACAAAGTACACACACACAGTACACACACAGTACACACACAGTACACACACACAGTACACACAGTACACACAAAGTACACACACACAGTACACACACACACAGTACACACACAGTACACACACAGTACACAAAGTACACACACACAGTACACACACAGTACACACACAGTAGACACAAAGTACACAGTACACACAAAGTACACACACACAGTACACACACACAGTACACACATAGTACACACACAGTACATACACAGTACACACAGTACGCACACGGTGCACACACACACAGTACACACAGTACACACACACAGTACACACACACAGTACACAAACAGTACACACAAAGTACACACACACAGTACATACACAATACACACACAGTACACACACACAGTACACACACACTACACATACACAGTACACACAGTAGACACAAAGTACACACAGTACACACACACGGTACACACACAGTACACACAGTACACTCACAAATGTTGTATCTCTGTGTATGTATCTGTGTGTGTGTGTGCGTCTTTGCATCTCTGTAAGATGTATAGCCTCAACAGACTGTTGGGGCAAGTGTTGTTTAGCGAGTAGCACCTGTGACCACCAACCATCACACGAAAGACAAAGATCCACCGTATAGCCACTATTATTTGTTGGAGGAAGTGCTGTTGGCAACCGTCACGCAAACTATAAAGATCCCCCGTATAGACTTTACAGACTTTTTGGGAAAGTGCTTTTGGCGAACACCTTTACAGGCACAGGCTGGCACCGTGGCACACGAGGGGGTGGGTGGCCAGCACCACGCCCGGCCGCCTTTGTCTCCCCAGTGGCGATGTTTACCACACGCCGCACCCAGTGCCGGATCAAGCTAGTGTGGGGCCTGTAGCATATGTCAGGAAGGGGCCGTAAATGAAATACAAACACGTACATATTAAAACACAAAAATTGTATACTTGCATAGTAAAGTAATTGTATTTTTGCATTTGCTATACAGCCAGATAATACGACAAATCGCTAACCTTAAACAGCCAGTCGTTCATAAAAGTTGAAGGCGGTATAGTACTATAGTAATAGAGCAAGTGCAGAACCACTGAACCGGAATTGATAGCTTGAAAGCATTTAACGCGGGGCTCTTGAAAGAGCGGGACCCGTAGCATTTTATACTTTTGCTACTACGATAATCCGGCACTAACTGTACCGGGTACTAATTTAAGGCTGAGTCGACCTAGCGGGGGTGGGGTTGGGGGGGGGGGAGGCCCGGGACCGATTCACGGCAATCGTCACCGGCGTTGGCGTGCCTGAGCCAGAGCATCCAACTTCGGGGGTCGCTTGCTGGGTGATGTGGCGCCGCTGCGCTCACCGCTGCGCCACCGCTCCCCGCCCACCCACACGCTACGAGCCCCCCACCTACCCCCCACCACATCTCTCTGGCACGCACAGCACAACGGGAGGGTCAGGCGCCGTGTAAATTCCAGACAAATTTCAGACGCGTGGACCGTGGCACCGTCGCACACACTTTGGCCAGCTCGCGTGAATGATGTTTAATAAAACATGTGTGGAGTGGAGGGTGGAGCCAAGCGGGTCGGAGGAAGCCGCATCTGGCTCGAGCCGAGAGTCGTGGGTCTGCAAGCGAGATGTGGCCTGTTGGAGCCGCCTGCGATTCAAACGCGCGCGGGGATTCCTTCTGAAGGCAGCGAATCCCGATAGTCGCGGCATCAATGACTACAACACCCCCACCCCCCACCCCCACTCCTCACTTCCCTGACCCCCCCCACCCACTCCTCACTTCCCTTATAGCCTTTGACAAACTTGATTTGGAGCTTTCGTGACTGCAGGAATTAGTCTTTGGTTTTTTCTCTGTGTGCCTATGTTGTGTGTCTCTCTCTCTCTCTGTGTTGTCTCTTTCTGCTTATGTGTCTGTCTGTGTGTCTATGTGTGTGTCTCTCTCTCTCTGTGTGTGTCTCTGTGTTGTGTCTTTCTGCTTATGTGTCTGTCTGTGTGTCTATGTGTGTGTGTCTCTCTCTCTGTGTTGTGTCTTTCTGCTTATGTGTCTGTCTGTGTGTCTATGTGTGTGTGTCTCTCTCTCTCTGTGTTGTCTCTTTCTGCTTATGTGTCTGTCTATGTGTCTATGTGTGTCTCTCTCTCTGTGTGTGTCTCTGTGTTGTCTCTTTCTGCTTATGTGTCTGTCTGTGTGTCTATGTGTGTGTCTCTCTCTCTGTCTCTGTGTTGTCTCTTTCTGCTTATGTGTCTGTCTGTGTGTCTATGTGTGTGTGTCTCTCTCTGTGTGTCTCTGTGTTGTCTCTTTCTGCTTATGTGTCTGTCTGTGTGTCTCCGTGTCTATGTTTTGTCTCTCTCTCTAATATTTAGCAATCTTTGGAAGAATGTAATCAACCAGGTAGGGTGTTGGCTGTTTTGTTAGCCGACTCTCTGTGTTGTATTGCATTATATTTCTAAGTTTCCTATGTTTGTTTTTTCTTTCATTTGTACCTGATGATGATTGCTTGTGTTGCAATCGAAACGTCGTATGCTATTATTTAATTTAACTTTTTCTTTCTACGTGACTTTACCGAAAGCCTTTAACAAACCGTTTGGGGTCAACGCTGTTAGCGAGCACCTCACACACACACACAGCAAAGATCACCCGTGTAGCCATTAACAGACTGTTGAGGCAAGTGCTGTTAGCGAGAGCCTATTAAGGCCAGGTCGGCCTTAATGTTAGAGAGAGAGGGAGGGGCTCTATAGAAAGCGATATCATTCGTCTGACATTCATACCTGTCCCTTCTCTCTTTTTCAATGGACCGCACGACAATTTGAACGCGTGTACACGCGCGCGCACGACCCGTGACGGTTATTATATTTGTTCTGCCCCCTTCTCCCTTTGTATCGCCAAGACAAACAAAGGACCATTTACTTATTTTAAAGCGTAATTTTCTTGTTTTAAGCTTCTTTTTACAATTGTAAAGCAAAGGTGAGAGACACGTGGGGGGGGGGGGGGGTTATATAGAGGAGTTGGATCCAGAGCAAGAGCCCTGAGTATGCGCGCAGCAATTCAATTCAACATCTCTCATTGCGATAGAAGGCCTCCTTTGTCTCCCCCGTGGCGATGTTTGCACACCGCGACAGGTACTCATTTGAGGCTGAGTCGACCTAAGGGGAAACCTAAGACCGGTTCAGATATTCGTCAGTGTTGTTGGCCGTCAGCGGGACTCGAACTTGGGTAGCCGGGTTCGTATCGTTGAACTAACATTTGTGGTCGCAAGTCTCTTCTGAAAAAGAGCTAATCGCTCAGTTGGCCTTACCTGGTAAAATAAAAATAAAAACAGCTAAAGCAATGGAGGAAGTGTCTTAAACCACCATCTTCATTTATCCTGGAGAAATCCGATGAGCTATAAAGCTCTTTTTTTTCAAAGATGTCCAGTAGGGCTGGGTCAGAAAGTAGCAACAACAAAACAACATGAAAACACTCGATAGGAGTGCAGTGTAAGCAAATCACTAAACACAAAACACATAAAAGATATAAAGGGCATATAAATTAAAATTGCACAAGTACACAAATTCCTAAGCTTGGGCAAGGCAGCAAAACAACAACAAACAACACAGTCCCAGGCCACATAAAGACACCAACACCACACGATAGTTCCCCAATATAATTTCACATTCAAATTGAACTATCGATACAAGGGAGGGGAGGGGGGAGGAGTGGGCTGGTGAGGTTTAAGGTTACAAATCGCTTTTGCAAATGCAGTTGTATCCAGCACTCATCTTCTGCTTCAGGACGTGTGTTTTTTTTACTTTGAAGGAAGAGTTACAATGTTAAGGCGGAGGATACGAGATGCAACGGCCACAGGCTTACACAAGACCTCGTATGTTGTAGGCCCTGCTTTAGGCCCTCCGTCACACATCGAAATAACAGCGACGATAGCGCTGATATCTTGGAATAACTACCAACACGGTGGCTAGGAGATGTCAACAACCTCGCTCGGTATACAGGAGGTCGTGGGTTCTATCCAGACGCCTGCTGCTGCATATCTGGAGTTTGCGTGTCTCTCCATCATCATTATCACGGTGGCTAGGAGATGTTAACTACCTCGCCTGGTATACAGGTCAGGTATGGGTTCGATCCCGAACCTGACGCCTGCTGCTGTATATTTGGAGTTTGCGGTGCCTCTCTCTCTCTCCCCGTGGTGAGATGTTAACTACCTCGCCTGGTATACAGGAGGTCGTGGGTTCGATCCCGATCCTGATGCCTGCTGCTGTATATTTGGAGTTTGCGGTGCCTCTCTCTCATCATCATCACGGTGCCTAAGAGATGTTAACTACCTCTCCTGGTATACAGGAGGTCGTGGGTTCGATCCCGACCCAGGCGCTTGCTGATTTATATTTGGAGTTTGCGGTGTCTCTCTCTCTCTCATCATCATCACGGTGCCTAAGAGATGTTAACTACCTCGCCTGGTATGCAGGAGGTCGTGGGTTCGATCCCGACCCAGGCGCTTGCTGCTGCTTAATATTTGGAGTTTGCGGTGTCTCTCTCCCCATGGTCGCGTGAATTTTTCATCCGGTCCTCCGGGTTTTCCCCTCCACGTTTAGCGTTTAGAGTATTTTCTTTCTGCTATAAATGTCCACATGATGATAAGCCACTTCCTTGAGCCGTCATTTGTGATGGCCAGGTCACTTCTGAAAAATAAATCTTATAGCTGAGTGGGCCTTACCTGGGAAAATAGTTTATAATTTAAGTTCCACTTTGCCACAGCGGCTAAAGCCACTGTGGGTGGGGTTAACAATGGTTTGTTTGAAGACGGTAGCGTAGTGAGTGTTTTATGTTTGCTGAATATACCTTGAGTCGAATACATTCGTAATGAGCGAATTCCGAGACACTCGTGTAGTGGCGGGTTTCTTCTCATTTAGTCTCACACTGGGCACAACACAGACCGATACATATATACACGTCTCCTCTCACTAGCCACAGCACTGGGAAATAAACACATTCCTGCGGAGGGAGCTGGTAGGAACGTTGGGTTGCTCGGTCAATGGCCAGGGTCCACGGCGCCACCACGTGGTGTATTCCGTAAATATGCCCGACTGTGAGGGCGGGCACAAGCCGGCGTGAGTCGGTTAAACGTTGAGTTTTATAAGGGCACCACGGGGTGACCAGCCCCTCCCCACCCAGCCCCACCTCTCCCATTTTTGGATGCACGACGGATGGACGGACACAATAATCCCCTGTGGGCTGGTGTAACCAGGAGGTTCCTACCAGTATTATACACGTCTCCTCTCACTGGGCACAACACTGGGTAATATACAGGGTGTTTTAAAAGGGTGGACCCGATTTTAAATCGTTAGATCTCTGAAATTGGGTACATCTTTTTGAAACACCCTGTATACAGTGAGGGAAAAAAAGTATTTGATCCACTGCTGATTTTGTACGTTTGCCCACTGACAAAGAAATGATCAGTCTATAATTTTAAGGGTAGATTTATGTGAACAGTGAGATACAGAATAACAACAAGAAAATCCAGAAAAACGCATGTCAAAAATGTTGTAAATTGATTTGCATTTTAATTAGGGAAATACATATTTGACCCACTCTCAATCAGAAAGATTTCTGGCTCCCAGGTGTCTTTTATATAGGTAACGAGCTGAGATTAGGAGCACACTCTTAAAGGGAGTGCTCCTAATCTCAGCTTGTTACCTATATAAAAGACACCTGTCCACAAAAGCAATCAATCAATCAGATTCCAAACTCTCCACCATGGGCAAGACCAAAGAGCTCTCCAAGGATATCAGGGGCAAGATTGTAGACCTACACAAGGCTGGAAAGGGCTACAAGACCATTGCCAAGCAGCTTTGTGAGAAGGTGACAACAGTTGGTGCGATTATTCGCAAATGGAAGAAACACAAAAGAACTGTCAATCTCTCTCGGCCTGGGGCTCCATGCAAGATCTCACCTCGTGGAGTTGCAATGATCATGAGGACGATGAGGAATCAGCCAAGAATTACACGGGAAGATCTTGTCAATGATCTCAAGGCAGCTGGGACCATAGTCACCAAGAAAACAATTGGTAACACACTACGCCGTGAAGGACTGAAATCCTGCAGCGCCCACAAGGTCCCCCTGCTCAAAATAGCACATATACATGCCCGTCTGAAGTTTTCCAATGAACATCTGAATGATTCAGAGGACAACTGGGTGAAAGTGTTGTGGTCAGATGAGACCAAAATGGAGCTCTTTGGCATCAACTCAACTCGCCGTGTTTGGAGGAGGAGGAATGCTGCCTATGACCCCAAGAATACCATCCCCACCGTCAAACATGGAGGTGGAAACATTATGCTTTGGGGGTGTTTTTCTGCTAAGTGGACAGGACAACTTCACCGCATCAAAGTGACGATGGACGGGGACATGTACCGTCAAATCTCGGGTGAGAACCTCCTTCCCTCAGCCAGGTCATTGAAAATGGGTCGTGAATGGGTATTCCAGCATGACAATGACCCAAAACACACGGCCAAGGCAACAAAGGAGTGGCTCAAGAAGAAGCACATTAAGGTCCTGGAGTGGCCTAGCCAGTCTCCAGACCTTAATCCCATAGAAAATCTGTGGAGGGAGCTGAAGGTTCGAGTTGCCAAACGTCAGCCTCGAAACCTTAATGACTTGGAGAAGACCTGCAAAGAGAAGTGGGACAAAATCCCTCCTGAGATGTGTGCAAACCTGGTGGCCAACTACAAGAAACGTCTGACCTCTGTGATTGCCAACAAGGGTTTTGCCACCAAGTACTAAGTCATGTTTTGCAAAGGGGTCAAATACTTATTTCCCTCATTAAAATGCAAATCAATTTATAACATTTTTGACATGCGTTTTCTGGGTTTTTGTTGTTGTTATTCTGTCTCTCACTATTCAAATAAACCTACCATTAAAATTATAGACTGATCATTTCTTTGTCAGTGGGCAAACGTACAAAATCAGCAGGGGATCAAATACTTTTTTTCCCTCACTATATATACGTCTCTGCTTTAACTACGCACAGCCGACCTCTCTACATAGTCCAATCGCCTCCATCCAACCACATGGCTGGCTGACTGGTGTGACGATGACGGCGATTGGAGTCGTGCAGAGGATCTTCCATGCAGCCGGACGATGGCCAGAGATGACGGAGAGAGATGATGGAGAGAGATTAACGGCGAGCGGCGATGCAGCCAGGACCCGGGACCCCACGCACAACAACCCTGAACCTTCGGTTCCATCCCCCTTATATACCTCTCGGCGTGGCCAGGCCACGCCTCTGGCCACGCCCACTTCCAGAACCTTCGAGCAGGTGCCCGGAGCTTCCCGACTATCCCCACCTACGCAGCTTCGTCGTCGTGGAGGTGGCTCTCCGATTTACCCGATCTTACATTGACATGCAAATTTCATCACTAGCCCCGCCCACTTCGCTTATGGCCCTTGGGCTACGCCCATCTCAAACCTTTATAACATCCTGCCTCAGCAGCTCTCCCGCTATTTTTTCACCTGATGACGATTGCTCGTGTTGCGATCGAAACGTCGTGAACTATTTTATTATTATTTCCTATCTACATGGCTTTACCGAAAGACCCAAAGAATATTGAGGGGGTGTTTTGGGTTTTTATACGAATTCGACAACAAGAAAACGACACCGCCGTGGCCTCTTCTCGCGATGTTTTTTGTTTTCCCGAACACCCCCCCCCCCCCCGGCGCCTGACCCACCCGCTGAGAGAACTCCCCCACCCCCGTTTCTTTACATTCCGTCGCTAAATGTGAATGCAAAGGACCCCCTCCCTCCTCCCCCTCGCCCCCCTTTGGTGGTTAAGAACCCGGTGACCAATTGCAAAATAATTTCCGTGAGCCAAAAGACGTAAAGCAATTACGATAATGAGCTCATCATTTCCAGCTGTTTTTGGCGGTAATGACACGAACGGGGTTTAATTATTCCCACTGCTAAGGGACGGTGTGGAAGGGGTACGAGCCCATCTTAATCAACGCAAGCGCCTGGCTTTGCTATTAATTCCATGTCATCTTTAATCATGATAGTAATGATTCCCACTTGTAACTCTGCTTCCGCCACTGCACGGTACTCGCTCGCTCTCGTAGAGAGAGGACGACTCTGAAAGAGAGATGACGGCTCAGAGAGAGAGAGAGAGAGGATGACTCAGACAGATGACGGCTCAGAGAGAGAAGACGACTCAGAGGCACCAGGAAGAGTAACCACGGACGAGGCAGCAGCAGCAACCAGGCGGTGAGCCAACGCTACCAACAATTGCCCAAGCTCTGCCATCCTCTATATATTACGGTGTTATCGGCCAATTAATGAGTGTTTATACCACGTGGAGAGGAAACGAGAGCGCCTGGAGAAATGTCACACGTGGAAAGGGGAAACATTCTATCCCATACAGCTGCAATAGGTGGGGTCCACTTTTTTTTGCTGCACCGCCATCTCATGGCGAGCCAGGCCCCTCCTCGACGCCCACGGTGAAGGGAATTCCACAATCAACAACATCTGTGTGTGTGGCAGTGATCCACCAACCCCCCCTTCACTGCTGCCTCCACAGCGATGGATTACCGCCAGCAGCCACGTGCAGCAGCGTGGCCAACACCACAGCGCGCAGGTCGACTCCCAACCACTGGAAGCCGTGACGGGCAGATCAACAAACGTGTCTGATTTCGCAGGTTCTCAGAGTCTAAGCACCGCTGGCCCTGGTTAATATGTAAACTTAACATATTCTTGGTACTTTCGGTAAAGTCACGTAGAAGGTTTCCACACCTGATGATGATTGCTTGTGTTGCAGTCGAAACGTCGTGAGAATTTTAGTGTTTTATATTTTTATTATTTTATTGTTTCCCTTCTACGTGACTTTACCGAAAGAACCAAGAATATGAATCCCTGCAGTCACGAAAGCTTTAAATCAAAATGTAACTGCCTCTACGGGGAGGGTTTCCACATAACTTTGAGATGCTTCAACAAACTCCGGGATAAGAAGGCTCAGCTGATCGAGTCTCTCACCTTTCTGAAGAGATACTGCAACTCTGGGGTAATACCAATCGCATTTACACTAACCTCTGCTGCTGTAACTTCTTCTAATGTGAAACGAATTCTTTCCAGAACTAGCTTAGCTCTTATCTCAGAGAAAATCAGGCTTATACGCACCGAACTAGATCAGTTAGACAAGACACTCTACAAATCACACTTATCATTGATGGCAACAATGTCCACATCGGATTGGGAACATGTAGACAATATGACTGCCTCTTCAGCTGCCACTATGTCGACCAAATGGAAGGACAACCTGATTTCCAAATTTAACCTCCTCTCCAGCAAAAAACCGGACCCACACACCAAAAAGTTAGACGTTAACAAAGTCGTAATTAATTGCAGTAACAGTTCTATTTCCGATGGTCTGAAATCCGTATTAGCTAACACATACCAGTTAATTATATCATTGCCCAAGTAGACGTGGCTCTCAAGGGCCTGGGTCACATCGCTGCATACGTAGCAAGATCTGAAATCGCTGCAACCCTCAAAAACGCTAATATGCCAGCTAGCAACCTCAGCAAAGATGAGCGTTTTGAATTATACAAATTAAAAAAGAGGGATGACATTGTAATCCTCTCAGCCGACAAGGGCAATGCTACTGTCATCATGAATAAAATTGAATATAACAACAAAATTAAAGAATTACTCGACGATGGCAGCTTTACAAAAATAAACAGAGATCCCACCAACAGCCTCGTCACACAAACCAACAAAATAATTTCTGATTCAACCGCATTAATTGATCAAACTAAACAGTTTTCGTTAAAACCTTCTGCTGCCTGGCCACCAAAATTATACGGCTTACCAAAAATACATTAAGTAGATACACCCCTTCGTCCAATCGTCTCTACTATCAACTCCCCCACCTACAAACTGGCTAGTTTTCTGTCTTAAATCCTGCGACTTTTCACTGGAAAAACTACCTCTGCGGTAAAAAATTCTACTCACCTGGTATCGACAATCACGGGTATTTCCATGTCCCCAGACGACCTGCTTGTCAATTTTGATGTAGTTTCTTGATTCACCAAAGTTCCTGTACCTGACACCATCGCAATCATTGAAGACTTGGTTCATCAAGGACTAAACACTGAGGTACCCCCCCCCCCCGATGAGACACTGCTTAACCAATACATACTTCACTTGGAATGGAACTTTCTACAAACAAACTGAGGGCACCCCAATGGGCTCCCCCCTATCTCCGGTTGTAGCCAACATTTTCATGGAGAAATTTGAGACTGACGCCATCCATACTGCCACTCTGCGCCCAACCTTATGGAAGAGGTACGTGGATGACACTTTTGTCATCTGGCCACATGGCCGGCCTGCTCTAGACCAATTCCTCGACCACTTCAATTCCATACACCCAGCCATCAGATTTACCATGGAAGTCGAAAAAGATGGCAAGCTACCTTTTTTGGATGGCCTAATAAAAAAGAGACCTGATGATTCAATGAGCCACTCTGTCTACAGGAAAGCTACCCATACGGATGCTTACCTGAAACCGGATTCCCACCACCATCCATCCCAGAAGAATTCCCTCATAAAGACTCTGCACCAAAGAGCCCAATGCATATCCGACCAGGAACACATAGCCAGTGAACTCTACCACGTACACCAAGCTCTTAAGGCTAATGGTTACTCCGACTACACAATCCGCAAAGCTATCACTCCTACCATGAAGAAGGACCCGCTTGAGGAGCCTTTCAAAACCATCACTTTACCACACATTGCGGGGATCACAAAAAAGATCTCCAAAATCTTGAATAAACACAAGATCCAGGTCGATTCAACACATTATATAAAATCCGTGATCTGGTTCCGTCTGTGAAAGATGTGATTCTGGACATACAGTACCCTGGTGTCTACAAATTAAATTGCCTCTGTGGTAGTAGTTACATTGGAGAAAACAAACGACATGTCTCGGACCGCATTCGTGAACACAAAACAGACTTAAAACACGGTAGAACCAACATCTCGGCCGTAGCAGATCACTGTCATAATTCAGTAGGCTCACATGACATTGACTTCTCCAAGACAGAGTTTCTTTGCAAGCCATCTGGCTACCATGAGAGATTCGTTCATGAGGCTATCCACATATACCATTTCGGGTCTGAATTGATTGTTCACGCTTATGGTGGCTTTCAGACCGCATCCATTATTTTCGTCTCCCCCCTCCTCTTAACTGCCAAATCGCTCTCCGTGGTGCTAACGTTTAAAAAAACCGCCACTTTTTTCAAATTTTCTTGCTGTGGTTTTCACACCTGATGATGATTGCTTGTGTTGCAGTTGACACGTCGTGAGAATATTATTGTTTTATATTTTTATGATTTGATTGTTTCCTTTCTACGTGACTTTACCGAAAGAACCAAGAATATGAATCCCTCAGTCACGAAAGCTTTAACTAAAACAAACTTAAACTTAACGTTTTATTTTTACCAGGTAAGGCCCACTGAGCTATATAGGGACTCCTCTAATTACGAACGAGTTAGGTTCCAGAGGCCTGTTCGTAAGTCGATTTGTTCGTAAGTCCAACGTTTCTCCTTCGATTTCAAACTTGTACGAGATGTACACTAAACACTGGTTGTTCACGTTCTGTAGATGTAGATGCCACTGATTCTTCATGTTCTGCAGATGTAGATGCCACCGGATCATAACGTTCTGTAGATGTAGATGCCACTGATTCTTCACTTTTTGCAGATGTAGATGCCACTGTTTCTTCACGTTCTGCAAATGTAGATTCCACCGGTTCATAACGTTCTGTAGATGTAGATGCCTCCGGATCATAACGTTCTGCAGATGAAAATGCCACTGGTCCTTCACGTTTTGTAGATGCCACTGCTTCTTCACGTTCTGTAGATGTAGATGCCACTGGTTCTTCAGGTTCAGTAGATGCAGATGCCACTGATTCTTCACGTTCTGCAGATGTAGATGCCACCACCGCCATATATTGCACGGTGGTTGAACTTACGACTCTCGGTTTGAACAGGCAACTGGACATACAAACAGGTTTGTTCGTATCTCTGAAAGTTCGTAAGTCGACTGTTCATAAGCAGAGGAGTCCCTGTATGGCTTTTTTTTCAGGCGACCTGGCTATCGCAAATTATAGCTCAACGAAGTGACTTGAACCCAGGTGGCCTTTGGGTTTTTGAGGCGTCACGTGGAAAGTCCGCCTCGAGGAGGTCCCAAAAGGTCAAAGGGCGAGCGATCAAACGTCATCAGCCGCAGCTATTCACCGCCGCTGGCCTCTCATTTCACGACAATCATTCACGACTTTTCCCGTTGGCACCAATCGCCTGACCCCCCACCCACCCCACAAACCCCTCCACTAATCATTGCTAACCGGTCATTACATCCATGAAGTCACAGGCGTATGGGAACGGAGTCGCAGGGGAGTCGTCAACGTTAAAGGTTAACTTTCAAACAATGCCGATGCCGATCGTGATTATGATGATGACAATATTATAAAAAATATCACGAAACGATATTTTGAGAGCGGCAGGTCTGGTGGCGGCACCGCACAGCAGAAGGGGCCTGGGTTCGACTCCTGGCTTGATTCGCCACTCCGCTGCTTGCTGGCGCAATTGTCTGGCTCAACCGCGTCGATGTGTACATCACAGCGATTACTCTCCATCAACATCGGACGTATGCAGAAGACGGAGATCAAGAGATTCACACTGAGACCCATAGACTTACATAGAGACCCATAGACTTACATAGAGACCCACAGACTTACATAGAGACCCATAGACTTACATAGAGACCCATAGACTTACATAGAGACCCATAGACTTACATAGAGACCCATGGACTTACAAAGAGACCCATAGACTTACATAGAGACCCATAGATTCGCACAGAGATGTAGATGTTCACACTGAGACCTATAGATTTGCATAGACACCCATAAGACTAACACAGATATATATATGGATTCACACTGAGACCCATAGACTCACACAGAGATCTCAAGATTCACACCAAGACAGGTAAACTAACACTGAGACCTATAGACTCACACAGAGATCTATATGAAGGTGGCATCGTCACAGCGTCGATGATGCACCGCTCCTGATGTACTCATCTCTCAACCTTGTCGTCCTTCTGTACCCCCCCCTCCCCCCGCTTGTCGAATTTAATTTCAACCGAGTTATAAAGCCCCCTTACCTGACCCAACATACTTTTGAGAAATAAAACGTACGAATAATGAACATCGATATTTTAACCGATTATCCATTGTGCGAGCTACGGTATCTCCACTAGCTAAGCAACTGCAAGCGAATACAAACTGCAAATGCCAAGGGGACGCTAGTAGTAACACGTGTATCTTCACATCAAGAAGGCGCTGGGTTCTAAGCCACTTTGCTGAGCTATCATTGGCAGCCATGCAGGGAGGGAGGACGGCTCAGAGCTGCGTGGAGGAACCACAGACGAGCGTAAAGGCGGCCACGCGATGAGCTGGCGTCGACGATTGCCCAAGCTCTGCGCTCCTCTGTGTATCACGGGCGTTGTCGGGCAATTAATGAGTGCTTACATGTGGGGAATGTTTACCTCTATCAGTCGTAGCAACTGCAAGAACGCTGTGTGATTGCAATAACGGGACAATGAAGTGGATATCAAAGGAGTTATACATTGTATTATTATATCGACTCCATAATAGAGGTTTTGGGGGGGGGGGGGGGGGGTTTGAGTTAGATCACGAAAATATAAATGTGTCGTTAAACCCGCCGCCACCTGACACAGCCAACTAGTAATTGTAAATGTTGTGGGTTTACTCTCCAACACAACCGGTGTGCTGTACTAGTGTCGTGACATATAATTGGTCACTACGTACCATAGCGCTGGCTGCTGGCAGCTTGAAGCAGCCCTGACTGACAGCAGGCCACGTGATAGACCCGAGAGGGATCTGGGGGAAAGGTTACGGAAGGTGATGCGTCGAGAGCCCGCTAGTAGGTTCCAGAAGGCGGGTGTGGCCGGGGCAGAGCGGGGCCACGCTGGGAGGATAAAAGGGGACCCCGAGCGGGAGCTCGGGGCTGTCGTTTGGAGTGGGATCCCCGTCGTCGTCGTCGTCGCTGCTGAAGATCCGTCACCATCGCCGCTGTCGCCTCCACTTGATAATTGCGCTGCTAGACGGCAGTTGGCTGTCTCGGTTCAGCGCCGTCAGTGTCAGACGGCTAGCGTCGTGTTGTAGGCTAGCGACCAGTGTAGAGTTGCGTATAAGCGAGAGGCAGAGAGTGTGTAACAGTGGAGGGTGTTGTGTATTGTATAAAGTGTACAAAGTGTGCTCGGTGTTTAATTAAATAATTTCCTCCAAGACGTTACGTGTCTAAGTCAGTCACTACACTAGTAACGAATCGGCACGTTTTGTATACGTGACAAACCTCACTAATTGGCTGTGTCAGGTGATGGCGGGTTTAACGACGCATTTATATTTACGCGATCTAACCCAAAAAACAACCTCTCGTACGGATAATATTGGTGGCAAAAGCCTCTTCCTATTAATACTACGTGATATTTTCCGGGAACAGAACAAAGCAGAGGAATTGAAGCATTTGAAGCGAACTCCCAGGGCCCTAATGCAGCCTGAATGTGGGGCATCACGAATCAACAATGGACACTAATGACCTTAATGGTGCCTCGGGCTGCACATTGATTGAACGTTAATGTTCCAAATGAGAATCACCAGAGTGGCTTATTCGACCCTCTAGCGTCGCGGGGGGGGGGGGGGGAGTGCGGGCTAAGCCCCCCCCCCCCACCACCACCCCACCCCATTCTTCCCCAACCCCGCTTCCCTTTTTGAAGGACTTCACTCCCCCTCTAAAGTCTTACAGTCGAGTCAAAGAATGTTGGTACGATATTGAACACCAGTGGCAATTAAGCGATTGCGCTACGCAGCCTTGAACAACACAGATGCAGTTGACATCGCACGATGCAACACTGCGCCGCGCCAGCCCCAGAGAGGCACGGTGAGCGGTGTAACGACATCGCCGGCACACCACTGTGATGTGGGTGTAGTACCGGCCCTAAGGGGCCGTCCATAAATGACGTCACTTGATTTTGGACGATTTGTTACACCCCCTCCCCCCTCCTGGTCACACGGCGTCACAAAAAGTCAGACCCCCCCCCCCTCCCTCAAATATGACGTCACTAAGCTCTGCCCCCCCCCCAAAAAAAACATGCTTCAAATCGCTTTAAACTATTGTCATTGTAGTGCGTATCTAATGTGGCGCTGCACTTTGATGTTGTAGGAGAAAACATTTATTAAAAAGTCTATTCGATTAAGTAGAACGTGTTGTCTATATGTATTTATAAAGTTGCGCATTTTGATGTGACATCACATTTCTCAAACCCCGCCCCCCCCCTCTCGTCACACATCGTCACAAATGTCTGACCCCCCCCCCCCCCCAGGTGCGTGACGTCATTTATGGACGGCCCCTAGAGAGGCATGGCGTGCGACGTTAACGACATCGCAGACGCCACTGTGATGTGGGTGTAGTCACGGCCCTGGAGTGGCACCACAGTTGTTGTTGTAAATTTTGTGGATTCACTCTTCAACACACCGGTGGGCTAAAGTAGTGAATTATTTGTCTTTTGTCAACGTGACACTTTTTTTTTGCTGATTGGCCGTGTCGGGTGGTGGAGGGTTACGACACATTTATAAATAACGCGATCTAACCCAAAAACCTTTATTATGACTCATAATCCTGCATACGAGCTGACAGTATCACTCCATCTCCGATTAATGACGGTGATAATTTAAATTATGATATTTACGTTGAACTTCTATTACGCGCCCGTACGATGGAGCGTATGAGTGGTTTTACATCGCATTTCATCAACACATTTGGCATCTCTCTCTCTCTAAACCCCACAGTGGCAGCGAGCTGTCTCCTGCGGGTTACGAGACGACTTCGCGAACCGGCATCAGTCTGCCAGTAGAGGGCAACGACAGGCGGCCGCGTGCGTCATCCCAATCGAGTAATATGTGAAGCGATTGACAACAACAACAAACCACAGCATTTAGCGACGCATCGTTTATTCATCCGAACCAAAAGACAGTCAATTCCCCGAGGAAATTGTCTTGCAGAAAAACAAGGGCGGACTGAATATTTTTTTTTTAAAGTGTTACATTTTCTACCTCTGCTTGGACAATTAATTTGTACATTTTCTACGGCGCTGAGAGCAGAGAGGGGTGTTTTCGCAATGGTGAAATGGCAATACATCAAACATTGCTGTTGACACTACCACCCGTCTTAATCATCGTCAGTTAACCATCAACCTGTACACGGAAACCCTGTGAAGGTGTATATTGACTTTGGGCACAATGATCATCATGATCGTCACAGCATTACCGCTTCCGAATATTATGAGACTCGTGTGAAGTATCGTTGATCATGAAAATCATGTGAATGGCGTAACCACTGTCATCGTCATCATCTGAATCAATGTCATATAATTCGCTTTTGTCGAGGCAGGGTGGCGTTCGTGGTAACACGTGTGGCTCACAGGGAGAAGACACAGGATTAGAAGCTCCTGAAAAATAATTTGATTCCTGGTAGGATGGGGATGCATACTCTTTGGTTCTTTAGATAAAGTCACGTCGGTATACAAAATAAAATAAGTTTAATCACGACGTTTCGGGCGCAACACAAGCGTCCACCATCAGGTGAGACAACCACAGCATGAAACAATTGCTGAAGTAAAGCTTTCGTGACTGCAGGGATTCATATTCTTGGTTCTTTCGGTAAAGTCACACCTGATGATAATTGCTTGTGTTGCAGTCGAAACGTCGTGAGAATTGTATTGTTTTATATTTTTATTATTATATTGTTTCCCTTCTACGTGACTTTACCGAAAGAAACAATAATATATATTCTTAGCTCTTTCGGTAAAGTCACGTTGAAGGGAAACAATAAAATAATAATATGTATGAAACAATAAAAATTCTCACGACGTTTCGACCATAACACAAACGGTCGTCATCAGGTGTGAAAAAACCAACGGCAAGAAACATTTGAAAGAAGTGTCGATTTGCATTAATTTATTTATTTTTAAATGGTGTATTTATTTATAAAAAAAAATCAGCGCCACGCGCAGCGATTTGGCAGTTTATTTAGAAGGACGAGTCCATCTATGTTCTGAGAGAGGAGGGGGGAGACGAAAAATGAATGTATGCTGTCTGAAATCCACCGTAAGCGTGAACAATTAATTAAGACCTGAAATAGTTTATCAAATCCTTCCAATGATTGCTAAGCCAGAATCCATCTTCTCGGTTGAAATTGTCTCTGTGCTTGTATATGTGGATAGCCTCATGAACGAATCTCTCATGGTAGCCAGATGGCTTACAAAGAACCTCTGTCTTGGAAAAGTCAATGTCTTGTGAGCCTACTGAATTATAACAATGATCTGCCACGGCCGAGGTGTTGGTCCTACCGTGTTTAAGGTCTGCTTTGTGTTCACGAATGCGGTCCGAGACATGGCGTTTGGTTTCTCCAATGTAACTACTACCACAGAGGCAACTAAGTTTGTAGACACCAGGGTACTGTATATCCAGAATCACATCTTTCACAGACGGAACCAGATCACGGATTTTATGTAATGTTTTGAAACGGACCTGGATCTTGTGTTTATTCAAGATTTTGGAGATCTTTTTTGTGATCCCCGCAATGTATGGTAAAGTGATGGTTTTGAAAGGCTCCTCAAGAGGGTCCTTCTTCATGGTTTGAGTGATAGCTTTGCGGATTGTATAGTCGGAGTAACTATTAGCCTTAAGAGCTTGGTGTACGTGCTTGAGTTCACTGCCTATGTGTTCCTGGTCGGATATGCATTGGGCTCTATGGTACAGAGTCTTGATGAGATAATTCTTCTGTGATGGATGGTGGTGGAAATCTGGTTTCAGATAAGCATCCGTATGGGTAGCTTTCCTGTAGACAGAGTGGCTCATTGAACCATCAGGTCTCTTTTTTATTAGGACATCCAAAAAAGGTAGCTTGCCATCTTTTTCGACTTCCATGGTAAATCTGATGGCTGGGTGTATGGAATTGATGTGGTCTACGAATTGGTCTAGAGCAGGCCGGCCACGTGGCCAGATGACAAAAGTGTCATCCACGTACCTCTTCCATAAGGTTGGGCGCAGAGTGGCAGTCTGGATGGCGTCAGTCTCAAATTTCTCCATGAAAATGTTAGCTATAACCGGAGATAGGGGGGAGCCCATTGGGGTGCCCTCAGTTTGTTTGTAGAAAGTTCCATTCCAAATGAAGTATGTATTGGTTAAACAGCGTCTCACCAGGAGGGGTATCTCAGTGTTTAGTCCTTGATGAACCAAGTCTTCAATGATTGCAATGGTGTCAGGTACAGGAACCTTGGTGAATAAGGAAACTACATCAAAACTGACAAGCAGGTCGTCTGGGGACAGGGAAATACCCTTGATTGTCGATACCAGGTGAGTAGAATTTTGTACCGCAGAGGTGGTTTTTCCAGTGAAAGGACGCAGGATTTCAGACAAAAAACGAGCCAGTTTGTAGGTGGGGGAGTTGATAGTAGAGACGATGGGACGAAGGGGTGTATCTCCTTTATGTATTTTTGGTAAGCCGTATAATCTTGGTGGCCTGGCAGCAGAAGGTTTCAACGAAAACTGTTTAGATTGATCAATTAATGCGGTTGAATCAGAAATTATTTTGTTGGTTTGTGTGACGAGGCTGTTGGTGGGATCTCTTTTTATTTTTGTATAACTACCATTGTCGAGTAATTATTTAATTTTGTTGTTGTATTCTATGTTATCCATGATGACAGTAGCATTGCCCTTGTCAGCTGAGAGGACTACAATGTCATTCCTCTTTTTTTAATCATATAATTCAAAACGCTCATCTTTGCTGAGGTTGCTAGCTGGCATCTTAGCGTTTTTGAGGGTTGCAGCGATTTCAGATCTTGCTACGTCTGCAGGGATGTGACCCAGGCACCTGAGAGCAACGTCTACTTGGCCAATTATATCATTAACTGGTATGTGTTTAGGTGTGACTGCAAAGTTTAGACCTTTAGCTAAAACTGATTTCAGACCATCGGAAATAGAACTGTCACTGCGATAAATTACAACTTTGTTAACGTCTAACTTTTTGGTGTGTGGGTCCGGTATTTTGTTGAAGAGGAGGTTAAATTTGGAAATCAGGTTGTCCTTACATTTGGTCGACATAGTAGGAGCTGAAGAGGCAGTCATATTGTCTACATGTTCCCAATCCGATGTGGACATTGTTGCCGTCAATGATAAGTGTGATTTGTAGAGTGTCTTGTCTAACTGATCTAGTTCAGTGCGTATAAGTCTGATTTTTTCTGAGATAAGAGCTAAGCTAGTTTTGAAAATAATTCGTTTCGCATTAGAAGTTACAGCAGCAGAGGTCAGTGTAAATGCGATTCGTATTACCTCAGAGTAGCGGCATCTCTTCAGAAATGTGAGAGACTCGATCAGCTGAGCCTTCTTATCCCGGAGTTTGTTGAAGGATCTTAAAGTTACGTGGAAACCCTCCCCGTAGAGGCGGTTAAATTTTGATTCAAAGCTTTCGTGACTGCAGTAATTCATATTCTTAGCTCTTTCGTTAAAAACCAACGGCAAGAAACATTTGAAAGAAGTGTCAGTTCGCATTAATTTATGTATTTTTAAAGGGTTTATTTATTTATTAAAAAACGTCAGCTCCACGCGCAGCAATTTGGCAGTTTATTTAGAAGGACGAGTCCATCTATGTTCTGAGAAGAGGAGGGGGGAGACGAAAAATGAATCTATGCTGTCTGAAAGCCACCGTAAGCGTGAACAATCAATTAAGACCGTGGCGCTGACGGTTTTCAATAAATAAATACGCCGTTTATAAATAAATAAATTAATGCAAACCGCCATTTCTTTCGAATGTTTCTTGCCGTTGGTTTTTTTCACACCTGATGACGACCGTTTGAGTTATGGTCGAAACGTCGTGAGAATTTTTATTGTTTAATATATATTTTATTATTTTATTGTTTCCCTTCAACGTGACTTTACCGAAAGAGCTAAGAATATGAATTACTGCAGTCACGAAAGCTTTAAATCACAATTTAACCGCCTCTACGGGGAGGGTTTCCACATAACTTTAAGATCCTTCAACAAACTTCGGGATAAGAAGGCTCAGCTGATCGAGTCTCTCAGCTTTCTGAAGAGATGCCGCGACTCTGGGGTAATACCAATCGCATTCTGCTGCTGTAACTTCTTCTAATGCGAAACGAATTCTTTTCAAAACTAGTTTAGCTCTTATCTCAGAAAAAATCAGACTTATACGCACCGAACTAGATCAGTTAGACAAGACACTCTACAAATCACACTTATCATTGACGGCAACAATGTTCACATCGGATTGGGAACATGTAGACAATAGGACTGCCTCTTCAGCTGCCACTATGTCAACCAAATGGAAGGACAACCTGATTTCCCAATTTAACCTCCTCTTCAACAAAAGACCGGACCCACACACCAAAAAGTTAGACGTTAACAAAGTCGTAATTAATTGCAGTAACAGTTCTATTTCCGATGATCTGAAATCCGTTTTAGCTAAAGGTCTAAACTTTGCAGTCACATCTAAACACATACCAGTTAATGATATAATTGCCCAAGTAGACGTTGCTCTCAGGGGCCTGGGTCACATCGCTGCAGACGTAGCAAGATCTGAAATCGCTGCAACCCTCAAAAACGCTAAGATGCCAGCTAGCAACCTCAGCAAAGATGAGCGTTTTGAATTATATAATTTAAAAAAAGAGGGATGACATTGTAGTCCTCTCAGCTGACAAGTGCAATGCTACTGTCATCATGGATAAAATAGAATACAACAACAAAATTAAAGAATTACTCGACGATGGTAGTTATACAAAAATAAAAAGAGATCCCACGAACAGCCTCGTCACACAAACCAACGAAATAATTTCTGATTCAACCGCATTAATTGATCAATCTAAACAGTTTTCGTTGAAACCTTCTGCTGCCAGGCCACCAAGATTATACGGCTTACCAAAAATACATAAAGTAGATACACCCCTTTGTCCCATCGTCTCTAGTATCAACTCCCCCACCTATAAACTGGCTCGTTTTTTGTCTGAAATCCTGCGTCCTTTCACTGGAAAAACTACCTCTGCGGTACAAAATTCTACTCACCTGGTATCGACAATCAAGGGTATTTCCCTGTCCCCAGACGACCTGCTTGTCAGTTTTGATGTAGTTTCCTTATTCACCAAGGTTCCTGTACCTGACACCATCGCAATCATTGAAGACTTGGTTCATCAAGGACTAAACACTGAGATACCCCTCCTGGTGAGACACTGTTTAACCAATACATACTTCACTTGCAATCGAACTTTCTACAAACAAACTGAGGGCACCCCAATGGGCTCCCCCCTATCTCCGGTTATAGCTAACATTTTCATGGAGAATTTGAGACTGACGCCATCCAGACTGCCACTCTGCGCCCAACCTTATGGAAGAGGTACGTGGATGACACTTTTGTCATCTGGCCACATAGACCAATTCTTCGACCACATCAATTCCATACACCCAGCCATCAGATTTACCATGGAAGTCGAAAAAGATGGCAAGCTACCTTTTTTGGATGTCCTAATAAAAAAGAGACCTGATGGTTCAATGAGCCACTCTGTCTACAGGAAAGCTACCCATACGGATGCTTATCTGAAACCGGATTCCCACCACCATCCATCACAGAAGAATTATCTCATCAAGACTCTGTACCATAGAGCCCAATGCATATTCGACCAGGAACACATAGGCAGTGAACTCAAGCACGTACACCAAGCTCTTAAGGCTAATGGTTACTCCGACTATACAATCCGCAAAGCTATCACTCAAACCATGAAGAAGGACCCTCTTGAGGTGCCTTTCAAAACCATCACTTTACCATACATTGCGGGGATCACAAAAAAGATCTCCAAAATCTTGAATAAACACAAGATCCAGGTCCGTTTCAACACATTACATAAAATCCGTGATTTGGTTCCGTCTGTAAAAGATGTGATTCCGGACATACAGTACCCTGGTGTCTACAAACTAAGTTGCCTCTGTGGTAGTAGTTACATTGGAGAAACCAAACGCCATGTCTCGGACCGCATTCGTGAACACAAAGCAGACCTTAAACACGGTAGGACCAACACCTCGGCCATGGCAGATCATTGTTATAATTCAGTAGGCTCACATGACATTGAGTTTTCCAAGACAGAGGTTATTTGTAAGCCATCTGGTTACCATGAGAGATTCGTTCATGAGGCTATCCACATGTACACGCACAGAGACAATTTCAACCGAGAAGATGTATTCTGGCTTAGCAATCATTGGAAGGATTTGATAAACCATTTCAGGTCTTAATTGATTGTTCACACTTACGGTGGCTTTCAGACAGCATACATTATATGAGAGTGGAGTCTGTATGTTCTCCCCCTGTTCTGCAGTGAGATGATAGTGGAGTCTGTATGTTCTCCCCCTGTTCTGCAGAGAGATGAGAGTGGAGTCTGTATGTCCTCCCCCTGTTCTGCAGTGAGATGAGAGTGGAGTCTGTATGTCCTCCCCCTGTTCTGCAGTGAGATGAGAGTGGAGTCTGTATGTTCTCCCCCTGTTCGGCAGTGAGATGATAGTGGAGTCTGTATGTCCTCCCCCTGTTCTGCAGTGAGATGAGAGTGGAGTCTGTATGTTCTCCCCCTGTTCTGCAGTGAGATGAGAGTGGAGTCTGTATGTCCTCCCCCTGTTCTGCAGTGAGATGATAGTGGAGTCTGTATGTCCTCCCCCTGTTCTGCAGTGAGATGAGAGTGGAGTCTGTATGTTCTCCCCCTGTTCTGCAGTGAGATGAGAGTGGAGTCTGTATGTCCTCCCCCTGTTCTGCAGTGAGATGAGAGTGGAGTCTGTATGTCCTCCCCCTGTTCTGCAGTGAGATGAGAGTGGAGTCTGTATGTTCTCCCCCTGTTCTGCAGTGAGATGAGAGTGGAGTCTGTATGTCCTCCCCCTGTTCTGCAGTGAGATGAGAGTGGAGTCTGTATGTCCTCCCCCTGTTCTGCAGTGAGATGAGAGTGGAGTCTGTATGTTCTCCCCCTGTTCTGCAGTGAGATGAGAGTGGAGTCTGTATGTCCTCCCCCTGTTCTGCAGTGAGATGAGAGTGGAGTCTGTATGTTCTCCCCCTGTTCTGCAGTGAGATGAGAGTGGAGTCTGTATGTCCTCCCCCTGTTCTGCAGAGAGATGAGAGTGGAATCTGTATGTTTTCCCCCTGTTCGGCAGTGAGATGAGAGTGGAGTCTGTATGTCCTCCCCCTGTTCTGCAGTGAGATGATAGTGGAGTCTGTATGTCCTCCCCCTGTTCTGCAGTGAGATGAGAGTGGAGTCTGTATGTCCTCCCCCTGCTCTGCAGAGAGATGAGAGTGGAGTCTGTATGTCCTCCCCCTGTTCTGCAGTGAGATGATAGTGGAGTCTGTATGTTCTCCCCCTGTTCTGCAGTGAGATGAGAGTGGAGTCTGTATGTTCTCCCCCTGTTTTGCAGTGAGATGAGAGTGGAGTCTGTATGTCCTCCCCCTGTTCTGCAGTGAGATGAGAGTGGAGTCTGTATGTTCTCCCCCTGTTCAGAATGCGTTTCTTGGGTAATTTCATCCCAATTATCGTCATCATCGCAATCAGACTAAACCATCATACGATGTACCCTCGTCAACGGAATCATCACCTGCATCATCACCTTGCATGTGTCCACTCTCACTCCGCATTATTATTATTCCGCATATCTAGCTGGGAGTCGCGAAAGAAACGCAACCAATTCACAATTGGCAGTTTTCGAGTCCGTTTTTCTATCAAACCGTTCGCAAGCTCGTCCAGGTGTGGTGCTTGTGCAGTGATTGTCCCACGCGATACCTGGGACAGAGTAATCAAGAAGGAGGGAGCAAACACTCCACGCTCTGATTGGTTAGGGCACGGGGAACAAGAGGCTTTGCTGTAACATTCAAAAGGGAAAAAGAGCTGGAGGGTTGGATGGGCGTCAGGTGGGACGGTTAGGCCAGGTGAGGGTAAGAAGAGAGGATTGGTGGAGACAGAGTGCGACGAAGTGCGGAGCTAGGAAGAGGTTAAAAGAGGGAGCCGGTGGGTGAGCGGTTGAGTGGATGGGTGGGTGAGTGGGTGAGTGGATGGGTGGGTGAGTGAGTGAGTGAGTGGGTGAGTGGATGGGTAGGTGGGTGAGTGGGTGAGTGGATGGGTGGGTGAGTGTATGGGTGGGTGAGTGGGTGAGTGGGTGAGTGGATGGGTGGGTGAGTGAGTGAGTGGGTGAGTGGATGGGTAGGTGGGTGAGTGGGTGAGTGGATGGGTGGGTGAGTGGATGGGTGGGTGAGTGGGTGAGTGGGTGAGTGGATGGGTGGGTGAGTGGGTAAGTGGTGAGTGGGTGAGTGGATGGGTGGGTGGGTGAGTGAGTGGGTGAGTGGATGGGTGGGTGAGTGGGTGAGTGAGTGGGTGAGTGGATGGGTGGGTGAATGGGTGGGTGGGTGAGTGGGTGGGTGAGTGGGTGAGTGGATGGGTGGGTGAGTGGGTGAGTGAGTGGGTGAGTGGATGGGTGGGTGGGTGGATGGGTGGGTGAGTGGGTGAGTTAGTGGGTGAGTGGATGGGTAGGTGGGTGAGTGAGTGGGTGAGTGGATGGGTGGGTGAGTGGGTGAGTGGATGGGTGGGTGAGTGGATGGGTGGGTGAGTGGGTGAGTGAGTGGTTGAGTGGGTGAGTGGATGGGTGGGTGGGTGAGTGAGTGGGTGAGTGGATGGGTGGGTGAGTGGGTGAGTGAGTGAGTGGGTGAGTGGATGGGTGGATGAGTGGGTGAGTAAGTGGGTGAGTGGGTGAGTGGATGGGTGGGTGGGTGAGTGAGTGGGTGAGTGGGTGAGTGGGTGAGTGAGTGGGTGAGTGGATGGGTGGGTGAATGGGTGGGTGAGTGGGTGGGTGGGTGAGTGGGTGAGTGGATGGGTGGGTGAGTGGGTGAGTGAGTGGGTGAGTGGGTGAGTGGATGGGTGGGTGGGTGGATGGGTGGGTGAGTGGGTGAGTTAGTGGGTGAGTGGGTGAGTGGATGGGTAGGTGGGTGAGTGAGTGGATGGGTGGGTGAGTGGGTGAGTGGATGGGTGGGTGAGTGGGTAAGTGGGTGAGTGGATGGGTGGGTGGGTGAGTGGGTGAGTGGATGGGTGGGTGAGTGGGTGAGTGAGTGGGTGAGTGGGTGAGTGGATGGGTGGGTGGGTGAGTGAGTGGGTGAGTGGATGGGTGGGTGAGTGGGTGAGTGAGTGAGTGAGTGGGTGAGTGGATGGGTGGGTGAGTCGGTGAGTGAGTGGGTGAGTGGATGGGTGGGTGAGTGAGTGGGTGGGTGAGTCGGTGAGTGAGTGGGTGAGTGGATGGGTGGGTGAGTGGGTGAGTGAGTGGATGAGTGGATGGGTGGGTGAGTGGATGAGTGAGTGGGTGAATGGATGGGTGGATGAGTGGGTGGGTGAGTCGGTCTGTGAGTGGGTGAGTGGATGGGTGGGTGAGTGAGTGGGTGGGTGAGTCGGTGAGTGAGTGAGTGGGTGAGTGGATGGGTGGCTGAAAGTCAGGTGGGACGGTTAGGCCAGGTGAGGGTAAGAAGAGAGGATGATGGAGACAGAGTGCGACGAAGTGCAGAGCCAGGAAGAGGTTAAAAGAGGGAGCCGGTGGCGAAGTTCGTGGGCGTTGCGGGAGAGAGAGAGAGAGAGACCCGGCCCCTACAGGACCCGTGCCGTGGAATAAAAACCTTATCTCGTGGAAAATGAAAAGGGCCCAGAGTCTTCTTTAACTTGTACCCGGAGTTGTGCTCTTGTATCAGGATTTTCCCTGTCTTTGTCACCCGTTGTAATATGAGCGTGTGTAGCTCGTACCAGAACCGCGCTTATTACATAACGTGCGCTCACAGCCAGCTTCTTAACTTCAACACCGCCGTAGAAAGTCCAACAATTGTCACGTCAGGGAAGAGACTGGCGGTACCTGTCAGAGGAATGTGGAATTTCCACCGCCGGCTCAAAGCACTGCACAATGGAGAGAAAGCTGCCGCTGCCCATTTCGCCGGCTTGCCTTTTTTTTTCAATTCCCAAACGCAACGAATTCAATCATCTCCAAAAAAAAAACACCACCACAACCACCACCAACAACAGCGAAACAACATGCCTCGCTCGCTGTAAATCTCCACTCTCATCAGCACTCTGGGCCGAGAGACCGCTGCGAGCAGGGGCCATAACCATCACGGTCGTTAATCTCGGCGAGCATCAATCATTGGTGAGCGGGCGACCCCCTCCCCCCTCTCCTAATGAAGGCGCTCGCGACTTACACCCCCCCCCCCCTCTCCCCTCCACCGCTCAGAACAAGGATGAGATTTCATTTCTTCTCTCGTCGACCCGTCCTCCGGGGATCTCGAGATTTCGGAGTGTCTTACCGCTCAGGGAGATCGCGGGGAGGGGGGGGGGGGGGATTTAAGCGTGATCCTTAAATACACCTTAAGACTTTCTTTCTGATGAAACGAATATGAGAAGGCTGTAATGGTGTAACAAAAAACTGCACCCTCCGTCTTTTTTTTTTTAACAAGACAATATAAAACACGGGGTGCGTGAATCGATGCACCGCGTGCGCCGCGAGTGTGACACATTGATGGTATCATTTGTCTGGTGCGAATGCGCGGAGGGAATTACGGTTCAGGGTGAAGAAGTCACCGTGGCCCGCGACGCCACCGCCCGAGCGTGTGCAGGCGGTGCAACTGTGCCGAGGCTGCAAGGGTCCCAGACACCGGGGCTATGCAGAAGTGGTAAATTGGACATGGGGGTGTGGTGGTGGTGGTGGGGGGGGCATCACATCTCATTCCTTGCATCAAGGCCCATGCCAATCACCCGATATGCTTCACCGATCGTGGCCAATGCTGCTGGCTCAAGATCTCGCCATTGTGCTTGCTTCCTTCTGCTAGATTCGTCAGCTGTCGCTGCGCAATTGAGTTCGACCTCAAATGCCCGCCCTTCCGCAAGCTCATCATCATCTTCCCCACCAGCCCCATCTGGCTTTAGGTCTTCTCTTCCCCTTGGTTGGGGCGCCATTGCGGCGAGATGTTAACTACCTCGCCTGGAATACAAGAGATAGTGGGTTCGATACCGACCCTGACGCCTGCTGGATATTTGGAGTTCGCGTGTTCTCTCTCCCCGTGGTCGTGTGACATTTTCTCCGGATCCTCCGGTTTTTCCCTCCACGTTTATAATCAGCGTCACCGCGTTTCGGAGTATTTGGCTGCTACGAATGTCCACGCGATAAGCGACTTCGTTGAGCCATCATTTGTGATGGCCAGGTCGCTTCTGAAAAAAAAAGAGCTATATGCTCTTTGGTTCTTTCGGTAAAGTCACGTAGGCATAACAAATAAAATAAAACAAAACATAATATATCGCGACGTTTCGATCGCAACACAAGCGGTCGTGCTCAGGCGGAAAGAAATACTCCAGCAGTGGAATTGCTGAACGTTTAGCAGTTGCACTACTGGATTATTGTTATTCATTCATTTTAACTGCGTTTGTTTCCCGCCTGAGGACGACCGCTTGTGTTGCGATCGAAACGTCGTGATATATAATTTATTTTATTTTTCTAACTACGTGACTTTACCGAAAGAACCAAAGAGTATGGATTCCGGCAGTCACGAAAGCTTCAAATCAGGAAGAGCTACGTAGCTCAGTGGGCCTTACTCTGGGAACATTAAAAAAATTAGTAGGAGTAATAATAACCTCTGGGTGCCACCACGACACCTCCTCAGTCACCTGCCCCTCTTCCATCCTGCTCTTGACCCACCCGCGCCCGCCACTCCATAGGAGCCCCATATTTATGAATGACGACAGGCAACGTGTTTCCGTAAAACGTTAATGAACCCGTTTATAAACGCGTAAAGTGTTCACGCGTCATGTAAATTTGAACACCACACGCACATTTACCATTTGCATCGGAGAATACATACGTTAACGAACACACTTTCGTTTACAAAAGCACAATTCCAGAGCGTTGTGAAATGGCACAGGGTTTTTGTTGTTGTGCAGTAGCAACAACCAAATGGTCATAGATTAATGACACAAGATTAGTTGAATATATGCAACTTTAGCACTGGTAAAAAAAAAGTACAAATCACGTACAATATTAATCAATGCCATTTAAACCACAAACATAAACACTTTGCCAACACACTTGCGGTATCTTTGGTGGCATCAAGTAACAAATGTTTGCAATGAAATGTAGGTAAACAACCCACAGCATAATCATGTTCAGAAATCACAATAAATTACGTCGCCAACTTTGAAATCACATGCAAGGTACAGCATTTGGTCGGGCTACGCTCCGCTCGACCACTCCCCCCCATCACTCACAATCGCGTGGAGCGCCTCCAAGAGTGGAGAAAAGGCCGCGTGTCCACTCTCGTACACACCCGTCGTCCGACACCAAGCGTCACGAGGCTTTCCGTACGCGCCGTCGACGTTCTGAAGTCAGATCAAGTGCTCTGACTTCATCACAAACGTCGCCGTGACATCCGGCGCTGGTTGGGGCACCGCGGTGGCTAGGAGATGTTCACTATCTCGCCTGGTATACAGGAGGTCGTGGGTTCTATCCCGACCTGACACCTGCTGCTGCTGTATATTTTGAATTTGGGGGTTCTCCCCGTGGTCGCGTGGCTTTTTCTCCGGGTCCTCACGGGTTTTCCCTCCACATTTAGAATCGACACGCGTTTAGAGTAACTACGGCTGCTATAAATTACCACACGATGGGCCACTTCGCTTGAGCTATCATTTGTGGCCAGGTCGCTTCTGAAAAATAACTACATAGTTCAGTGAGCCTTACCTGGTAAAATAAAATTAAAAAAAATTTTAGTCAAATAGTTTACTTTTAGTCTCCTCGATAGAAAGGACCTCATCCGACACTGCCACCTTGGCCCATCGGTGGCGCATAGCTCGCCTTCGAGTGTCGAGGTCAGAGTTGAAACAAATCCATCGACCATGCGCGGGCTCAAGGCGCAAGGGAGGAAAACACCGGGCAAAGATGCTGCAACGCGGATCATCACGCTCCGCGATGCGCGCAGTGTCTATCCCCACCACGGGAGCTGGCGAGGAGCGACACCATCGGCTCCCGTCGATGGCAGAGTGACCACCGCGAACGCCTATCAGGGGGAGAGCCATTGCCTTGAAGCAACGCGGTGCACCGCTCACCGTCAGCGTCCTAAAAAAATATATATTTCCTTCGATTTATGTTATGATGGAGATGGCACAGATGGAATGTCATTTACAGAAAATAAAATAAATGTGTATGTGTGTTGAGTCTCGCTCAGGGCTACGACGAGAGGGAAATATGTTCAACCTCGTTTCTAACTTTAATAATCTTAGTCACCACCTCTCTGACTCCAAGGGACTCTTCATACTCGGTCGACACTAGGGTTGCCACCAGTCCAGATTTCCCCAGGGATGTCTCCTTGTTGAGGTAGCTACTGTGCTGGGAAATATGTAGTTCTTCCCAGCACATTGAAAGTCCTGCGTTTTGTAAGCTGCAAAATAATAATATACACCACTGGAGACGATAAATTCACATGTAGTTTTCCCCATTTTTTCAAGTATTATAAAATGTTCTCCTTCCCATTGCGTCCCGGTTATTCGAACCTCAGGTGGAAACCCAAGTTGACACGTGTGTTATTTTTCGCGCTATTATTGGATGACGCTGACGACGCGTGTGTTGTTAGTGTGTTCGTGTTGTTCGTGTGTGTGTTGTTCATGTGTTCTTGTTGTTCGTGGTGTTCGTGTTGTTCGTGTGTGAGTGTTCGTGTGTGAGTGTGTGTGTGTTCGTGTTGTTCGTGTGTGTGTTCCGGCCTTCATAGGTGCTCGCTAACAGAACTTGCCCCTACAGTCTGTTAAGGCTATACGGGGGATCTTTGTCTTTTGTGTTGTTCTGTGGGGGGCGATAGTGTAGCGGTTAGCGCTACGCGGCGCTATTAACCTGGCGACCCGGGTTCGATTCCCGCTCACGGCCAACACCAGTGACGATTATCTGAACCGGTCCCGGGCCTCCCCTAGGTCGACTCAGCCTCAAATGAGTACCTGGTGCGGTGTGTAAACATCGCCACTAGGGAGACAAAGGCGTCGGGCGTGGTGCTGGCCACCCACCCCCTGGTGTACCGTTCCAGCCTTCATAGGTGCTCGCTAACAGCACTTGCCCCTACAGTCTGTTAAGGCTATACGGGGGATCTTTGTCTTTTGTGTTCGTGTGTGAGTGTTCGTGTGTGAGTGTTCGTGTGTGTGTGTTCGCGTGTGTGTTCGTGTTGTTCGTGTGTGTGTTGTTCGTGTGTGAGTGTTCGTGTGTGTGTTCGCGTGTGAGTGTGTTCGTGTTGTTCGTGTGTGTGTTGTTCGTGTATGAGTGTTCGTGTGTTCGTGTTGTTTGTGTGTTCGTGTTGTTCGTGTGTGTGTTCGTGTTGTTCGTGTGTGTGTTCGTGTTGTTCGTGTGTGTGTTCGTGTTGTTCGTGTGTGTTCGTGTTGTTCATGTGAGTGTTGTTCGTGTTGTTCGTGTATGAGTGTTCGTGTGTTTGCGTGTTGTTCGTGTTGTTTGTGTTGTTCGTGTGTGAGCGGCTAAAGGTGCACCTCGAGGTTTCCTGCCGCTTCTGGAAGGTGCACAAGTGCCGTGGGGAAAAGCGGTCGTATGTCTGTTGTTGTTGTCGCTGTGGTTGCGGCCCAGAGTGTTGTTTGAAACAAAAAAGGGTTTGCCACCGCTGGTTTCAAGCGGTGTCAATACTGCCACACCATGGCAGTCGTGTGTCATATTTCAGCGGGTCAGCCAAAACCCAACAGGCGGCGAGGCTGTACGCAGACAACAACAACAACAACAACGAAACTCATTCAAGGGCAACAATGCCCAACGGCCGCGGGACAAACAAAAAAACCTGGACGGCAGCACGGATGGTCGCGTTTCACAAGCCAATGGCCCTCCTGGCGATTCCATCGGCCACGGCTGAGATTTCCTCAACGGTTCGAATAGAGGGGAGCCGGGGGAGGTGTCGGTCTGCGGTGGGGATGTTTTTTGCGCCGCGGTGTCTTGAGGCCGCGTAGCAGCGAAGTCGATGAGGGTCCAACACTGCCACCAGGGGGGATAAAGTAGCCACAGCAGCTTGGGTCGGGGGGGGGTTGCTGGTGCGCCTCTCCCACTCGCAGAAATTCCGCAGTGCATCTACAGCCGGTTGATTGGGCTACTGCGACGTTGCGTGGGATCGACGCGGCAAGTCGTGCTGTCACGCAATTCCGGCCGAGGTTCGAAGTGTAAATGCATTCGCTCCGGTTCGTCTGTGCATGAGGCAAAAGGGAGTTCACGATCACTCCCACGAAGAAGATCCAATGTGAACCGAAACCACTCAAGTGTGGAGTTGTGTTGCTGTGGGGAAATTGCCCTCGACCAAAAATTTGGCCAAATTCGATAAAGGGGTTGCTAAAAAAAAAACATCTGGACACAAAAAAACAACGTGCGGTTTTTTTTCTGGAAGGCTTTGCTGTTTTTTTCCAAGATTTTTTTCTGTTGCGTGTAGTCACTTTAAGATGTTTTCTTGTTCATGTTTTTGTTTTGTTGCGGTTGCACCCGAGTCAAGAGCCGCATGGCTCACAGGGTCACACCGAATAAATGAAACTGAAATAGATGAAACTGAAACGCGAAGAGGGTTCGACTTAACAGACAAGGCGAGTGTGGATACCCTCCCGATGACGCCATTATGTAACGTTATCAGGCGCGGTGTGACATCGTCTGATTGTGCGGCTTGAAATGTAACACGGTAGCCAATTAACAACAACAACCACCATTGGCCACTAAGTGGTGGTGACGTCACCACGGCGCTTGTGCCAGGCTGTGTGCACTTTAAGGTCACGTGAAGTGTCGAACGCCCAGCTGGCAGGAGGTCACGGGACAGACCCAGCAGGTGCCATGGGTTGACTGACCGAGATGACTCAGACCCGAGGACAAACGCGTACGTTGGAACGCGTTACAGAATCCATGCATACGCGTGGTCTTTTCCGTTTCTGCCCACAGTAGGTAGGCGGCAAGCAGGCTTGCGTGGCGTAACAATTCAAACGAGCAAGCAACGTGACGAATAAGAGGTGGTGAAGAGGTTGAAAGATTAAGGAGGTTGCAGTGCCAGTGGAACACATTTCGCCATAAACACTGGTTTATAACAGACGAAAATATATATAACAGGCTTGTTTTTCAGGCAATTGTCCTTCTTCGCAGATGGCAGAGAGAATGACTACTCTTCTTTGGTTCTTTCGGTAAAGTCACGTAGAATGAGAATGACTACTTTCGAGAAAAGCACGACCAGCCGTAAATCGATTTGAATGCTCAAAATAAAATACCAGTCTGGTTTTATATATAAATGATGAAAGTGGTCAGTTTTTGCTCTTCAAGGGAAACTTAAAGAGCTTTGTTCGCGCTATGCTTCAATAGAATTAAAGTAAAATTGTAAGGTGAGATTTGACAAGCTTCGTTAACCAAGTCAGTTAATAATTCGAGGCAGTAGAGGCAGACCAAGCGAGCTGTGTGCGCGAGAGAGAACGAGGAAGAAAAATCATGCGTACAAGTGTATTCTGAAAATGCTTTCCGACACGCATTTGCCATCGGAAGGATTTAATTACCTCCAATAACGTTATCTTCGGCACCGCAGAACAATTGAATTGATTGGCGGTAGCCCGGGTCACCGCAAAATATTGGTGGGTCGGGCATAGTTTAAAGGTTTTTTTTTCTGGGAGCATCGCTGGTACTACCCTGTCCTGCCGGAGGGCGACGCTGGGAGCGATGATGACGACGATGTCGATCCCGCCAGTACCACCGTGACCGCCGGCCGTAGCAAGCGAGCGCCTGGTGCGCCATTGCCTCCAAGTGGTCTCGCTCCCAAAGACAAGGGTGGTGGCCGCCCCCGTAAGAAGCAGAACGTGCTGGGGAATGACCAGACCAGCATCCTGATGTACTTTCACAACAAGCGATAAACAGCCGTTGCCACGCACAAATCCCCAGCAGCCCCCCTTTTTAAGGGTGTTTTGCGTGTTTTTTATTTCCATATTTGGCATTGCATATCGGGCTCAATGGCATCTCCCATCTTCATAGGCTTTCTGGTTTCGGAGTTACGGAGGTTTTGGCACCCCCGGGTCACCATCGTGACCGGGGGTGCCGCCAATCGATTCAATTAATGCCACTTGAGATGACATCGTGAGGAGCCGGTGATATCACAGCCATTATTTCTGGGGGTTTTTTTTAATCTTGAGGTTTCGTGCAACTCTTGATCGATTTGGCTGGTTTTCCGTTACATAAGTCCCTAATGGCAACACAACTTCATCCTAAAATGTAATTTGTATTGGATTATCTTTCCGGGCGTTACCATGACCCCCTGCCGCAGACGGACACGGCTGATGAGAGTTAGAAACGAGGGGACGTGCTCCGTTCTGCGGTGAAGCAGCTGCACGGAGTACAGACGAGACAATCGGGCCCAGCGTATAGGCCTCACTCTAGACATCAGAGCCAGAATCAATGTTCACAGCAGTCCGACGTGGCTGTGCCTCGGAGGGTGAATTCCAAGTCAGAGCGCTCAGCCAGCACCACGGAGGCCCTGGATTGAAGTCCAGGCAACTACCGTACAGTACCCGCGATAGCATGCGGAATCAGTTCCATTTAGTTCCATTTAGCTCCATTTATTTGGTACAGCCCTGTGAGCCATTCGGCTCTTGAATCAGTGAGTGGAATCACACCGCCGAGAGGCAGATTGCAGAACAAGCACAAGCAAGGCACACACGATGTTGACCGTTAAGTAAGTCAGCGGGCCAGGCCGGGAGGTTGTCGCGATTTGGGACGATGGTTGAGACGGATGACAAGGGTGGGTGGCAGCCAAAGGAGGAAACGTGAACGAAAGGATGTCCACAGGGGAGAGACGGAGCCGTGAGGTCGGCCCTCCTGCAGGCACTTGGTGGGATCGTTACATCGCAGGACCGGGAAGGATATCGGCGGCGTGGGGAGAGACCTTTATCCAGCAGTGGATGGACAACGGCGATGGCGATGATCCAAAATTTCAACTGGGTTTTCAAGTGTAGACAGGTCTTCGCCCGGATCAGCAATAGCTGCACACACACACACACATAATTAAATGATAAATTAGGTATACATCCAACTGTCTTGAGTACTACGATTTGGCATTCAAATGCCATGTCATCAGAATCGTTCGGTAGATTTAAGTCTGTCTTGAAAACTCACCTCCTTAAACTGTCCTTTACCCCCAAACTGCGACTGCGGCGAAGCCAAAACTGTCAACCGCATCGGCGACGAGTTGCGGCATCCACGCACACACCCTGGCGGTATCGCTGCAATCCATACAGCATCGACTACCACCTTGAATTGGTTGAAGGACCTTAACATTCAACGATGATATCTATACAAACTATTCCTGCCCCCTCCCTCACCCATGCTATACGAAAAAAGAACCCCCTAGTTCCAGCCGTTTACCCTGCTTCTGATTATTTCCTATTTTAATTACACGGCACATTTGGATCTACGAATGAAATGCACCTTGCAAAGGTAAATTTATATTTATGAGTATTATCTACATTGCAGGACACATAAGAATGTGTGGTGCCGCTAGTGTGGATAATAAGCATGTAGTGAATCACCCCACCCTGGCGACTTGATGCACTGTCAAAATTCAGGATCGTCATTCAGTTAAACAATGGATTCTTCTTCTTCGGCTTCTTTGTGCCGCCTCAATTAAATCGTTTCTCGCTTTCGTTTGCCTCGATTGTAATAGTAACAAAAGTGCAATTTGTGACGACCGTGATTGTGATGCTCACAGCCAAGGTCAGTGTTACTGGAAAGCCAGTTGGGGCACGAAAGAGGTAGGGCCTTTGAGTGCCTCTTAACAGTCGGTGAAGATTGCTGCGAGTGTGCAGTGGGGTGGCGTTCCAGATACTGAGGAATGTAACAGTTCTGTTCGCTCCATTAACCCAAGTTTAACATCAGCATATTATCGCCTGATGCATTACCATGTGCATGAGCCAAGGCTTAACTTTATTACACTAATCAATGCATTGCTGCATGCTTAATAGACAAGAGTCAAATTAAAGAATCTCATAAATGGTTGTCTGATATCACCTTCAAGTGGACATTATTTAACCCGCACTAAAGCAAGGGTTCCAGATTGAAATTCCTTCGTTTCGTGGCACGATGCCGAGTGAACGTTTTTAAACGTAATCGGATAAAAGACAGACAAAAATGACATTTGAGAAGGCACACACTGGTCCCTTGACAGCGACAGCTACGACAGATGCAGAACAAGTTTCCGCAGAAGATGCGAGAATGTGCAGGCACTCCACGACGAAGCTTACAAGACGACTGCGGAACAATTTCGAACGCCTCCTCGGCAAAAACAAACCTTGGGCAATGGACGCTAGGGCCTGTTGGCCAGGCCTTCCCTGAAAGTATGCGAGGCCGAGAGCAGTTGGTTCCTGTAGTCATAGATCCTCTGCCACTCGGCGCTGCTCCGCAAGTGGTCGTTGTTCTTCCTGGCTTCGTAGTGGAACTGAGGACCCCTCATCTCGTACCTGTCATTACATAAAAAAAATACATTGAATACGCCCGATCCTGTCGAATGTACGTATGTTGGACTTCTTTCGTACCGTATGTAGCCAACCGTGCTAACCGTAGGTGTGGGGAGGAAGGACAACAAACTAAAGAAATTAGTTTTCAATTTAGATTTAAAAGTGCACCGTTCGAGTGGCTTCAAAATATGGGAAGAGTGTTCCAGACGGCCACAGAAGCGCATCTGAAAGCACGCAGTGCAGTGACCGTTCTATGGTTGAAAGCTAATTAGATTTGAGCCTGGTTAGTAGCTTGATGGGAGACCACCAGGGCTTGTAAGGTACAAGGCTACAGCTCCATGGTTAATCTCTATCCGTAGCCATCACTCCTCCTAGCGATGCGTCCTGCCCGCTTTTTTCAATGGTCAGCATGACGCCTGTATATTGCATGTGTTCTCTAATCCGTGTGTTCTTCTTCCTGTCATTGAAACTAATGCCATGCATGTACACTTGAGGAGTATAGCAAGTTTTAAATATATATGGGGAAATATGGGTGGGGTTGAATTAAAAGCTGTTGATAAAGAACCAATCAGCAGAAGATTGTGAGGATTGTCTTATCAGAGTTTGCAGAGATCTCAATGTGTCATTCAAATATCCCGGAGAGTCCCAAGACTCCCTTTCAGGAGGGGCCTGCCTTGGAATGTTCGGTAAATTTATTTTTTTAAACGCAGGGTGTTCCGGTCAAGTTGACCGAAATTCCCCCAGTACCCGGGAATGAGCACACCATGCACTGGTTTGCTCACGAACCAACTTGCTGTACTTCCTTCCCCTGGCCAGATCGCAGGAAATTTCAGAAAATCTGCATGAAATAAACAAACCCTTGCTTCTAAAGCGGAGTATTACAGATATGTGCCACCATGCCCGGCTATCAGTCTCATGATATGCAATAAGTTCTCATCCTCTGGGAAAAAAATCCAAAGCCATTTAAGAGCCCAACATTCGCCAAACAGTGTATTCCAATTGTGCTGCTACAGAGATCGCATTATCGTCGTAACACGACGTGAAACTTCCATTCATAACTCTCACAGCCAGTAATTTGACACGAAATACTACATACAGGCAACAAGGTTATTATACCGGAAATCCGGACATCAGCTCCACAACCTGAACTTTCCCAAAATTGACATCTGTGGCTTTGTCCCTGAACAAAAAATAGACGCCAGTCAAAGCCTTAAGAGTTATTTTTTATTCCAAACTTTCCTTTGAGCCCCATAAATGTAATGTTACCAGGTTCTCTTTTTTTTACAGCTCAGACACATTGCCATTCTCAGATTCCCCGTCTCTCTCACTCGCTCTCCTCTTCTGAGGGCGATAAGTGAATGCACTCTTTTACTTTATCTCAAGTTGATTACTGCGGTGCTCTCTTTATCGGAATGTCTGCGAGGAGCATTGTCCCAACTGCAGGTTGTACAGAATGTCCGCTACCCGGGTTTAAACATCTTAGAAATCTGTCCGCATTACTCCAACCCTGACCTCGTCACACTGGCTCCTGTGTCGTTTTCGAGTAGATTTCAAGGTGTTGTGTTTAACTTTTAAACCACGAGATGGTCCCACTCCCTCTCACCTGCATGAACTCCTGTCTCTTTGTACCCCAAGCTGTTTACTCTGTTCAAGGCTCTGGACTATTACCGTTCCCTTGGTTCACAACACACACTCAGGGTGATAAGAGCGTTTTCATTTCATCCTCCCAACCTTTGGAACTTCTTACCGCCCTCAGCAAGCGTTGCTGATTCCACGATGATTTTAAATCGCGGCTGAAAACGCATCTGTTCAATGACACTCTTGCTAACATATAATTTACGAGCAATGAGGTGTTTTTTTTTTTAATTTGATTATACATCATATTCGTCTGCTTTGATAGTCACTCCGTATTTAAGTGCGATCGTTGAAAGATGCTATAGACATGAAATGTTATTGTTGTACATCTGTTTAAGAAGACCTTCTCTCTTACCCAACACTAGATGGCAGGGATATAACGATTCACCCACCTCGCAAGTCAAGGGATTTTAGCAATTCATTCGAAAAATGTATTCTCACAACCATATTTAGCAAGAATGTGTGTTCTGAGCTAAATTTGATCGTGAAAATTGTTCTTCAACTTACCGGTCAGCTGAAACAATAATTAGCGCATTAAACACTTGTACGCGTGGCAATTTAACTCGCTATTTTGGGTGGTGGAGGGTTTTATAGCAAGATATCTGGCCAGATGAGTGTGGCCTAACGTAGATTAAATTATAAATTATCATACATTTGCTTAAAATATTACGTGATCAAGTATCATACGCATGATATTACGCATGTATTGCAAGGATCAATTTTAATCGATTACTCAATGCACGATGACATTATACACCAGCTGAGTTGGTATCTATTTAACTATTTTTATTTTACCAGGTAAGGCCCACTGAGCTATGTAGCTCTTTTTCATAAGCGACCTGGCCATCACAAATGATAGCTCAGCGAAGTAGCTTACAATGTGGAAATGTATAACAGCTAAATACTCTAAAAGCGTGTCGACTCTAAATGTGGAGGGAAAACCAGGAGGACGCGGAAAGAAATTCCACACGACCACGGGGAGAACATGCAAACTCCAATATACAGGCATCAGGATCGAGATTGAACCCACGACCTCCTGTATACCAGGAGAGGTAGTCAACCCTTTCTTGTTCAGAGATGTCTGCAGGTTGCAGGGTGGAACGTGCAAGCGGCTATCGTTAATTTTATTTGGAGAGGCGTAGCGCTGCTGTTTTTAAAGACATTGTATTGTACTCACCTCAGAGAACTGTAGTCATTCAACCACACTCTACGATAGCTGTGCCACACGCCCTCCCGCATGGCACTTCCGATTCCGTTCAGAATCGATTTGATTCCGTGTGGAATCGATTGCATTTCGATGACGTACACGTACATAAATCAGAACGGAATCAGAAGAAAACCGATGACGGACACATACGTCATCGGAAAAGGAATGGGTTAACATCTCGCCACCGCAGCTACACGGCAAGTGAGGTCTTTGTTATTTGGGCTGCATCTTCATTTCACACCTCGAGGCCTTTTTGTTCGTTTATCGCGTCCACATGGGACCGCACCTCATGGCACCGTGACTCTCACTGAGCGAGAGGCCACGGGGTGGCACGCACCACTTAGGCCGGGGCCCGCGCGTCCTCTCCAGTTCCAGCTGCCGCTTGAGCTCCAGCAGCAGCTCCTCCTCCACCCGCAGACGCTGCCGGCGCAAGCGGCGCAGAGCCTCCCCGTACGGAGACGTGCCCCCCAAGTGGCCTCCCAGAGAACCAACAAACCTGGCGAGGGGGGGGGGGGGGGCCGGGTAGCGGTTAGAGTCAGAGAAGTTTAGCAGAGGGCAAGGGGTTTACAATTAAAAAAAGGGGTGAGAGCTATGGCTTGGGATACGTTAGATTCCGTGTTGAAGTTAGGGTTGGGGATGAAGTTGGGTTTTAAGCATAGGGATAGGATTAAGGGTGATAGCTAGGGTCCCAGGATTCTCCATGTCCGTCTCTTTCCTTGTCATCATATTTCTCTCCAGGTCTCTCGTTGTGCCTGTCTCTCTATGAGATTGTTTCTCTTCATTCCTCTTTGTGTTTCTCTCCGTGCTTCTGCATTTGCTCCTTTTCATGTGTATCTTTCCTCATATAACTCCATGTAACTCTGCGTTCGTCTCTATTGTGTCTCTCTTGCTCTGCATGTTTCTTTCTGTCTCTATCCCTGACCGGGTCTCTCTTCATGTGTCTTTGCCCATGTTTCTCTTTGCATCACTCTCCATGTCTTTCCGTGTCACTCTCTGGTTTTTCTTCGTATTTCTCTGCGTGTCTCTTCACGACTCTATTCACGTCTGTCTCTCTTTGTGTTTGTTTTTTCCTCTCTCCAGGTATCGCTGTATGTCTCTTTACATCTCTCCAGGTTTCTCTCATCTCAGGTCATGTCCGTGCGTGTTCCTATGGGAGCGGTAGTGTAGCGGTTTGCGCGCTGTGCTACAAATACAGGGACACGAGATCGATTCCCACTCACGACGATTGTCTGAACCGGTCCTGGCCCTCCCCTAGGTCGACTAAGCCTCAAATGAGTACCTGGTGCGGTATGTAAACATCACCACATGGAGACAAAGGCGGTTGGGCGTGGTGGTGACCACCCACCCCCTCGTGTGCTATGGCGGCCTTCATAGGTGCTCGCTAACAGCACTTGCCCCAACAGTCTTGTTAAGGCTATGAGAGGGATCTTTGTCTTTGTTCCTATGGCCACATCCATGCCTCTCTACCTGTGTAATCAACACAGGCCTCCACTTGGCGTTGCGGCATCTCTGCGAGTGGGACGGACCTTTCGCTCACGTCCAGCGCCGTGGGACCCCGAGAAGCGGGGCCTGGACTGTGCTCGGCGGAAAGCGACCGCAGGGACGACCGCAGGCCCCGCCAGGGCTGCCGGCCACGCTCGTCCTCCGACAGCCGTCCCTCCTCGTCACTCTTCCCCCTCGCTCCGCTCCTGCGCGCTGCACGCAAAGAGTGGGCGGAGGCTCGCTTGTCGCCGCAACGTTCGATTTAACGGGCGGAGCCACCGTCTATGGCAGGGGTCGGGAACCTTTTTTGGCTGAGAGAGCCATGAAAGCCACATATTTTAAAATAAATTTCCGTGAGAGCCATATAACATTTTTTTTTAACACTGAATACAACTAAAGAAATGTCAGCTAAGATTTATTTGCGAGCCAGGTGCAGTCATCAAAAGAGCCACATCTGGCTCGCGAGCCATAGGTTACCGACCCCTGGTCTATGGTATAATGGTGGCGTAGCTTTCAAGTTTGCAGGTGGTGCAACTGCACCAGGGCACAGAGGCCGGTGGGGCCCGGCTGTCGTGCTATGGAGATGAAGGGAAACTTGAGACATTGGTGGAACCCATGGCACTGCTTGCACCAGGGCCCCTGCCAACCATGGATTGTTTTTTTCCCTAGGTCCTCCGGTTTTCCCCTCCACATTCAGAATCATGCATCTAGGTTATTTAGATAATTTTGCTGCTATGGATTCTGACATGATGAGCCATTTCGTTGAGCTATCATTTGTGACCAGGTCGCTTCTGAAAAATAAGCTAATAGTTCAGTGGGCCTTACCTCGTAGATAAAAAATATATATTTTTAAAGTGATTTGTTTTCAATCTAGATTTGAAGTTTTCGTGACTGCAGGGATCCATACTCTTTGGTTCTTTCGGTAAAGTCACGTAGGTAAAATAAAATAACGTCGTGATTTAATTTATTTTATTTTATACCTACGGGACTTTACCGAAAGAACCAGAGAGTATGATTTGTTTTCGTTGACTATAATTTTCACTAGTGAACATCTGTCAAAAAGAGCTTATTACCTCATCGGATTCCTCCAGTATGAATAAGTATTCTGATTCTGATTCAACCACACTACACCACTGATCCAAGCTCCATATAGGCGTTGTGACCACTGAGCACAATTGGAATAAAAAATTAGCGGGCAAATCTTTTTGTAATAAAAATGCCATGCAAATGACCGAGCGCAGCACACGCCAGCGAGCGTGACGTACACCGCAGCACCGGCGGCGGCGGCCGTGAGCTGAGGTCGGGTTTTGCCGAGCTGGGCCTCCACGCCGGCTTCGGCGACTGCGACCGCGAGCGGGTCATCCCGCTCCTCCGCGCGCCTCTCCTGTCCGCGGCCCAGCGCTCGAGCGAGCGCGAGCGGCGAGCCCTCGCCACCTCCTCCAGCACCACCGTCGCCGCCGTCCGCACGGGTGACCTGCCCCGCACGGGGATCGCCGGCGGCAGCAGCGAGGGCACGCCGACGATGTGCGGAGCGCCGATCTGCACCGGGAACGCCTCGCGGTGCAGCCCCAGGCCGGCAGCGGCGATGGTGGTGGCGCTGCCGTCCAAGGAAAACCTGGAGCGGCGTCTCGGACCGAGAAACCAGGCGTCGTCACTGTCGTCTTCAAAAGCGCCCATGCCGGGCTCCGGATCCGGCAACAGGGGCCACTGTCGGGTCTTTCGGGTTTCTCCGGCGGCCTTGTCCGAGGCGAAGTCGACATCCAGGCTAGAACGGAGGTCACTCACCTGGAGCTTCAGGTCGTGCAAGCTCAGCTCCAGCTCGTCCAGCGTGGGGCTGCCGCCACGGCCATTCACTGCCGATGAGCCTGCTGCATGAGGTTAGAGCAGGGGTCAGAACCTTTCAAAGAAGAAGAGCCATCTTTGTTTGTTTTTGTCTTGACCAAAATAGGTCGAGAGCCACATCGCACACAGAGCTACTTGTACACATATACACAAACACAGCAGGTATACAGCAGATGACACACATTCTAATTTCAATAAGCAAAACAGGTGATGGAATAAATTGCATCTATTTAGTGGTTTTTTTTTTCCCCCTGAGTTATTCTTTAACAATAGAGTTTGACTCCACATTTTGTCGTCACCAAGACATTCCATAGTGACCCATTCCCTGCCGTATTTCATCAATTACCTTTACGGAAAATTTTGTTTAAGATTTACGGGGTTTTTTTTGAACGGCTGTCCGCAAAGGGGCAGCCAAAGAGCCGCAATGGGGAAGTCAAAGAGCCACCACATGCGGCTCCTGAGCCGCAGGTTGCCGAGCCCTTGGTAAGAGTGACTGGGAAGGAGCACGCAACTACACACACAAAGGCAAACCTCCCCCGTATAGCTATTCAGAATGTTGGGGCAGGTGCTGTTCAAAAGCACCGATTATGGTTGTGGCACAGCAAACAAAAGAGATGGTTGGTTGTGGGCAGCACAATGTTAGGTCAGCTTGGCCTCCCCAGTGCTCATGTTTGCACACTGCACAAATGCTAATTTTGCAACTGACATGGGTTGAAGCGAGGGCACCTTGCACAAGTTCAGGTATCACTCAGCACCCATTTGAGCCGTGGTTACAATTCAAGATCAGTTCACCGGGTTGTTAGCACAGCACAGTGGAAACACCGGTTGTATGTCAAAACTGGAAAACACAACCGAATTGCATATCTAAAATACAATTTGGCTCTCAAATGTCTAGATGCAACTGATATGTATATGGGACATACATATCACGGGAAAGAGGAGGCCTATACTTCCCCAATTTTATGAAAAATATAACATGATTGTTTTTAAATTTTGATTTAAAGCTTTCGTGACTGCAGTAATTCATATTCTTAGCTCTTTCGGTAAAGTCACGTTGAAGGGAAACAATAAAATAATCAAATATATATAAAACAATAAAAATTCTCACGACGTTTCGACCACAACACAAACGGTCGTCATCAGGTGTGCCGGTTTGCATTAATTTATGTATTTTTAAATGGTGTGCTTATTTATTTATTTTAAAAAACGTCAGCGCCACGTGCAGCGATTTGGCAGTTTATTTAGAAGGACGAGTCCATCTATGTTCTGAAAAGAGGAGGGGGGAGACGAAAAATTAATGTATGCTGTCTGAAAGCCACTGTAAGCGTGAACAATCAATTAAGACCTGAAATGGTTTATCAAATATTTCCAATGATTGCTAAGCCAGAATCCATCTTCTCGGTTGAAATTGTCTCTGTGCTTGTATATGTGGATAGCCTCATGAACGAATCTCTCATCTTTGTAAGCCATCTGGCTACCATGAGAGATTCGTTAATGAGGCTATCCACATATACAAGCACAGAGACAACTTCAACCAAGAAGATGGATTCTGGCTTAGCAATCATTGGAAAGATTTTATAAACCATTTCAGGTCTTAATTGATTGTTCACACTTAAGGTGGCTTTCAGACAGCATACATTAATTTTTCGTCTCCCCCCTCCTCTTTTCAGAACATAGATGGACTCGTCCTTCTAAATAAACTGCCAAATCGCTGCGCATGGCGCTGACGTTTTTATACATAAATAAATACACCGTTTAAAAATAAGTAAATTAATACAAACCGACACACCTGATGATGACCGTTTGTGTTTTGGTCGAAACGTCGTGAGAATTTTTATTGTTTTATATATATTTTATTATTTTATTGTTTCCCTTCAACGTGACTTTACCGAAAGAGCTAAGAATATGATTGTTTTTGTGTGGTTATCAGTGACCATCAACTCACTACACTTGCAAACTCAGTTTAATCAAAGGCAACTGCCTGGATTAAAATCCAGGATCTCAGCGGTGCCAACTCGGGCTCTGCCTTTTGTGCCACCCGGCAACTTCTCGTTATTATATATTTGTAAGCAGTCATACAAGAGAAGAGAGGAAAGTCTTGAGGCTGGACCTCAACATGGGTAAGACGCGAGCTGTATTAGATATGCATGTGTGATGTACAGCTCCTTGGCACCTTGTAGAAAGGCGCTTTTGCAAATGTAATTTATTCATGTTATTTGCTGTGTTGCATCTTTTTTCTATTGCATCGCATACCAGCAGTAGGCATACCTGGGACACTTTTTGGCCTCATGTTCCCAGCTGAGAAGCTTGTGCTCTGGCTGAGGAAAGAGGACGTTGAAGTCCTCTGAGAGTTGGTGAGGTATTCACTTGGCTTGTCTCTAGCAGTGGCACAGAGGACAAAACTCCAAGTCAGAGAGATAAGGAGCCAACATTCTTTGCTAAGCGCAGTAGCACTGAGGCAGTGTTTTATTTTAATACAAAGGCGGGAGATCTTTAAAAGTCACTTTGTGAAGAAAAACCGGGAGTGCAAAGTACGTAGTGGACATCTAACGATGCACTGATTCAACCATTACAATTCATACGCAAGCTGGCAATCGTGCACCGAACGGTGCCAGTGTGAATCAATTACTTAATATGTATGTAAATCATATGCCAATGTCATATGTAGGGCAACAACAAAAACTGCATGGAGAAAATAAATGAGAAATTATACAAAGAAGATGACAAAATATGAGTTTAAAATAATGAATTATTGAAGAATTGTTGCATGCTGACGAAGTTAATTAAAAACACATCTCAAATCAACACGTTTGAAAAACGTCTCAGAACAAATATATTCGAAAGGAAACCATTACAAACGTACAACAAAATCACTAAAATGTACAACGTTCAATGCTTTAAGACCACGACTCACTATCAACAGGTCGCAAGTTTAAATCCCTGTTGACTCAGCCGAGGTGAATGGTAATAGATGAGAAGTTAGGTATTAACAAATAACAATACGAGCTAATGTCCTTCATTTGTTCAGAACAGCCTCACTGAACGTCAAGACGAGTTTTCAGGATGTTCCTGCATTTGACATGTTTGTACAATTCATGTTTTAAGGAAATTCAATATTGTAAGCGGGCACGAATGTCCCCTTCACTCATCTCAGCACAGATTAAAAACGAGCAAACAAACGCGGGACCGGTTTGGACACTCCAGTGTGTCTCATCAGCAGTCAGACTGCCTCGAATCAATGCTGGTGAACTGTCGATCTTCGTTACGCCACGTGTGGTCTCGGCTCGATGCACATTTACAGAGTTACGTTATTTCTAACGAAGCTGACGATCATGACGCTCACGACTACCGTTGACGAAGCCAACGATTACGCTGCACCCTACTGCAATACACAACAGAATAACGATCGTCATTAGCATTGGTTACGGCGGCCTATAGCACCTCCGCAACGGCGCCACGCGATTCTTAATCTTTTTTTTTAAGAGTTAATCCGGTCCGAACGTGTGAGAGAGCTCGTAACTCTGTTCGCCAATTCTACACTACCCAAACGCCACCGCAAACGTACGTCTCTACGATCAACTCCCCCACCTACAAACTGGCTCGTTTTTTGTCTGAAATCCTGCGTCCTTTCACTGGAAAAAACTACCTCTGCGGTACAAAATTCTACTCACCTGGTATCGACAATCAAGGGTATTTCCCTGTCCCCAGACGACCTGCTTGTCAGTTTTGATGTAGTTTCCTTATTCACCAAGGTTCCTGTACCTGACACCATCGCAATCATTGAAGACTTGGTTCATCAAGGACTAAACACTGAGGTACCCCCCCTGGTGAGACACTGTTTAACCAATACATACTTCACTTGGAATGGAACTTTCTACAAACAAACTGAGGGCACCCCAATGGGCTCCCCCTATCTCCGGTTATAGCTAACATTTTCATGGAGAAATTTGAGACTGACGCCATCCAGACTGCCACTCTGCGCCCAACCTTATGGAAGAGGTACGTGGATGACACTTTTGTCATCTGGCCACATGGCCGGCCTGCTCTAGACCAATTCTTCGACCACATCAATTCCATACACCCAGCCATCAGATTTACCATGGAAGTCGAAAAAGATGGCAAGCTACTTTTTGGATGTCCTAATAAAAAAGAGACCTGATGGTTCAATGAGCCACTCTGTCTACAGGAAAGCTACCCATACGGGTGCTTATCTGAAACCGGATTCCCACCACCATCCATCACAGAAGAATTATCTCATCAAGACTCTGTACCATAGAGCCCAATGCATATCCGACCAGGAACACATAGGCAGTGAACTCAAGCACGTACACCAAGCTCTTAAGGCTAATGGTTACTCCGACTATACAATCCGCAAAGCTATCACTCAAACCATGAAGAAGGACCCTCTTGAGGAGCCTTTCAAAACCATCACTTTACCCTTCATTGCAGGGAACACAAAAAAGATCTCCAAAATCTTGAATAAACACAAGATCCAGGTCCGTTTCAACACATTACATAAAATGTGTGATCTGGTTCCGTCTGTAAAAGATGTGATTCCGAACATACAATACTCTGGTGTCTACAAACTAAGTTGCCTCTGTGGTAGTTACATTGAAGAAACCAAATGCCATGTCTCGGACCGCATTCGTGAACACAAAGCAGGCCTTAAACACGGAAGGACCAACACCTCAGCCGTGACAGATCACTTATAATTCAGTAGGTTCACATGACATTGACTTTTCCAAGACAGAGGTTCTTTGTAAGCCATCTGGCTACCATGAGAGATTCGTTCATGAGGCTATCCACATATACAAGCACAGAGACAATTTCAACCGAGAAGATGGATTCTGGCTTAGCAATCATTGGAAAGATTTGATAAACCATTTCAGGTCTTAATTGATTGTTCACGCTTACAGTGGCTTTCAGACAGAATACATTATAAAACATTTCGTCTCCCCCCTCCTATTTTCAGAACATAGATGGACTAGTCCTAAATAAACTGCCAAATCGTTGCGCGTGGCGCTAACGTTTTTTATAAATAAATAAATGCGCCGCTTAAAAATACATTTATGCAAACCAACACACCTGAAGACGACCGTTTGAGTTATGGTCGAAACGTGGTGAGAATTTTTTTATTGTTTTATATATTTTATTATTTTGTTGTTTCCCTTCAACGTGACTTTACCGAAAAAACAAAGAATATATAACAAAAAAGTCTCCGATCTGCAGGCGCTTGCTGTTCGCGTTGCTAGGCAACAACTCGAGGGTTGCCTAGCAACCGCTCGGATGTTCCCCCACCTTCCCCTACCCCTACTTAAAAAAATTACATTTTAAACAACTCGACGCTTTCTCTTAATCTCTCGTGATTTAAACCAACAAAAAATTTCCGCCGTAAACAAACACAAAGTTGTGGGTGGGTGGTGGGCGAAGACCTGAGGGCGGCCTTGAATCCGTGCAGAACGAAGGCCGAGCGGGATCCGCGAGCCGACATCTTTGAGACGCCGTCGTGGTTGCTATGGGAGAGGAGGTGGGAGGGGAAGGGGGGTGGCGCCGATTGGCCCTTAACGCGTCACGTGCCCCGGGCCCGCGATCGATTCCGAAAATTGTAATCGATAGTCGATTATGGTGTTATCGATTGCGAATCGAATCGAGTGTTTCCGAGTTAGAAAAGTAACCGTGCAGGTAAAGTCACGTTAAATAGGTTCAAATTAATAAAAAATGAACAAAAAAACTACGACGTTTCGATCACTCGTGTTGTGATCGAAACGTCGTAGTTTATTTTTATTAATTTGAACCTATTTACATCGTCACAAATGTCTGACCCCCCCCCCCCAGGTGCGTGACGTCATTTATGGACGGCCCCTTAGCGCGCTGCACCATGAACCAGGCGACCCGAGTTCGATTCACGCTCACGGCCACCACCAGTAGCGAACAATCCCAACCGGTCCTGGGCGTCCCCTAGGTCGACTCAGCCTAAAATGAGTACCTAGTGCGGTGTGTAAAACATCGCCACGGGGGAGACAAAGGCGGCCGTGCGTGGTGCTGGCCCACCCACCGCCTCGTGAGCTGTGCCGGCCTTCATAGGTGCTCGCTAACAGCACTTGCCCCAACAGTTTGGCTATACCACGACGGGGAACTGCAGGGATGAGACCCCAGGGCCTCGCGGTGCCCAGTGAGAGTGTTCAGAGCGCCACTGAGTGGACAGAGACCCGGCCCTACAGCTCGTGGGGCAGTTGACGGGCAGCCACGGGGCTGTCAGTTGGGGCAGTTGAAGGGCAGCCACGGGGCTGTCAGTTGGGGCAGTTGAAGGGCAGCCACGGGGCTGTCAGTTGGAGCAGTTGAAGGTCAGCCACGGGGCTGTCAGTTGGGGCAGTTGAAGGGCAGCCACGGGGCTGTCAGTTGGAGCAGTTGAAGGGCAGCCACAGGGCTGTCAGTTGGAGTAGTTGAAGGGCAGCCACAGGGCTGTCAGTTGGGGCAGTTGAAGGTCAGCCACGGGGCTGTCAGTTGGGGCAGTTGAAGGTCAGCCACGGGGCTGTCAGTTGGAGCAGTTGAAGGGCAGCCACGGGGCTGTCAGTTGGGGCAGTTGAAGGGCAGCCACGGGGCTGTCAGTTGGAGCAGTTGAAGGGCAGCCACGGGGCTGTCAGTTGGAGCAGTTGAAGGGCAGCCACAGGGCTGTCAGTTGGGGCAGTTGAAGGTCAGCCACGGGGCTGTCAGTTGGGGCAGTTGAAGGTCAGCCACGGGGCTGTCAGTTGGAGCAGTTGAAGGGCAGCCACAGGGCTGTCAGTTGGGGCAATTGAAGGTCAGCCACGGGGCTGTCAGTTGGGGCAGTTGAAGGTCAGCCACGGGGCTGTCAGTTGGAGCAGTTGAAGGGCAGCCACGGGGCTGTCAGTTGGGGCAATTGAAGGTCAGCCACGGGGCTGTCAGTTGGGGCAGTTGAAGGGCAGCCACGGGGCTGTCAGTTGGAGCAGTTGAAGGGCAGCCACAGGGCTGTCAGTTGGAGCAGTTGAAGGGCAGCCACGGGGCTGTCAGTTGGGGCAGTTGAAGGGCAGCCACGGGGCTGTCAGTTGGGGCAGTTGAAGGTCAGCCACGGGGCTGTCAGTTGGGGCAGTTGAAGGGCAGCCACGGGGCTGTCTGTTGGGGCAGTTGACGGGACGGCCACAGGGCTGGACATCATTCTGTAGACATGTAGAAAAGAGCTTTATAGCTCTTCGTATTCCTCCAGTCGAAATAAAGATTTTGAGACGTCTCGTCACGTGACTACACGACGGGCGTGGCCAGTCCCGTTACCCTGGTCACGTGGTAATACCCCTCCGCCCTCCCCCCACACGGTATCACGTGACACGTTTGCCCCCCGCTAACCATGCCCCCCCCCTCCGACATCTGATTGGCTGGCACGGGCGACGGGTCACGTGCTCGTCACAACCAACGATCCAATGGGACGCGCCGATGCTGGCCCGACAATGCTTAAGCGGACTGCGAAATATAGAACCAAGCTCGCCTCTGTACGCGCTTATCTATTGTAGGGTTTTGTCGCCGCGTTAAATATCGCCAAACAACGCCTCGTTTAAGCGAATTAACGCCGCGAGCGATAACAAAAATAATTTAAGAACAAAAAAAAACACGTTATTATTATTACTTTTAACTGTTTATCATCAACGGGTGCTCGCAAGATGAACGAGTCGAAGGTGCGTGTGCGTGCCGTTTGATTGTGGTGGCTTTTGCACAGTAACTTTGTGTATTTGTATTGCTACTGCCCCTTACAACACATACCGTTTACCCACCCGTATTCTTGTACAAAGAAATTGAGTTTTCAGGTCCATACTGCATACAGCCGTTTCAATACGGGTAACAAAAATGTGTTGTCTATTCGTGTTTCTCTCCTCGTGATGGGACTTTGTAGGGTGAACGTTGAGATTTATAAGGGCACGGGGTGACCAATAAGGTCTCAATTGGTCTGTAATAAAGAAGGGCACTGATAAGGCGTTGACAGGTATCCGAAACACTACTATACACTACACTATATTACTATACACTACATTACTATACACTACACTATATTACTATACACTATATTACTATACACTACATTACTATACACTACACTATATTACTATACACTACATTACTATACACTACATTACTATACACTACACTATATTACTATACACTACATTACTATACACTACACCAGGGGTCGGGAACCTTTTTGACTAAGAGAGCCATGAAAGCAAAAAATTTGGAAATTTATTTCAGTGAGAGCCATATAATATATTTTAAAAGTGAATTCAACTAAATGTCAGTATAATAAGCCTCTGAATTTATTCTTTTAAATAATGTTGTTATAACACTCACCATTAATGCGACTTCTGGTGCTGCATGGATTTGCTGATGTCTTTGTAGTCGGGTTGGTACTTGGTGAGGTTAAGCTTCATGCAAGCGTTGAGGCTTTCATCCGTTAAACGTGATCGTAGGTTGGACTTGATGTTTTTAAGATGTGAGAATGACTGCTCACATGCATACGTAGATCCAAACATGGTCAATACAGCAATACTCACACGCTGCAGTGTGTGGTATGTGACAGGAAGCGCGTTCCAAGTTTTGAGAATCAGCTGGTCTTCGGGTTGGAGTTTTTTCATTTCTGTCCACATGTGCTTGCTCGCCAACTCCGCTTTCTGTCGTGTGATTCTTTCCAAATCTTCATTCAGTGACTTGAACTTATTCACCCACATGTCTGAGGCCTTCAGGTCAGCCACTTCTGCTTCAAAATCTCTGACGGAGACACCAGGGATGTAATTCAGGTCGGCTGTGTTCAGTGAACACTCGTTTGGATGGGTGATGAACTTAAAAAGACGAGTGTGCTCACGAAATTCTCCAAAGCGTGTTTTGAAGGACTGTAGGAGACTGGATGTGCAGCCAGCTAGCTGGTGGAGATCAAGGTTTTGAATGGGCTCACTTGCTGTGCATGCATCTTTAAATTGGCTCAGTTTTTCAAAATGTAGTAAACGACCTGTTTCAAGATCCGTGATGAAAAGCTCCAGCTTGTTTTCAAAAGCAAATACAGCTTGTTGAAGGGATAACACTGTATTTCCAATGCCTTGCATTTTCACGTTGAGCTGGTTCAGATGTTCAGTCAGATCTACGAGATAGTAAAACTTGAGGAGCCACTCGGTGTCGGCTAGCTCAGGATGCCCGACGCCTTTCATTTCAAGGAAAGTCCGGATTTCGTTCAGGCAAGCCGCAAAACGGCTAAGCACCTTCCCTCTTGACAACCAACGCACATTGCTGTGCAAAAGCAGACCAGGATAGTTATTTACAACTTCATCCAGCAGTGTTTTAAACTGGCGATCATTTAAGGCTCGGGCAACAATAAAGTTGATCACACGAATGACCAGCGACATCACTTCGCCAAACTGCCTGTCACACATCTGAGCACAAAGTGCCTCCTGGTGTATAATGCAATGGAAACTTAGGATGGGTCTATTTTCATGTTCACGGAGAAGCGCCACAAATCCTTTGTTTTTCCCCACCATACACGGAGCACCATCAGTACACACTGAGAGAAGTTTATCCATAGGTAGACTTTTTTCTTGAGCAAACTCCATGAAAGACTTGAATAAATCCTCACCTCTTGTGGACCCTTTTAATGGCAGAACAGCAAGACTTTCTTCGCGCAGTGTGTCACCAACAGCATAGCTTGCAATCACGCTGAACTGCGACAAATGGCTCACGTCTGTTGACTCATCCAAAGCCAGAGAAAAGAACGGCGCTGCATTTATGTCCTTCACTTGCGTTTCCTCCACTTTGTTTGCCATCACGATGGTACGATCATGAACAGTTCTTGCCGACAGAGGCATGTCTTGTATCCGTTTGATTATCTTGTCTTTGTTCGGAAGATCATCAAAAAGTTCATTGGCTACATCCAGCATGAACGTTTTAGCATACTCGCCATCTGTGAATGGTTTTCCGTTCCTCACTATTGCTAAAGAACCAGCAAAGCTAGCCGAATTATAGCCACCTTGCCGGGTCCATACGCGGAGTTGCTGCTGGCTAGCTTGCACCCTGCTCAGAAGCTCTTGGCACGCTTTATTTCTGCTGTCTCCCGCAGGGTATTTTGATGCAAAGGTAGCGTGGCGCGTGTCGAAGTGCCGCTTTACATTCGACCGTTTCAACGATGTAATTTTGTCATTGCAAATTAGACACACCGCAGAACCCGCTCTCTCCACAAAGGCGAATTATTCGGTCCATTCGTCCTGAAATGTACGATACTCGTCGTCTTTTTTTCTTTTCGCCATCTTCTTCGTCGAAGGGTTAGATTTGAGTTAATGACCGAGCAGACGCAGTCTCAGACTGATTCAAAAGGGGGCGTTTACCTGTTTTACCCAGCAACGGCAAACGTAGGCCAGTATCATCCAATTAAAATAATGGACAATTGCTCCTGCAGCCCTGAACAGGACATGCGCAGTGAAAAATCGATGGATGGATTAAAACAAGTGAGAATATTTTGTTTTATCTGCGAGCCATATGCAATCATCAAAAGAGCCACATCTGGCTCGCGAGCCATAGGTTCCCGACCCCTGCACTACACTATATTATTATACACTACATTACTATACACTACACTATATTACTATACACTATATTACTATACACTACATTACTATACACTACATTACTATACACTACACTATATTATTATACACTACATTACTATACACTACACTATATTACTATACACTATATTACTATACACTACATTACTATACACTACGCTATATTACTATACACTATATTACTATACACTATATTACTATACACTACATTACTATACACTACACTATATTACTGTACACTACATTAATATACACTATACTATATTACTATACACTACATTACTATACACTATACACTACAGTATATTACTATACACTACATTACTACACACTATACTATATTACTGTACACTACATTAATATACACTACACTATACACTACACTATATTACTATACACTACATTACTATACACTACACTATACACTACACGATACACTACACGATACACTACACGATACACTACATTACTATACACTACACTACATTACTATACACTACACTATACACTACACTATATTACTGTACACTACACCGTACCACACCTGTCACAACACGGTTTACCCCGTATTCTTGTACAGGGAAATTGAGTTTTCAGGTCCATACGGCGTACAGCCGTTTCACTACGGGCAACAACAACAATTATTGTCTATTTGTGATGGGGCTTTGTAGGATGAACGTTGAGATTTATAAAGGGCACGGGGTATAACCAATAAGATCTGAATTGGTCTGTAACAAGGTAGGGCACTGATAAGGGGTTGCCGCGTGTGCAAATGTGTGCAAGTTTCCGATTATATATTGTAACTAGCTGTACTACCCGGCTTCGCCCGGGACTTTGGATCCACCACGCCCGGCCACCTTTGTATCCCCAGTGGCGATGTTCACACACCACAGCAGTTACTCGTTTGAGGCTGAGTCGACCTAGGGGAGGCCCAGGATCGGTTCAAATAATCGTCACCGGTGGTGGCCGTGAGCGGGAATCGAACTCGGGTCGCCGGGTTCATAGCGCAGCGCGCTAACCACTACACTACAATGCGTTACGCTTCCACGTGCGCGGGTCACGTGACAGATGTGACGTCACAGCTCACTTGCCGTGCAATAAATCTATGCATTATTGAGCTCCCTCCCCCCCAAAAAAACACAAAAGTTTATTTTTATAATGTTTGCATGGTGTACAGTCTGGAAAGTACCCACATGGCAAATTTCAAATTTGTTGCATATCGGGAAGTATGCTAAACACTTTGAACAGACACATAATCACAACTTTGCCTTTTATACACATGGAGATAACGGGTTTATATGTTTTGAAGTCGAGCGCGATGCTTCTGTTGCGCTGAGACTCGCGTTCAATCGTGAGCGTCAACTTTCCAAACGGCAATTCGTTACTCCCATTATATTAACTATATACACATTCGCTGTGGCTGCAGTGTACGTGTAAGAATGAAGACCGTAATTATAATGTGTGCCCCCCCCCCCAATATATTGCTATAAAATAGATTTCTGTTAATATGATTGTGGTTATGGTTGTACTTTATTAATCCATAATCTCTGCCATTACATATAATGACACAAGAAATGGTAAAAAAGAAAAACCAGAGCAATGTAATACAATACACTATTAGACATTATTGTAAAAAATAAATCAAAAGTCCATCCTATGTGTTAGTAATTTTTTTTTTTTTTAGGCAGGAAATGGCAGGAAATTAGTTTTAAAATGTAGATTTTTTTCTGGGGGAGGGACCCCCAGACCCCCTGGAAGATTAGGTCCCCCCCAATGTTGACTCCATGGTCTTGGTAAGAATTATCCGTTATTCAATCGTGTGAGAAACCAACAGAGTTTAATTATAAATCGAAGAGGCAATTAATATTTGTACCTGCGCATCCACTGCTGGATTGAGGGGGTCTCCCTTGACACTCCGTTGCGGGTCGTGCGGGTTCGACCATACTTCACCACTCTGGTCATTGCGTGTTTGTGGAGGTTCCATGCGTTTTTCTTTCGGATGATGATGATGACCATGTATGTGTTCGGGAGGTGAGTGCTAATGTCGAGGTCTGCTAGCCACCACGAGAGGGCTTCAGGGGAAAGATGTCCACTGGAGTTGATGATGCGGATGCAGAGCAGCGACTTGGAATTTCGCATTCAGGTTGTCAAGCCCAGATAACCCCGTCAGGTGCACGAGCGGAGTGTCATCGCTGTGACAATAACGTCCCCTTCGTATGTGTGGACGGGATCATTGCGTCATTATTGCGTTGTTTTACGTTGTCTGTTTTTGGATGGCCACGGTCGCACCGCCGCTGCTACTGGAGACTTTTTTTAATGTTTTCCATTTGTGCATCATCAGCGTTCATTCATTACGTATGTCATCCTTTAGTACCGAGAATAATTTCCATGTTTTTTTATTTAACTTGTTGGTATTTCTTTTCTTTAAAAAAATATTTAACGTGAAAAAATCTCTTTTGAGATAAAAACATGTCGTTTGAAACCTGATTTAACCATGACAAGATCTGGCCAAATGTGTGTCGTTAAGACGCTCTGCGACCCAACATAGCCATGAAAATGGATTGTTACGTTTACAAGTATTTAGCGCCGGAGATTGTGATTGTTCAAATTGATCAAATTATGAATCCTAATTGGCTGCGAAAACCCTAAATCTTAGGTCAACATGAGAGCCTGTTATAAATATATGTACGTTGAACTTCTTTAGCAGCACCATACATAGCCAGCTGCGCTAATCGGAGGTGTGGGTGGGGGAGGGAGGACAGCAAACTAAAGACAAATAAGCAGTTCTAAAGAAATAAGTTGATACAAGAAACTCATTCACAGTGGTGACGCAGGTCACTCTTGCGAATTAGACTCGTCCTGGTCTCATTGAGTTCTCACCACCTGGTTACACAAATTAAACCTGAAACATCGTCAAGCCACACGGAACAGTTTCAACCTTCCACGCCGCCAATGGTCAAGCATCAACTGAATCGGGGCCGGGCATGGCCGATGTAGCCACCTGATGCACAAATGACGCATCAAAGATTGGCGGCATGCGAGTGCGGCCACGAATCCCGAACCATCGATCCACATCCTAAGCACTCCGCTGCTGCTGTTGTTTTCACTCCTTCAAAGGAGGAATGGACGAAATACACTCTGTGTCTGAGCAGACAATTGAGTGGATAACAGATCTAAATTACATCTGTAATCTTCTGCTGTTAATCCATACAAGAGAAAGACTTATCAGTATGCCACAATGACCAACACAGCATAATGGGGAGGACTGCATTCAGCAGCGGTTTGACAAACGTCTGAAAATTATTTTCACTCTAAATAGTGATTTCCTACTCTGAGGAAAGTCTCAGTGAGCCAAAAATAACCATTTTCAATAGGGCACTGTGTTGAAATGTTGGGCCAGTTTCTTTGTTTGCATGTGATAGGAAACCAGGGTACCGAGAGAAATCTTACGCACATGGGTATAACACTCAAAGGTCGATACTGATGTCAGCACCCTGCTTGCTCTGCTGAGTTGTTGGAAGTCTTGACACCTATCTCAAATATCAGTACATGACCCACCAACCCCGGCTCCTAAATGCCATATCACAGGCATGCACCACCACGACTGCTGTAATTGTACCCCCACATGCCTCTATCGAGAATTAAACCTCCGCTCATGTGGTTCGGTGGCGGGCTGCATGGTAATTGAACGCCACTCAATATGTGGGTCCACCCACGCGTATATGTGTAATCATCTCGAATGTTGATTGAACTACTTGTTACTGATAATGAGAAAGATCAGTCATTATATTTATGGTCATTAAGTTAATTAAACCGCACTTGGGAATTCCGAATATCGATCCCCTCGAGGGTATGTGCTTTCGGCTATAAATTCAGCCCTTGTGCCATGCTTAAATAGATTAGCAAGAGTAGTTATATGCGAGGAGGTCCCTGATCTTAATAATGACTCTTGGTAATAACAGTAAAATATGATGATGATGATGACAATGAGTCAAAAGTGTCTCCCTGCTCAAATGACCATTGCGCAGCACTCACCGCGCCTAGACTTTCGATCGTCCACCGTATCATCGTGCCCGCCACTTAGCACTACAGCTCACGGGAGAAGTCTCCGCAGTAGCGCGAGTCACAACCTCCTCCTCTCCGCCAAGGACCGTCACTGCCAGGCATCGTTCCTCTGAGTGGCAGCACCTGTATATCTCTCCGCTCCTGTCCCCCTGCACTACAACTCGTGGTAGAATTCTCAATATCGTGACTCACAACCTCCTACGCTCTATCCTAAGGACCGTCGCTGCCAGGCGTCGTTTTTCCGTCGAAGCCGGCCATCACCGTCGCGCTGCATATTTGCAGCAACATTCAATCTTCACCGACTTTTTAAAGACACTTAATAGGCACAAAGTCTATCCCCTCTTTCGCCCGGATTTTTATCGATGCCGAGCTTGGCTCCGTGCCTCCAGGGGTCAAGATAATTTACGCCTTTGCGTCACAAATTGTGTCATCGTTATTATTTCTGTCGACGACCATGTAACGGTGGGGAAAACTCATTCCTATGGCAGGGTCCATTCCCTCCCTAGCACTAATTTCCCGCACTTCGGATTTGCACGGCTGGCTACGTACGGTGCGGAAGGAGGTCAACAGACACTGAGGAGATAATGATGTTGATTTTTTTCATTTTGGGCTTTCAATATTGAGTCTGGTTCTTTGAAGCTCCACCCCCTGCAACTGGAAATAGCAATCGTCGTGAGCAATGGCGGAGCCAGGATTTTCAGGTAGGGGGGGGGCAACCCCTGCAGCATTGAAAAATGATAGAGGAGTTGTTAGTAAGCAAGGAGTTGTTAGTAAGTAAGGAGTTGTTAGTAAGGAGTTACTAAGTAAGGAGTCGTTAGTGAGTAAGGACTTGTCCCTTGCTTTTTACTCGACGCGTGTGCGGCGATGGTGCAGCCATCGATCGAGGGTCGAATTCGAACCGCGTGGTGTGATCGGCATCACGCTCGCTGAAGGTGTTGATGCCTTCAGGGAAGTCGTGTGCTGTAGACGCAACTGCGCACAATTCTGTGAGTCGCTTAGAACTGCTTTGCCGTTACTTATTGCCAATTATGGACTCAGACTATTGTCCTATCATCTCATAGAGTCCCTGGCACATAATACTATGATACACAGTGGCAGTGGGGGTCGCAAAATGCCCAATGATCCGATCGAAATCTCTAATTTCGATCGGATCATTGGGGGGGCACCCCCCCCCCCTCCCACTGCTGGATGAACACCTCCCCAAACCGTCGCTACGTCACGCAGTCCAAGGGTGCAAATATCAATGCAGCTTCTGTACGTTTGTGTGTATGTTGAACTTCTTTCGAACCGTTCAAAAAAACATAAGAATAGGCTTTACCCTTTCTGGCAATGAAACAGGATGTGTTGAGATGCTCAAACCCCAAATACTGATAACTATTACAAGGCATGACATCTGCATTAGCCACACATGCAACAAACATGCTCTGAGCATGATATATGCATTGTCATTGAAATTGATTGACCTACGCCAGAGAAAGCCTTATTTTATGACCTTGTTTCACCAGTGTTAGACCTGAGAACACCAAAATATGAACAGTACAAAGGCAAAGCAAGTGTTAAATTATGAATGGCCCGGGTTGAGGCGTTTTATTTATTGGACCTTTTTTCTTTTATTGACAGAAAGGGTGAAGTCTCTTTTTTCCTCATTAATTAGATACTGACACAAATGGAACCCATAGATATCACCAAATGCTGTTGTTGGATTTATCCATTGGTATGCAATGGTTGCAGTGCAAGGGTGCCACAGTGGCAAGATATTAACTACCTCACCTGGTATGCAGGAGATCTTGGGTTCGATCCTGATCCCAAACCCTGACACCTGTATAGTTATATTCTTTGGTTCTTTCGGTAAAGTCACGTAGATGAAAAAATAATAAATTAAATCACGACGTTTTTATTGCAACACAAGCAATCAACATCAGGTGTGACAACCACAGCAATAAATTGTATATTTGGAGTTTGCATGTCTCTCTCCCCGTGGTCGCGTGGATTTTTCTCCGGGTCCTCCGGTTTTTTCCTCCACACTTAGAATCAACATTCATTTAGAGTGTTTGGCTGCTATACATTTCCACGTGATGAGCCACTTCGTTGAGCTATCATTTTTGGCCAGGTCACTTCTGAAAAAGAGCTTTATATCTCAGTCGGCCTTACCTGGTAATTTATTTAGTTTTTTTAATACTTTGCAGTAAAATGGCAGCCTCGTGGTGTGTGTTTCCCCCCCCCCTCTCCACCCCGTTGCGTTCGTTTCAAGAACCATTCGGCGAGTAAACCGAAGCCCGGCTCACTGGACTCAGCCACCAAGAGGGACAAGCCGAGGACCCCGAAAGAGGCCGGCAACAAACCGGATAAAAACAAACAACAAAAGACCGCACTGCAGGAGACCAAGGCGCGGCAGAGAGCCGAGGTTAGCTTTCTCGCCATACACTCCCATACGGCACAATCTCGACGCGGTGGCTAGGAGATGCTAACTACCTCGCCTGGTATACAGAAGGTCGTGGGTTCAATCCCGACCCTGACTCATGTATATTTGGAGTTGGCATGTCTCTCTCTATCTCTGTCCCATCATCACGGTGGCTAAGAGATGTTAACTACCTCGCCTGGTATACAGGAGGTCGTGGGTTCGATCCCGACCCTGACTCGTGTATATTTGGAGTTGGCATGTCTCTCTCCTCGTGGTCATGTAGATTTTTCTCCAGGCCCTCCAGTTTTCCCCTCCACATTTAGAATCAACATGTGTTTAGAGTATTTGGCTGCTATACATTTCCACATGATAAGCCACTTCATTCAGCTAGGATTTGTGGCCAGGTCACTTCTGGAAAAGAGCCTCAGTGGGCCTTCGGATCACATTCTATGATTTGTCTTGTGTATGGACAACACGTCCAGGAGCTAATTTGCCAATGGCAATGTCTGATAGCCACAAAAGGGCTTTCAGCAGTCTGAGAGGTAGTGTAGTTTTGCTCCTCCGCTGAAAAAACAACAGACTACGGTGCCTTGTATATGGCCACCACCGTTGGGGTTGCACGGCCACATATAGCACGTTGACCATACCTACAATATTGCGTTTTGCCTGTGCATCCTTACTGTCAACCCACTGCTGGATGATGGCCTCCTTGATGCCTGCATGGGTTGCGAGGGTCGTTTGAGCATACGTCACCAAGCTGGTCAGTGCAGGGGTTGGCGAGGTGAGCGTAGATGTTAGTCAGTTTAACACGTAGGCTTTCGCGACCAAGCGTATCCATAATAAAGGGTTTTTTTGGGGGTTAGATCACAGAAATTCTGGTTGTCGCCTGACGAGGCTAGTTGTAATCACCAGCGAAACGTCATACTCGAATTGTAAATGTGGGTTTAGTCTCCAACACACCATTGTAACTAATTAGCCAGTTTTGTTTACTCAAGAAACCTTACTGATCAGCTATGTGTGTGGATGGCAGATTTAACGATGTGGAACTAATTAATTGTTGATGCTGCTGCAGCGTTGGTAGTGATGCACACACCCAATTAATAAAGTAAACAGTGTGGTCTTAAAAAAATTAAATAGATAAGCGACGTTTTGGGCCATAACCCTTCTGGGGACTTCCTCATAGTGCCACAAAGAAGGCCTCATTGTCCGAAACTTCGGCTGTTGTATTTGCATTTCATTTAAGATAGTTTTACTGATGGATATTTTGCAGGTTTTTTTGGTTGTCTGTCAATAGATGTGGATGCATAGAAGAACAGTACAACGATGGATTTTCCCGCACTGCCTTCTGCTTTGTGAATCGCGATTGAGCAGTTTCGCGGAATGCTGTGCAATGTTTAATGACTATGACCTTGGGTATGCGTAAACTGGAGCATTATATCTTAACTACAATGCTGCTTGGAGCAACTGGGAAAAAAGAATCCGGTACTATTTTGCATAAACTTGGTCTTAAAACCCAACAAAGTTTCTCCGGGAGAATCTTTGAAAAGCTGCCATGCAAACTCAAGCTGTGCGGCAAAATTGCTATCCGCATTATCCCACGTAAAATTAAAATTTCATACATAATTCATGGCTTTCTATTGTGCCACGCACATCAATTAAGCAGCTTATCTGGAGCGCTGGTGGGGCATATCACGGATTAATAAATATCGCAAGCAAACGCTCATTACTCCCTGGTGCGACAGGAAACAGAAATGCCGCCGCGACGTGCCCTATTGATACGAGTTGTGATGGATTATTGTAAGTAATAATCCCATCAACCCCTGCTTCGAAAGCGCTCGCCGCAGATATAGAGGCATGCGCCCTCGACAGCTCTGACGCGGCGGTCTCCGCTCAGGATGTGCATACCTGTCAACCCCTTATCAGTGCCTTCCTTTATGACAGACCAATTCAGACCTTATTGGTCACGCTGTGCCCTTATAAATCTCAACGTTCATCCAACAAAGTCCCATCGCAAGGGAGAAACGCAAACAAATAAACAAAACAAATTGGCCCGTATTGAAACCGCTGTACGCTGTATGGACCTGAAAATTCAATTTCCCTGTACAAGAATACAGGTAAACCATATGGGTTGACAGCTATGGGCGTGTTCCTGATTTTGGCATAAATTTTAGTTTTTTTGTCCTTCCCCCGCACCTCCAATTAGCACGGTTGGGCTACGTACGGTGCGAGAGAAGTTCAACTTACATACAATCCGAAAATCGAGCCTCGATATGAAACTCGGGATGATCCGTGGAAATAAATGTGCTCGGTTTGATCTAAACAATGAACGACACAGGAAGTGGCGATGCTGTCGTGAAGTCACGGGATTTGACGTCGCTTTCATGATATCACTTCCACGCTTTGCCTGCCACTCGGCATCGAGTGATGATGTCACTAGTGTTGGCAGGAAGATATTAAGTGATGAGGTTTTGCAAATGATGAGAAAATCTGAACAAACGATTTGGTGATAGTGTCGCTGCATTGGCAGTGGTGCACAAGCACAACACGCCCGTCACCAACACTGCGGCGTTAAACGAAAATATATACTTGGCGACGTTTTGGGCAGTGGCCCCTTCATCGCGCGTAAATGAAGCATGCATAGAAAGTCCAATATTTTCCTCGAAGATATGAGAATTTAAAAAATCGTAAATGTTGACTTTCGAAACTCATCGCCGGACCCTGCCGATTGTGGCCTGCGCTGGCGCGGTGCGGGCACACAGATCTACGCGCTCAACAAAGTGATGACGGAACTGGAGCAGCAGCAGTTTGAGGAGTTCTGCCGCCAGATGCACCAGCAGATCGCCAACGGGGAGGAGGGCGGCACGGAGGCGCACGACGGCGACATCATCGCCGCGTGCCGCGTCTGATCGCGGCCACCAAGAAAGGGCAACCCCCTCCACCTCTCACCCGCCCCCCCCCGCCCCCACTTCCCTCCTCCTCCCCCACTAACGCCCTCACCGAGAGCCACGTCCAAGCGACCCGGCGGTCGAAATCGAGATTCGTAACTTGGTGTCAGAACAATCGTCGCGATTCGCGGACGCGGTTCGATTCGCGAGATTGTTCTTTTGATGTCAAATGGTAGTGCCTCCAGTGGCTGCTGCTGCTGCTGCTGCTGGGGTGACGTGAGCCTGTCGTGCGGAATTTGGCGCCAAGCAAAAAAGCATTGGTTGTTACTCGCGCGATCTCATGCATTCATAGCGGGTCGAATAATCGGTATCGATCGACGACTTTACACCTCGTTCTACCAAATTATCCTTTAGCTCCATAATACGGCAATCGGATCATGTGCACGGTAATCGGTCGATGCAAATTATAAGCGGATACACGTCGAAGCCATTGGAACAAACGAGACAGAACACATTTCAAGATTCCAGGTTTATTCAAATTTAACCAGGTGAGAACGCAAGAGACCAGGACAAGTCTCATTTGCAAGAGTCACCTTGGGGCATTAGTCTGCCAGTACCGTTGGTGGAGGGGTGGCACGGTGATATTTGCTGTTATGTACAATCCCAATTGTGTAATTGGAACAATCGACATGCACTGTTAATAATAATGAGGGTACAACAGAGGTGGGAAGCGAATCGATCCTCGACGCGGAAATCGTGCTGTGACGTTGCGACCGACTACAACGCGGTAAGAGAGGGCTTCTGGATCGCCGCGTGAATACAAAGTGGCCTTGTCATCCGTTGCGCTGGCCATGGGCGTTATTCCTAACGGTGGTGGCCTGTTGCACAACATTCTAGATTTGAAGCTTTCGTGACTGCAGTGGTTCATACTCTTTGGTTTTTTCGGTAAAGTCACGTAGGTTAAAATAAAAGAAAGACAAGAAAAAGAAAAAAACTAAATTAAATCATGACGTTTCGGAGGCAACACAATATCAGATATTTCGCTGTGTCTATTCCACCTGAAGAAGGAAGCTTGTGTTGCCTCCGAAACGTCGTGATTTAATTTAGTTGTTTTTTTCTTTCTCTTATTTTAACCTACGTGACTTTACCGAAAAAGCCAAAGAGTATGTTGCACAACACTCTGTCCACGCACAATGGGCTCGCGTGCATTTTCCTATTGTATCGTGATTGTTTACCTTTTGACGGGTTACTTTGCCACCCACTATTTGTTGGAACCGTGTCCATGTCTCTGAGCTAAAAAAAGTCCACGATCCATGGGCGGCGGTGCTCATATGAACCCGCGGCCCTGAGTCAACGTCATGGAAAAATTCCAAGCTACCATGGGATGATGATGAGCCAGTCACTGCACAGAAGAATGCCTGCTTTGTTGACCACTTGCATGTTTAGTGGTGGCTATAATTTTTTCAATCCACAGGGTGGATGATGGCCTCAATTGTAACACCTCAATGGGATTCGATATCGCATCGTTAAGGTCATGAGTCGCACGATGAAACAGCACTGCGCGATATTTCATCCGCTTTCGAAGAGTTATGTTCTTTGGTTCTTTCGGTTAAGTCACGTAGATAGAAAAAGTAATGAAAAATAAAACCACGACGTTTCGATCGCAACACAAGCGGTCGTCATCAGGAAAAGGGGGGTTAGCATCTAAAGGCAAACTGCTCATAAAGGTTTAAAATGGGTGTAGCCCAGCCAGTTATGACTTAAACTGGTTGGTCAAGTCCTTCCAATGATTGCTAAGTTTGTCCCATCCTGCCACCTTCCGATGTTGTTATTTTCGGCTCTCCGATTTTACATTAACAGCTTAAATTTCTCACACCAACACAGCCACCTTCGTGCGCCGACCTAGAGCTTGCGGCTCCGCGATCTCCCATTTAGATGCTAATCTCTCACATTAGCATAGCCACCTCAGCGCACTCGCCATGGAGGGCCACTGTGCGATCTTACATTAACATGCTAACTTTTTACCTGGCAGCACTTTAGTTGGTGGAAACCCACCACCAGCGCCGTCATTGACCATCACTTACATTAACATTAGCTGCCCCGCCCATGCTGCTGACACTTGGGCTACGCCCATTTTAAACCTTTATAAACAGTTTGGCTTTTCGAGGCTACACCCCCCTTTTCCTGATGACGACCGCTTGTGTTGTTGCGCACAGACCAACAATGAACTTTGCTGCACTGCCTTCTGCTGCCCACCATGTAACCTATAGCACCTGTTATGCATGGCGACCACTCATCGAAGCACTTTTCAGGCTTAAAAAAAAAACCCCTGCTTGGCTTGCTAAATCTGATGGGCCGATGTCAAGTTTCTTCTTCGTACGGCTGACATTGATGTAAGGAGCGGTGTTTCTCAAACTTGGTAGGCCCACGAACCACTCAGCTGATGAAAACATGAGGTGGTGGTTGTAGAGCCAGATTATCTCGTCGGGAGTCGCGGAGTGGCACATCGTCGCTTCTGACGATGCCGCCTCTGTTTTTTTTTTTGTGAATCTGGAATCGAGTCACGGGTATGTTCCCATGGTTCAATTTCTGGGTGGTGACCACAGTCGCACAGCGAGGAGTTTTTCAGTTTAACACGGAGGCTTTGGCAACCAATATCATCCATAATTGAGGTTTTTGTTTATGCTATATAACCCCAAAAAAAACCTATATTATGGGGAGTTTTTTAGTTGCCATTTGTGCGTCAGCTCTCCGCATCAGCCGCCACCATTTGTGCGGGTGCGGTTTAGAGTCATATTTTGAGTGATTTGGTCACAGGTTTTGACCGTTTGTGTTATGGTCGAAACGTCGTGAGATTTTTTTTGTTTTATATATATTCTATTATTTTATTGTTTTCCTTCAACGTGACTTTACCGAAAGAGCTAAGAATATGAATAAGCTATGTGTTATTGCATTAAATTTTTCACCACGTAAAGCGACCTGGGAACAAATGATAACTCAGCGAAGTCGCTTATCGTGTGGATATTGACAGCAGCAAAATACTCTTAAACGCGTTGATGTTGATTCAAAATGTGGTGGGAAAAACCGGAGGAGCCGGAGAAAAATCCACGCGACGACGGGGAGAACATCCAAACTCCAAATATACAACAGGTGTCAGGGTTGGGATGGAACCCACGACCTCCTGTATACCAGGCGAGGCAGTGAACATCTCGCCACTGCGGTGCCCCAACGCCACTGGATACCCAGTATATGGGTCTACAGTAGCAACATTACTCATTGGGATTCGTAAAAAAAAACTTTGGGATGCATTTTTAAAGACTCGACGATCAAAGGCAAGGTTAAGAGGGCATCGCCGTGGCGAGCGCTATTTACGTCGCCACAACTCGCCGTCACTTCCTCCTGGCAGATCCACAGCTGTTGCACAGTCACCATGCCGTCTCCAAGGGACGGAGTTGGTGACTGTGCCGCCATCTGGCCTCTGGTCTCTTTTCCCCCCTCGGCCGCCGACCGATTAGCTTTGGACGCAGCTGACGCGCCGATTCGTTTGGCTGTCGGTGGCTCCTATTCCAGGCTATTAAATCCAGCGCCGTTGGAGGCGGCAGCAAGGGTCAGTGGATCGCCGCGCGAATGGTGTGCAGCTTCCCCGCGAGCTTCGAGGAATTGCCGTCGGAGCAAATGCGGACTCCACCTGTTCCATCTGTGTGGGATAGTGTTGTTGAACCCCCCACCCCCCCCCCCCACTTTATTAATGGGTTTTCCCTGGGCTCTCCGGTTTGCTCCCACATGTATAAACACTCATTCGTTTGCCGGTAACGTTTTAATAAGTAGAGGACCGCAGAGCTTGGACAATTGTTGGAAGTGCCGGCTCCTCACCACGTGGCTGCTGCTGCTGCTGCCGCCGTCATCGCCGATCGTCGGTGGTTCCTCGTCCTCGCATCTCCGAGTCGTTCTCTCGCTCGGCCAGAGTGAGGAAAATGATTGAAATTATTTTAAAGTTTCCCAAGGGCGTGAAACGTAATTCGCAAAGTTAAAAGTGCTTTCCACACCCGATTGAGCACGGGGCGGTAGGTCCTCTCCCGCTCGCATTCCTCAGCCAGTGGTGAAAATTCAACATTTCTGTGGCGAGGTGTGGGCCAGGGGGGTGGTGAGTCTTGTTAAGACAACCGCTGTTAACTTACTCTCATGGTATTAACTTTATTGACCCCGCCCCAAGGAATGAGAGGCCGAGTTGACCCCCGAGTGGGATTTGAACTGGAAACGTGCATTTTAGAGTATTTGGCTCCTGCTATAAATGTCCGCATGATAAGCCGCTTTGTTGAGCTATCATTTGTGGCCAGGTCTCTTCTGAAAAAGAGCTATACAGCTCAGTGGGCTTTACTTGGTCAAATAACAAAAAAATGTTTATAATTAGTTAAACGCCTCTCCTACCACTGTGCTTCGTGGTGTTTCTTGCAATATTTTAATCTCGGATCTAGCCACGAGAACATCGTTTCATGCTACGTGAGACACGAAGGGATTGCTTACTACTTACTGCCGTTAAATAACAAACGATCAAAGTGCTGTCGCTGAAGAGTACGCTGATGCCACTCGCAGCCGTAGACATTTTTTTATGTTTATATTACTAAGCACATAATATTGGTTGTATTGTCTTGTTTTGTTGGCGATACACATGTATTGACATTTCCACTGTTTACGTGCACGCTGTAACACTAAATTATAGCTTCCACTACTTTATCAAAAAAACATTTAGTTTCTTTAAAGTGCCAGGTTTTTTGTATTGCCTCTTTTTAAGACAACTTCATTATTGTGAAACATTGATAAAAGCAAAAATAAGCACCCTCTCGAAATGAGGTCAAATGGACCGATCCACAACCCACTGCGTGTGACTTATGTATTGACACGAGTCTTGAACTGAACTGTTTCTGTTTAAATCTCAATTGTAACGGTTGAAATAAAACAAATGACAATCTTTAACTGTTTAATAATACATTGATGCGTTTTGTTTTTAATTCCATGAAATATCCAAAGGTCAGAGTGTGCACACAACAAATAAATATTGGAGTGATCTATTTGGGGCCAGTCCCGAACCACGTATGGAAATTCCACAGTATCATGAGCAGTCCAAAAATTTACCATTTTTGATCATAATATAACTTGATCCTCTTACTCCAATCGAAAGCTGAATGATAATAATATTTAGGGAATTTGGGTAAAGTCACGTAGATAGGTTCAAAGAAAACAAAAAATAATAAAACTACGACGTTTCGATTGCAACACAAGCGTTCGTCATCAGGAAGTAAAGATAGCGGGACAGCTGCTGAAGCAGACTGTTTTAAAAGGTTTAAAATGGGTGTGGCCCAAGGGTCATAAACGAAGTGGGTGGGGCTAGTTATGTTAATGTGAGAAATTAGCATGTAACTGTCAGATCGGAGAGCGGCCTCCACGTGGGCGTGGAGGTGGCTATGTTAATGTGAGAAATTAGCATGTTAATGGCAGATCGGAGAGCGGCCTCCACGTGGGCGTGGCTATGTTAATGTGAGAGATTAGCATGTTAATGTAAGATCGGAGAGCGGCCTCTACGCGTAGGTGGCTATGTTAATGTGAGAGATTAGCATGTTAATAACATCAGAGAGCGGCGTCCACGTGGGCGTGGCTATGTTAATGTGAGAGATGAGCATGTTAATGGCAGATCGCAGAGCAGCAACGTCGAACTCGCGAGAGAGGTGGCTGTTTTAGTGTGGGAAATTTAACCTGTTAATATCAAATCGGAGAGCCAAAAATAACAACTAAAGTGGTAGGATGGGAACATCACAGCCAGTTATGAAACGTCGTTTTTTGTTATTTTTCTTTGTGAGATATATTTTATTATTTTATTGTTTCCCTTCAACGTGACTTTACCGAAAAACCCAAGAATATGAATTCCTGCAGTCACGAAAGCTTTAACTCAAGATATAATATTTAGCTTTATATATTTGCGTCATCGTTCGTACAGGCCACACGTCACAATCGATGAGGAACCACAAAGCTGGAAGGCATCGGCCATTCGGTGGTGAACCGGCGCTACCATCAATTACCAAAGCTCTACAGTCCTCTATATATAGAGATATTTCAAACCAATCGACGAGCGTTAATAGGATCAAGGAAACGCTCACCACTGACCTGCCCACGGGGCATAGAACCCGGCGAAAGCAGAATAACAATTTAAACAATGCACCTCTCCTGCTGAATGCGTGCAGCAAATCAACTTCAAACCCCGCGTATTGAAAATTCAGTCGCTGTTTCAAGCAGAAAATGAATGATGCTTTTTTAAAGAAAGAAAAAAGAGAGAACGCTCCACTGCTCGTAGCGACGACGACGAGGTGGTGGTGATGGTGATGGTGGTGATGCCAGATTACGTCTCCTCCATCACACTACACCGAATGGCAGTCGCCAGCCGCGGTAAATCTCTCGGTCCCCCCCCGCCCCCAAATCAGTGGTGAAAAGCAACGACGGGCTCTCAATTAACGGGACCCTCGGTAAGATGGAGCACGCACGCGCGCGTGAGTCATGCGGGACTCTTTCTAACAGATTCAACTCCAAGGGAGGTGTGGCCGCCTCCTCATCGCTCTTTTAGAGAGAGAGAGGGGGGGGGGGGGGAACGACTCAGAGGTGCCAGGAGGAGGAACTGTAAGCAAGCAGGAAGGCAGCCAAGCGGCGAGCCGGCACCAACAATTGCCCAAGCTCTGTAATCCTCTGCATATGAAGGTGTTATCGGCCAATTGACCCTTTCCCATTCCACCCTGTATCATACTACTGTAATAACCATGTGTGTCCGAACTTTTTAATGTCACTCTTGCGTACTGAAACGACCACAAATTCCGATAATTCCTGCGTATGCGATGACGATCAACAAGTCGCATGGTCAGACTTTTGAAAATGTGGGCTTTTATCTCAATGGACACGTATTTCCCCATGGCCAGTTGTACGTGGCTCTGTCTAGATCTAAATATCCTCAACGGATCAAAGTGTTCATCAAGGATAGCCAACTGCAGGGAAACCTTTTGAACAGTGATGAGAGTCACCCAAAAATATCGTATACCGAGAAATCTTCCAAAGTCCTTAATTTCGTTTAATAAATTAAGAGCATTTTCTTTACGTGCTACATTTCCTAATAAAATTAACAATCACAATCAAACGTGAATTTACACCTTTAATATTACAGCTTCCGTCCTAGGACAGGCTAACAGGCTAGTTCTAGATAACAAAATAAATCGTTTATCCCTCTCTCTCCCTCTCCGCACGGTTCCTATGAATAATTAATTCATGCTTCATTGTCATTAGGACCGTACCGTGTTATTAAAATCGTGGTGGTGGCAAATGAATGTGCCCTTGAAAGCTCTATGCACTCGAAGCCCCCCCCCCCCCCCCCCCCTCGGCGGCCCTGATAGCCGCATCTTTGATTGTCTGAGAGACTCATTCTCCTCTCGAGCAGGGGGTGTGAGGATTAGATAAGAGCGGTCATTCGTTTCTCTCCCTTTGTTAACAAAGCCCCAGAGCTCTCCGATCAACACGTGCGGTACCGTCCGTGTGCTGAACTTCTTTCGCGCCGTACGTAGCCGGCCAGGGGGCTCATCGGTCGGTACCCCGTGCCTCCCTCCGCACGTTTGCAAGAGGGCACGTGAGCAAGAGGGCACGTTTGCAAGAGGGCACGTGAGCAAGAGGGCACGTGAGCAAGAGGGCACGTGAGCAAGAGGGCACGTGAGCAAGAGGGCACGTGAGCAAGAGGGCACGTGAGCAAGAGGGCACGTGAGCGTTGGTCACTGGCAAAGCAACAGCGTCGACCTTAGAGGAGGCGGCCGTTGCAGCAACCCTCGGATTACCCATCCATCCCGCAAACCCACCTTGAACCCCGTTCCACCATCAACCCGATTCCACCCTGAACTCCGTTTCACCTGAACCCCGTTCCACTCTGAACCCCCTTCCACCCTGAACCCCGTTCCACCCTGAACCCCGTTCCACCTGAACCCCGTTCCACCCAGAACCCCGTTCCACCATCAACCCGATTCCACCCTAAACCCCGTTTCACCTGAACCCCGTTCCACTCTGAACCCCCTTCCACCCTGAACCCCGTTCCACCCTGAACCCCGTTCCACCCTGAACCCCGTTCCACTCTGAACCCCGTTCCACTTTGAACCCCCTTTTACCCGGAACCCCATTCCACTCTGAACCCCGTTCCACTCTGAACCCCGTTCCACTCTGAACCCCGTTCCACTCTGAACCCCGTTCCACTCTGAACCCCCTTCCACCCTGAACCCCGTTCCACTCTGAACCCCCTTCCACCCTGACCCCGTTCCACCCTGAACCCCGTTCCACCTGAACCCCGTTCCACTCTGAACCCCGTTTCACCTGAACCCCATCCCACTCTGAACCCCGTTCCACTCTGAACCCCCTTCCACCCTGAACCCCGTTCCACCCTGAACCCCGTTCCACCTGAACCCCGTTCCACTCTGAACCCCGTTTCACCTGAACCCCGTTCCACTTTGAACCCCCTTTTACCCGGAATCCCGTTCCACTCTGAACCCCGTTACACCTGAACCCCGTTCCACCCTGAACACCGTTCCACCCTGAACCCCGTTCCACCTGAGCCCCGTTCAACCTGAACCCCGTTCCACCCTGAACCCCGTTCCACGCTGAACACCGTTCCACCTCAAACCGTTCATGGATGACATACATGGCGAGTATGTTGAACTTCTTTCGCACCGTACGTAGCCAACCGTGCTAATCGGAGGAGCTAATCTGAAAGGCAGGAGAGTGAGATGAGAGGGGAGAGGTATGGCGAGTGGGTGGGTGTGTGCAGTGATGGAGAGAGGGGGACGAGAGAGGAGAGGTAGGTGAGTGGGTGGGTGCAGGGGGAGGAGAGTGAGATGAGAGGTAGGCGAGTGGGTGCAGGGGAGGAGAGTGAGATGAGAGGTAGGTGAGTGGGTGGGTGCAGGGGTTGGAGAGTGAGATGAGAGGGGAGAGGTAGGCGAATGGCTGGGTGGGTGGGTGCAGTGATGGAGAGAGTGAGATGAGAGGGGAGAGGTAGGCGAATGGGTGTAGGGGTGGAGAGTGAGATGAGAGGGGAGAGGTAGGCGAGTGGGTGCAGGGGTGGAGAGTGAGATGAGAGGTGAGAGGTAGGTGAGTGGGTGGGTGGGTGCAGGGGTGGAGAGTGAGATGAGAGGGGTGAGGTAGGCGAGTGGCTGGGTGCAGTGATGGAGAGTGAGATGAGAGGGGTGAGGTAGGCGAGTGGGTGTAGGGGAGGAGAGTGAGATGAGAGGGGAGAGGTAGGCGAGTGGCTGGGTGCAGTGATGGAGAGTGAGATGAGAGGGGAGAGGTAGGTGAGTGGGTGAGTGGGTGGGTGCAGGGAAGGAGAGTGAGATGAGAGGGGAGAGGTAGGTGAGTAGGTGTAGGGGTGGAGAGTGAGATGAGAGGGGAGAGGTAGGCGAGTGGCTGGGTGGGTGGGTGCAGTGATGGAGAGAGTGAGATGAGAGGGGAGAGGTAGGTGAGTAGGTGTAGGGGTGGAGAGTGAGATGAGAGGGGAGAGGTAGGCGAGTGGCTGGGTGAGTGGGTGCAGGGGTGGAGAGTGAGATGAGAGGGGTGAGGTAGGCGAGTGGCTGAGTGCAGTGATGGAGAGAGTGGGACGAGAGAGGCACGCAATGAGGGAATAAATCGCCCCCTACTTGGCCGTTATGAGCCCCCCCCCCCCCCTCTTCGGCTATCGGAGAGGCGCTTTGCGACCCGTGACTTGGCTCGATCCGTAGCATCCCAGAGGTCGGACTGGCCGACGTCATCAGCGCTTTGTAAACTCATTGCTTGCCCGAGGGGAGCGGCGGCGACGGCGGAGAGAGATGGGGGGGGGGGGGTGGAGAGATTCAAGGGCTTTCATTTTTATACTCATTAACACCCCCCCCCCCCCCCACTATGTCACCACGCGGCGAGCCAGGGACAGGGGGGGCGCGCGGGAGGGGGTACAGGTCACAAATTGAGTTCAGCACCGCCTGAATAATTATCGCATGCTACCACGTGTCCGAAGACACAACAATGACAACGACGGCAGCGGCAACATAAATCTCCCCCCAAGGAGCTCATCACCTTGGGCAATAACGCCACGCGGTCCCTAAGACGACAGCTGAAGGACCGCGGAGAGAAGGACGAGATGAGATCGACGGTCGCGAGCTGTCGGATCGAGGCACCGTCAATCGTTAGACCGCGAAAAGACAGCGGCAGCGCGGTGGGAAGGCCTCCGTCCAGCAGTGGATCATCACTTGTACGGATAAATCCGGAGTTTGATATCGAGGCTCGATTTTCGGAAGGAATGTATGTTGAACTTCTTTCGCACCGTACGCAGCCCGACCCTGCTAATCGGGGGGTGCGCGGGGGGGGGGGGGTCAACAAACTTAGCACAACAAAATCGGTTCTAGAGAAATTCGTTTCTGAGTGTATGTTCAACTTCTATCGCACCGTACACAGCCAACGGTGCTGATCGGAGGTGCGCGGGAAGGACATGGAGCTTATTGAATTCCTCTGAAGTCGCTTTTGCAAATGAGGTTCGACTTATCACGGGAGTACTCTTTGGTTTTTTCCGGTAAAGTCACGTAGAAATAAGAAATAATAAAATTACTATTATGTAATTTAATAATAAAATTACTATTATGTAATTTTATTTTTTATTTCTACGTGACTTTACCGGAAAACAAAACAAAGAGTAATTCCTGCAATCACGAAAGCGCCAAATCAAGTTTACATCACGGGATCTTGTTTTTTAGCAGTCACGAAAGCTTCAAATCTAGAATCTTGTTTTTTGTTCGCAAGTATCAAAGTGTTGTGTTGAAGAATCGACACGGAGACGTCTCTTCTGGTAAGGGCTCACGCCAGGTTTATTTAGGGGCTTACACCTAACAGTTGTTATGTATACTACCGTATAACTCCCCAGGGAAAGGGTACTGGGAAGTCCCTAGCACCCACCCAGGCTATTCAGGTTCTTAGCCCTCAGCACCGACCGAGGGATCAGCCAACTCGGTCGGCTGGGTGAAGTAGCCCCTCATCTAGCCTGGTGCTCATTTCCCACTACCCTGGGTCCCCACGTCTCACCTCTCTGTTCCCGGCCCCTCACGACGAGCCCCGTTCACGTCACCCGTCTCAGCTTATATATCCCCGGGTGACAAGCCGTCATCCATTCTACACCCCAGGGTGACATGACATCATCAACGACTCCACAGCAAAAGTATGAAAAATAAGAATAGATTTTGACCCTTTCTGGCAACAACAACAACAACAAAAATTGGCGTTGAGATGTCCAAACACCAAATATATGCATTTTGCAAGGAATTAAGTCTGCATTAACCACACGTGCTTGCGGTGAACATGCAAACAAACGTGCTTTGATAATCTCAGTGTCAAACCAGAGAACGCCAATAGGCGATCAGTACAAAGCCAATGCACGTATCTATTTATAGCATTTATAGCAGCTATATCCCATGATTTAACTGCTCACCCCGAGCTAGAAATGCTCAAGGGCCGTCGTCTAAATTGTTGCTGTCACTTCGTCGCGTCGTCTCTGATTGATTCGTTCATTTTTGGCTGAGTTGACCCAAAGGTCACCCAAGGCGGGGTCACTTGCCATTGCCGATGTGCGTCATGCCCGGGAGTCGAACTCGGCTCACTGGGGGGGGGGGGGGGGTCAGAGTTCAGATCGTGAGCCCCTTCGCCGCACAACACCCTGGCGACATTTGGCTTCGTTCACTGCCTTTTCACGGTCCCCTTTATTTAACAAAAACAACAAACCCTCACGCAGCGTCTCGTGACTCTCGTTCAGGAGGGTCTTGGCTTTTTGGGATGTTTGGCCCAATGCTTTTAACGAATGCGTTGTTGTTGTTGTTGCTGTTGGCTTCCTTTGGGAGGAAAACCCCGGAGAAAAGCCGCCGATGCGTAAAATGAGGAGGCACTCGACTCTGCCATCCCCTGGCCACCAGGTCAACTATTTAAACTATTTTTTCCGTGTTCTTTAGCGACAGCACATTGATCGTTTGTTGATTATTTAGCGCAGCGGTCCCCAACCTTTTTGGCACCAGGGACCGGTTTCGTGGAAGACAATTTTTTCACGGACCGGGGGGTGGGTGGGTCGGGGGGGGGCTTCATCATTGGGTCTTTCCCCCTTTTCAAAGAAGCTCTCCAGCGACGTTTTTTTTTTACTCATTGTGGCTACTAGGGGTTAGCTTGTGGGCTTACTCATTGTGGCTACTAGGGGTCAGCTTGTGGGCTTACTCATTGTGGCTACTAGGGGTCAGCTTGTGGGCTTACTCATTGTGGCTACTAGGGGTCAGCTTGTGGGCTTACTCATTGTGGCTACTAGGGGTTAGCTTGTGGGCTTACTCATTGTGGCTACTAGGGGTTAGCTTGTGGGCTTACTCATTGTGGCTACTAGGGGTTAGCTTGTGGGCTTACTCATTGTGGCTACTAGGGGTTAGAGCTTGTGGGCTTACTCATTGTGGCTACTAGGGGTTAGCTTGTGGGCTTACTCATTGTGGCTACTAGGGGTTAGCTTGTGGGCTTACTCATTGTGGCTACTAGGGGTTAGCTTGTGGGCTTACTCATTGTGGCTACTAGGGGTTAGAGCTTGTAGGCTTACTCATTGTGGCTACTAGGGGTTAGCTTGTGGGCTTACTCATTGTGGCTACTAGGGGTTAGCTTGTGGGCTTACTCATTGTGGCTACTAGGGGTTAGAGCTTGTGGGCTTACTCATTGTGGCTACTAGGGGTTAGCTTGTGGGCTTACTCATTGTGGCTACTAGGGGTTAGCTTGTGGGCTTACTCATTGTGGCTACTAGGGGTTAGCTTGTGGGCTTACTCATTGTGGCTACTAGGGGTTAGCTTGTGGGCTTACTCATTGTGGCTACTAGGGGTTAGCTTGTGGGCTTACTCATTGTGGCTACTAGGGGTTAGAGCTTGTGGGCTTACTCATTGTGGCTACTAGGGGTTAGCTTGTGGGCTTACTCATTGTGGCTACTAGGGGTTAGCTTGTGGGCTTACTCATTGTGGCTACTAGGGGTTAGCTTGTGGGCTTACTTATTGTGGCTACTAGGGGTTAGAGCTTGTGGGCTTACTCATTGTGGCTACTAGGGGTCAGCTTGTGGGCTTACTCATTGTGGCTACTAGGGGTCAGCTTGTGGGCTTACTCATTGTGGCTACTAGGGGTTAGCTTGTGGGCTTACTCATTGTGGCTACTAGGGGTTAGCTTGTGGGCTTACTCATTGTGGCTACTAGGGGTTAGCTTGTGGGCTTACTCATTGTGGCTACTAGGGGTTAGAGCTTGTGGGCTTACTCATTGTGGCTACTAGGGGTTAGCTTGTGGGCTTACTCATTGTGGCTACTAGGGGTTAGCTTGTGGGCTTACTCATTGTGGCTACTAGGGGTTAGCTTGTGGGCTTACTCATTGTGGCTACTAGGGGTCAGCTTGTGGGCTTACTCATTGTGGCTACTAGGGGTTAGCTTGTGGGCTTACTCATTGTGGCTACTAGGGGTTAGCTTGTGGGCTTACTCATTGTGGCTACTAGGGGTTAGAGCTTGTGGGCTTACTCATTGTGGCTACTAGGGGTTAGCTTGTGGGCTTACTCATTGTGGCTACTAGGGGTTAGCTTGTGGGCTTACTCATTGTGGCTACTAGGGGTTAGCTTGTGGGCTTACTCATTGTGGCTACTAGGGGTTAGCTTGTGGGCTTACTCATTGTGGCTACTAGGGGTTAGCTTGTGGGCTTACTCATTGTGGCTACTAGGGGTTAGAGCTTGTGGGCTTACTCATTGTGGCTACTAGGGGTTAGCTTGTGGGCTTACTCATTGTGGCTACTAGGGGTTAGCTTGTGGGCTTACTCATTGTGGCTACTAGGGGTTAGCTTGTGGGCTTACTTATTGTGGCTACTAGGGGTTAGAGCTTGTGGGCTTACTCATTGTGGCTACTAGGGGTCAGCTTGTGGGCTTACTCATTGTGGCTACTAGGGGTTAGCTTGTGGGCTTACTCATTGTGGCTACTGGGGTTAGCTTGTGGGCTTACTCATTGTGGCTACTAGGGGTTAGAGCTTGTGGGCTTACTCATTGTGGCTACTAGGGGTTAGCTTGTGGGCTTACTCATTGTGGCTACTAGGGGTTAGCTTGTGGGCTTACTCATTGTGGCTACTAGGGGTTAGCTTGTGGGCTTACTCATTGTGGCTACTAGGGGTTAGAGCTTGTGGGCTTACTCATTGTGGCTACCAAGGGTTAGAGCTTGTGGGCTTACTCATTGTTGATACTAGGGGTTAGAGCTTGTGGGCTTACTCATTGTGGCTACTAGGGGTTAGAGCTTGTGGGCTTACTCATTGTGGCTACTAGGGGTTAGAGCTTGTGGGCTTACTCATTGTGGCTACTAGGGGTTAGCTTGTGGGCTTACTCATTGTGGCTACTAGGGGTTAGCTTGTGGGCTTACTCATTGTGGCTACTAGGGGTTAGCTTGTGGGCTTACTCATTGTGGCTACTAGGGGTTAGCTTGTGGGCTTACTCATTGTGGCTACTAGGGGTTAGAGCTTGTGGGCTTACTCATTGTGGCTACTAGGGGTTAGCTTGTGGGCTTACTCATTGTGGCTACTAGGGGTTAGCTTGTGGGCTTACTCATTGTGGCTACTAGGGGTCAGCTTGTGGGCTTACTCATTGTGGCTACTAGGGGTTAGCTTGTGGGCTTACTCATTGTGGCTACTAGGGGTTAGAGCTTGTGGGCTTACTCATTGTGGCTACTAGGGGTTAGAGCTTGTGGGCTTACTCATTGTGGCTACTAGGGGTTAGAGCTTGTGGGCTTACTCATTGTGGCTGCTAGGGGTTAGAGCTTGTGGGCTTACCAACACCACGTGACTGAGACAAGCGCGCAGTGCGGGAAAGAGGCGCGGACGGAAGTGGTAAATAATAAAACAATTGGCGGGCCACGCGCGGACTCACCGCTCTCACCTCCTGCTGCTGTGCGGCCCGGTTCCTAACAGGCCACGGACCGGTACCGGTCCACGGCCCGGGGGTTGGGGACCCCTAATTTAGCGGCAGTAAGTAGTAAACAGTCCCATCGTGATCACGTAGCACGTAACGATGTTCTCGTGGTTAGATCCGAGTTTGAAGTCTTGCAAGAAATACCGGGAGGGTACAGTGATAGGAAAGTGCACGGCTCGCAATCAGAGGATTTTAGCTAACTATAAACTATTGGGTTTTTTTTTTCCAGGTAAGGCCCCACTGAGCTATATAGCTCTCTTTCAGAAGCGACCTGGTCATCACAAACGCAAGCTCACCGAAGCGGCTTATCATCATGTGGGCATTTGTAGCAGAAGCCAAATACGCTAAACGTGTGATGAGAGACACCACAAACTCCAAATATACAGCAGATTTCAGGGTCGAGATCGAACCCACGACCTCCTGTATACCCAGGCGAGGTAGGTAACATCTCCTAGCTACCGTAATGATGATGAGATAGAGACGCGCAAACTCCAAATATACAGCAGGCGTCAGGGTCAGAATCGAACCCACGAACTTCTGTAGACCAGGCGAGGTAGTTAATATATCCTAGCCACCGTGATGATGATGAGATAGAGACACGGAAACTCCAAATATATATAGCAGGCGTAAGGGTCAGGATCGAACCCACGACCTCCTGTATACCAGGCGAGATAGTTAACATCTCCTATCTACCATTATGAGAGGTGGGGGGGGTTGTTGTTGGTGATGGTGGGGGCGCGGTGACGGGGTGGCGAGGTTGCCGCGATCCCCTGGAAGTAAATGAGATCCTTTCTAGATTTAAAGCTTTCGTGCCTGCTAGGATCCATACTCTTTGGTTCTATTGGGTAAAGTCACGTAGGTGAAAATAAAATAACAAAAAAATCACGACGTTTCGGCCACAACACAAGCGGCGAGACTGTCCTCCAGACAGTCTCGTCCCTTCACCTGATGAAAGCCGCTTGTGTTGTGGCCGAAACGTCGTGATTTTTTGTTATTTTATTTTCACCTACGTGACTTTACCCAATAGAACCAAAGAGTATAAATGAGATCCCCCTCATTGAACCTTGACCTTCCCCCTCCCCTGCACCCCCCCACCCCTGCCACACCAATTCCCCACCGACTCGTAACTGTGCGATTGAATTATTCACGCACTCTGCACTCGGATCTTCTCGTTGACATTGACGGTGGGATGGCAGGAGGAGGCGGGGAGGAACCACCACACCACACCTGACGTGCCCATCCCGTTCAGACAGCGCTGTACCCATGTGCACCCTGTAAGCCGCAGCCGCACGTGGCAGATGTTGTAACTCTCTTCACACGCAGAGGGGAGACTGGAGGGGTTGGGGTTGGGGGGATTTAATGTTGGCTCAAATACTTTTTTTTATTATTCCTGTCAGTTAACAAACTGACATCACGTTTAAAATAAATAAAAATAACAGCGTCGTTGAAATGATGAGTCACTCGAACGTCTTGTCTTGACTTTGTGCCCGTGTGTATGAGGATGTTGAGGGCAATGTCGCCTACAAATTGAAAATTAAAGACACAGCCACAAGTAGTAGCAGTGCGATTGTGGGCCATGCCATGCAACCCAAGCTATGGACCCGCACAGTAAACACATAGAGACACGTAGAGATACGTAGAGACTCAAAGAGATGCATCGAGATTCACAGATACCCATAGAGATATATTAAGGACAAGCCATGCGTAGTAGTGCGATTGGGGGCCATGCAAACCGAACTTTGGACCCACATAGGAAACCCATAGAGATCTGTAAAGACACACACACATATATAAACATAGATAGATATAGAGCCTCATAGAGATACATAGAGAATCACAGAGACCCATAGAGATACATTAAAGACAAGCCACAGCAGTGTAATTGTGGGCCATGCAACCCGAGCTATGGACCCGCACAGTAAACCCATAGAGACACATCGAGATGCATAGACTCATTGAGACGCGGAGAAAAATACACACATATATAGAAACACATAGAGATACAGAGACTCACAGAGATACGTAGAGATTCACAGAGGCCCATAGAGGTGCATTAAAGACAAGCAACAGCAGTGCGACTGTGGGCCATGCAACCCGAGCTCAGCAGGACCCACACAGTAAACCCATTGTGATCTGCGCTCCTTCAACGGAGGAGGAGGAACAGCGACACGACACGAACTCTCTCTCTCTCTCTCTGCTGAAGCTCTCTCGTCGTGGCCAGCAGCAGACCTCAACATTGGCATTTAACCCCTGAATATATTGCTACCATACGCAAGGATGGGGAATGTAACGATCACTAGGTTGCCTTTAAGAAGCAAAAAATGTGGCTATTAATTTATTTTATAATAAATAAAAATTGCCACCTTCATAGCCTTAAAACGAATGTTGAAAGCGTGAAGGCATTGGCTCTGTCCATCTGTAAAACCGGGGGTTACAGGGCTTACGATTACTTAAGATAATGCGTAACGTTGATCCGATACAGTATAACCTCCATAATATAATCCAAAGTTGTTCTACATTTTAGTATAACGTCGTGTGTGTGTGTGTTGCTATTAGGATTTATCCGAGAGAAATCCGGCCAAATTGGTGAGAGTTGACCCAAAAAAAAACATTGGGGGGTCGTCTGGGGACAGGGAAATACCCTTGATTGTCGATACCAGGTGAGTAGAATCTTGTACCGCAGAGGTGGTTTTTCCAGTGAAAGGCCGCAGGATTTCAAGACAGAAAACGAGCCAGTTTGTAGGTGGGGGAGTTAATAGTAGAGACGATGGGACGAAGGGGTGTATCTACTTTATGTATTTTTGGTAAGCCGTATAATCTTGGTGGCCTGGCAGCAGAAGGTTTCAACGAGAACTGTTTGGTTTGATCAATTAATGCGGTTGAATCAGAAATGATTTTGTTGGTTTGTATGACGAGGCTGTTGGTGGGATCTCTTTTTATTTTTGCATAGCTGCCATCGTTGAGTAATTCTTGAATTTTGTTGTTATATTCTATTTCGTCCATGACGACAGTGGCATTACCCTTGTCGGCTGAGAGGATGACAATGTCATACCCTCTTTTTTAATTTATATAATTCAAAACGCTCATCTTTGCTTAGCAATCATTGGAAGGATTTGATAAACCATTTCGGGTCTTAATTGATTGTTCACGCTTACGGTGGCTTTCAGACCGCATCCATTATTTTCGTCTCCGCCCTCCTCTTTTCCGAACATAGATGGACTCGTCCATCCGAATAACTGCCAAATCGCTCTCCGTGCTGTTAACGTAAAAAAACGCCACTTTTTAAAAATGTTCTTGCTGTTGTTTTCACACCTGATGATGATTGCTTGTGTTGCAGTCGAAACGTCGTAAGAATTTTATTGTTTTATATTTTTATTATTTTATTGTTTTCCTTCTACGTGACTTTACCGAAAAAACCAAGAATACTTTTTTTTCGAAATTTAACAAAGAATACGTTCTACTTAATTAAATAGACTTTTTAATACATATTTTCTCCTAGAACATCAGAGTGCAGCGCCACATTAAATAGGCTCTACAATGACAATAGTTGAAAGCGATTTGAAGCATGTTTTATATTTTGGGGGGGGGGGGGGCAGAGCTTTGTGACGTCATATTTGAGGGGGGGTCTGACTTTTTAGGACGCCGTGTGACGAAGGGGGGGGGGTCAAAAATCGCGTGACGTCATTTATGGACGGACCCTAAGCGACTCACAGAATTGTGCGAAGTTGCGTATACAGTCCACGATTTCCCTGAAGGCATTCACCTTCAGCGAGCGCGATGGCGATCACACCACGCGGTTCGAATTCGACCCCTCGATCGATGGCTGCACCATCGCCGCACACGCGTCGAGTAAAAAGGCAAGGGACAAGTCCTTACTTACTAAACAACTCCTTACTTACTAAACAACTCCTCTATCATTTCTCATTGCTGGAGGGATTGCCTGCCCCCCACTACCTGAAAATCCTGGCTCCCGCCATTGGCTGCGAGGATGACAGATTGTCACGGCTCTGACTCTCCGTCTTTCGCCGCTTTGCAGCTCGCAAAGTGTTCCTCTGCCATCATATTGTTAACTGCTGGCATTGTGCACTCTATTTATTTTGTGTGTGTGTGTTTTTTTACTCCAGACTTATTGTTCAGTTCCACCCCCCCCCCCCCCACTTGCCAATGTAATCACAATTTGTGCTCCTGAGGTCATGTCACTGGATGAAGAGATGACCTTGAGGGATGAACGTGCAGGGAGGGAGGGAGGGGGGACAAACTCGCGTTGGCGCGATTCAAGTCAGCGATGCCCCATTTTTTTTCGTGCTCGTACAAAAAACGAAGTTTAGGCGGTTCTCACATCCGTTCACAAAGCCCACGACCAAAGGGGGGACGGGGTAATTCCACGTTCCTGTGGCGTGGTGGTGGGTGGTTGGCGGATGTGGGGTTAGAGACCAGAATTTCGGTTTTCGGAAATTTGAAACGTCAAGCGGCTATTGTAACGACACGCTCCGAATCTTATTGTATTATTATTTATTAATCAGCACTTTAAATCATGCGGTTTATTACGATACATTCTAGAGCAGTTTGTCTTTGAAATTACAGGGTGCTTCAAATAAAATGTTTTAACACCTTCTGAGAATTTGCAACAACAATCACAAGAAGCGTGCTGCCTGCCTCCTCCAGGCTCTGGAGATCACCTGGAGAGGATCCCAGGCCACGCGTTGACAACGATGGCGAACGAGTGGGAGGCTCTTGGACTTGTTGAAGCTGTTGACATTACGTTTGTCATCATGTTACAGTGCAATATTATCCGTTATTTTTCCATTAAAAACGATCGTGCCATGTAAGTGGGAAAATGTATTTATTTTTAAGCACCCCGTACGATGGATTGTTGGCTGTTGCTAATGTACAGTGACATTTACTCTGTTCTCGGATAACTTTTGCACCGTAAACTTTAACTATTTTATATATTTTCCCCTCCCAATTACGGCATATATGTAACCTCCCAATGTCAACCAATTAAAGTGTAATTCAAATTTTGCTCTGCGATTTCACGAGGCGAAGGAATTTCCATTCAACCCTCTCAAACGAGCAGGGGAAGTGATAGGGGTAGTGATCGGGGTAGTGTAGGGGTAGTGATAGAGGTAGTGATAGTGGTGGTAGTGATAAGGGTAGTGATAGGGGTAGTGATAAGGATAGTGATAGTGGTAGTGATGGGGTAGTGATAGGGGTAGTGATAGGGGTAGTGTAAGGGTAGTGATAGGGGTAGTGGTAGGGGTAGTGATAGGGGTAGTGATAGGGGTAGTGATAAGGATAGTGATAGTGATAGGGGTAGTGATAGGGGTAGTGATAGGGGTTGGGGGTAGTAATAGGGGTAGTGATAGGGGTAGTGATAGGTGTAGTGATAGGGTAGTGATAGGGGTAGTGATAGGGGTTGGGGATAGTTTTAGGGGTAGTGATAGGGGTAGTGATAAGGGTAGTGATAGGGGTTAGGGGTAGTGATAGAGGTAGTGATAGGGGTAGTGATAGGGGAGTGATAGGGGTAGTGATAGGGGTAGTGGTAGGGGTAGTGATAGGGGTTGGGGGTAGTGATAGGGGTAGTGATAGGGGTAGTGATAGGGGTAGTGGTAGGGGTAGTGATAGGGGTTGGGGGTAGTGATAGGGGTAGTGATAGGGGTAGTGATAGGGGGTAGTGATAGGGATAGTGATAGGGGGTAGTGATAGGGATAGTGATAGGGGGTAGTGATAGGGGTAAGTGATAGGGGTAGTGATAGGGGTAGTGATAGGGGTAGTGATAGGGGTAGTGATAGGGATAGTGATAGGGGTAGTGATAGGGGTAGTGATAGGGGTAGTGATAGGGTAGTGTAAGGGTAGTGATAGGGGTAGTGATAGGGGTAGTGATAGGGGTAGTGACAGGGGTAAGTCATAGGGGTAGTGATAGGGGTAGTGATAGGGGTAGTGATAGGGGTAGTGATAGGGGTAGTGATAGGGGTAGTGCTAGGGGTAGTGACAGGGGTAAGTGATAGGGGTAGTGACAGGGGTAAGTCATAGGGGTAGTGATAGGGGTAGTGATAGGGGTAGTGATAGGGGTAGTGACAGGGGTAAGTGCTAGGGGTAGTGACAGGGGTAAGTGATAGGGGTAGTGACAGGGGTAAGTGCTAGGGGTAGTGACAGGGGTAAGTGATAGGGGTAGTGACAGGGGTAAGTGATAGGGTTTGGACAAGGCTAGTTTAAATAAGAAAGTGAAGACTGCCTGACTTATGCATCATAGCTGTCAATGTAGACAGAGCACAATTTGTATTTGGGAAAAAAACTCGCGAAGATGCAATATCTCTTTTTTTTTTGCAATATCTCTTGCACCGGAAAGATTATTTATGCTGTGTTTTTTGGGGAGGCTGCTATAAATTTCCACGCGATAAGCCAACCACTTTGCTGAGCTATCATTTGTGACCGGCAGGTCGCTTCTTAAAGAGAAGTTCATAGAGCTCAGTGGGCTTTAGGGGCCGTCCATAAATGACGTCACGCGATTTTGGACGATTTTTGACCCTCCCCCCCCACCTTCGTCACACGGCGTCACAAAAAGTCAGACCCCCCCCCCCCTCAAATATGACGTCACAAAGCTCTGCACCCCCCTCCCCCCAAATAAATAAAACATGCTTCAAATCGCTTTAAACTATTGTCATTGTAGTGCGTATTTAATGTGCCGCTGCACTCTGATGTTGGTTGTAGGAGAAAACATTTATTTAAAAGTCTATTTAATTAAGTAGAACGTGTTGTCTATATTTATTTAAAGTTGCGCATTTTGATGTGACGTCACATTTCTCAAACCCCCCCCCTAGTAAAGTAAAAGTAGTTTATTGTACTTTTCACTCTCGTGGTTTTGCTGTTGTTGTATTCCTTGTTGTAACGTTCTGACCCAGTGCGCCTACTGGACATATGTGGGTGGAGGGGGGGCGGGGAAAGAGCTTTACAGCTCATTGGATTTCTCAAGTAAATAATAATAATATTCAGATTCTATGTTCACATGGCCTCTCTCCATACTCTTTGGTTCTATTCGGTAAAGTCACGTAAAAGTATAAAACAACAAAAAAATTAAAAATAACAAGAAGAAAAGTTTAAAAATGTCACGACGTTTCGGCCACAACACAAGTGGCCTTCATCAGGTGAAGGGACCAGACAGCGCTGTCCTCGAGACAGTCTGGTCCCTTCGTGAATTTTTTTTTATTTTCTGTTGTTTTATACTTTTACGTGACTTTACCGAATAGAAGAACCAAAGAGTATATAGATCCTTGCATTCACGAAAGCTTCAAATCTAGAATGCCCTCTCTCGCCAACCACTAGAGGCCGCTAGTGGCTATTCTAACACCTGCTTCGCCGTGTGCCAGCCATCTATTTAATAATGCATCACCAAATTGTGTATTTTTTTTGTGCGTGGGTCATTAAAATTATGTTAAAATACAGCACCTGTGCCCGATTCTGTGACTTTAATAATGTTGTTGTGGGCGTGTTTACAATTAGTTCATGATATATATGGGGTTTTGATTTAAAGCTTTCGTGACTGCAGGGATTCATATTCTTGGTTCTTTCTGTAAAGTCACCACGTAGAAGGGAAACAATAAAATAATAAAAAAAATTAAAACAATAAAATTCTCACAGTGAGAATTCTTTACCGAAAGAACCAAGAATATAAATGGGGTTGTTGGGTTTGGTTGTTTTTTTTGGGGGGGGAAGCATTTTCAACACATAATTTCAATATTAATCAGTACACGACTGAAATAATAATAATCATTAGCACTTTGACGAAAACATTAATTAACAGCGTCTTTTCTTTATTTTTTGCGTTGCAAAAAATGCGCAACATTTCAATTACATTTCTCAGACAACATAAGCATAGGCTGCACTTTGGCCGGTTTCCGATTGGTCGGCCCTCTTAGCAACGGGCACGCACTGCGCTGCCGCGTGATCGATCGCGACCAATCGGCTGCCTTGCACAGGCGCGGGGTCGCCCAAGCGTGTGGGAAATATAAACTGGGCAGCTGCACACCTCGGCCTAACTAGGTCGAAGCAGCTACGCACTTTTTAAAAAAAAGTTAAATTAAAAGGCAAAAAATTTTTTCCTACCACTTTCTACGAACGAACGTAGAACAAAGTGGGCCCTTTGCACATTTATAATCTTTATATTTTATATATACATGCAAGGATTTGTTTTAATTTCAAAAAGGCATGCCTCAGACGCCACTGCGTGTTGCTGTCATTTGCTCGAGTAATCAGAACCGAAGCATGGAAGCGCATAGCTTGCTCAGGTAATCGATAACGTGTTCATCGACTATTGATAACAACAACAACACGATCGTTTGATTAATTTAATGACGCATCTTAAACCCGATACAACTCTAGTTTTGATTGTGTGTGTCTTTTTATTGTGATGCGAGATTACTTATTGACCAACGGTAATCGATACGCGAGTTAATCGATCGTTAATTAATTGCTTGATATGCACCCAACTTGTAACCGGGTTGAAACTCCGTCGTGCTTTTGTGTGTTTTTTTTCTAATGAGGGAGAGGCGTTGGTAGCTTAACTCAGCCGCTCGTTTGGTGATAAAGAGATTAATCGATTACAGCGTATTCTATCGATTTATTGAAAGATGCACTTTAAACCAGGCGAGACTGCGTTGTGATTCATTCCGTGTGATGTTTCTCAAGAGCGAGATGCCTGTGACTTGTAAACTCACAGTCACTTGGTAATCGATCAATCGATTAATCTAGTAAATGGTTAATATCCTTTAATGTGGTGCAACCGCATGCCATACTGATTGGTCGTCATTTAGCGAGTAAGTCGTGAAGGTCTTTAACTTATAAAGGACATGGAGTGACAATATTCAAGGTGATGGTTAATCGTTTGTGAATTTTTTTTTAATCGTCAAGGGAGCAACCGTACAAGTAAACCCCGTAGTTGGAAGACAGCAATCATCTTACTAATAATTCGCAGTTCATATAATGATTAATCGATTAATTAGTCGATCTTAAAAGAGGTAATTTCCCCAATGAGATTTTTTTTTTTAAATTTAAGTAACTCGCGTTTTCTTGGATATCATTTAAAAAAAAATTTGGCCGAAAACATCTTAATATAAAGAGGACCTGAAAGCTTGGGCAATTGTTGGTATCTCCGCAAGCTGACCCGTCCACGCCTCTTCGCGGCTTCTTCAGCATTCGTGAGATGCAATGTGCATGCATGACGCTATGCAACAATTGAACATTCTATATATTAATACCACCAACCACCACCACTTTGTACGAAGTAATGTTTTGTATCCACCTGGCACACCAACCCAATCTAATCTCCGAAAGAGGATGTCCTCTTGTGGATCTTTTGTTCTGCCTTGGCCACCACTGAGTTGTTATCCCCATCATCCACCTTCGCCACCGGAATCTATTCTCGCGACGTATCTTATCAAACGCTGTCCTTCACTGTCAAAAGTAGAGTACGTCTTTGGGGGGGGGGGGGGCGGCGTCCATAAATGACGTCACGCACCTAGGGGGGAGGAGGGGGGCGGGGTCAGACATTTGTGACGAGAGGCGGGGGGGGGGAGTTTGAGAAATGTGACGTCACATCAAAATGCGCAACTTTAAATATAGACAACACGTTCTACTTAATTATACTTTTTAATGTTTTCTCCTACAACATCACAGTGCAGCGCCACATTAAATACGCACTACAATGACAATAGTTTAAAGCGATTTGAATTTATTTGGGGGAGGGGGGGGGGGAAGAGCTTTGTGACGTCATTTTTGAGGGGGGGTCTGACTTTTTGTGATGCCGTGTGACGATGGGGGGGGGGTCAAAAATCGTCCAAAATCGCGTGACGTCATTTATGGACGGCCCCTTAACCAGTGTACAGTATATAGTCACTCTGTATGTATGTTGAACTTCTTTCGCACCGTACGTAGCCAACCACGCTAATCGGAGGTGCAGGTGAATGACAACGAACTCATCCACGTTCATCTTTCCTGCTCCCATTGCAATCCTACGCACGCGCCTATGCCGTGCTTTGCACACTTTCCAGGTTTTGTTCCACTCTCTTGCCCAATCAGTGTCCTATGTTTCTGATCCATAGGTCATCGCAGATAGTAATGCACTGAATAAGTAATATTTAAAAAATACTTTAAAAAAAACACGCTTTAATGAAATGTACCGTACGAGTAATGGAAGAACTCCACGACTCCAGGAAGTTGCCCCGAAGCTCGCCACAACGTAAGGGGACCCGTGGTGATTTACAGCCAACGTCAGTTGAGCGTGGACAATTAGACCCAAGCCGAAACATAACATATACAAAAGAATGTTTAAAAAAATATATATTTTTTTTATGATAGAATATAGTATTGTCATCAGTATGACATACGTATACCAAGTTTGCAGTCGATGCCACATTGGGAAGTGGGTAAAAATTGAGTTACAAGATTTGAGGATACAACAGACAGTGAGTTAATAAAAAAAGCGTTATAATAATAAAAACTCCTATTCTTGGTTCTTTCGGTAAAGTCACGTAGAAGGGAAACAATAAAATAATAATATTTTTTTATTTTATTGTTTCCCTTATAAGTCACGAAAGCTTTAAATCAAAATTTAAAAACTCTCCTCTTCGGACGCATCGGCGTGTTGCAATTAGTTCAGCTTTCCAAAAGTGCTCCAACCTGCTCTCATCAATATTTTTTTTATTTCGTCATTTTGATGTTCGGTTCCACGTTCAATAACTGCCCTGGGCACACCATCTCGCCGTGCTTTCATTCCATTTGTGTCTCACCGACAGAGATCTCTGGTTGTTTGGCGAACTTTGTTGTACGTGATATTTTTTTTTTTAGCAAATATGTACACGTAACGTTCTAACAATACAATTACAATGCACTCCGCGATGAGGGACACACACACACGCCGTGGGAGTCGTGCACGTTGTTTGACCATACTTCACCGCAATGTTCAATGCGGGTGGCTGAAGTGGAGCGACAGAAACACGAGGCAGGCAGAGGAAGATGTTAGATCATTTGAAAGGAAGGACAATATAAACACACTGGAAGAGGAAAAAAGACAAGGATATTGAATAGGAGAGTGAAGACCGCTTGATGTGTGCCTCAGACCTGTCCATGTCATCAGAACACAAATTGCATTTGGGAAAACTCTGGAGGATTTCTATACCTCTGGCACTGCTAACTGTTCTTGTCTGGGGACAATAGTAATCACTGGATTTTTTGGCATTCGATAATTTTCTGTTTTATTCGTCGCTTTAAGATGTTCCGCGTTCAAATTTTGTTTGTTGCGGTTGCACCCGACTTCAGAGCCGCATGGCTCACAGGGCTACACCTAATAAATGAAATTTGAAAACTTGATCTAAATAAGTGCCGGTTGACATTCATTTCCGTTTAAAATGGCAGGCTTGATTACCTGTTGTTAAGAGACAAAAGTTACCCGTGATTATTTCCATTTGGCGCCATGGTGGCGAGATGTTAACTACCTCGTGAGGTGTGCAGGAGGTCGATGGTTCAATCCCAACTCTGACGTCTGTATTTTTGGAGTTTGCATGTTCTCCCCTTGGTCACTGGGATTTTTACCCGAGTCCTCCGGCTTTTCCCTCCACATTTAGAAACATGTGATGAGATTGTTTGGCTGCTAGTAATTTCCACATGGTAAGCCACTTCGTTGAAGCTATCAGTTGTAGCCAGGTCCCATATGAAAAAAATAACTAGATAGCTCAGTGGGCCTTACCTGGTTAAAAAAAATGAAAATTGTTTAGTTTGGAAGATGTCACCAGTGGCGGTTCTCAGAAATAGGAATGTGGAAATTCCACCACTGGCTCAGCACAACAGGGATAATTATCAGTTGCCCATCGCTCGTTTTGAGTACTTTATTGGAAAGATGAGTATTGAACTTTATTAATCCACCAGTGGATTTTTTTTGCCTTCATTTTACCACGTGAGAGTACCGTTGTGGTTCTTTGTTTTTGTTAAAGTTGTATTTCTAGAAGGGAGACGTGAATATTGTATTTCCATTGGAAACGTTGCGATAAGCATTGTTTAACATGGTTTAGCCGTGCCCTTGGATATGATACTGCTGTGGATTACCAAGTGTATAGGCTTAAAATATGAAGTGACGAAGGGATGCAAGAACAGCAATGGATTTTTTTTCAGTGTGTCTGTGCAGAGCGTTAAATGTTAAACCCTCTCTCGTAGTGTGTGGGTTCAAGCCAGATACTCCCAGTTTCCTCCCATATTGAAATTGCACGAAAAAAATTACTCATTTATAATGAATAATGTGACCTTATTTTCACTCTAACCTAATGATAACAGCCGAACAAATATGCTTGTAACTTAGGACAGCAATTTGTTTAATCTCAAATCGCAGTTTCCCAAACGATTGTTCCTACTGTGAGAACTGTGATTATTATCCACGACGAAATTGGCCAATAATTCTGGATGGTGCGATAAATTTAAAGAGAGAGGCTTTTTTATATCAGTAAGCCTGCCTCGATCTATTCGGTCTCCTTTCACGAGCGGAGGAGCACCCAAGCATTACCATCTTTTGCGCCACAATTAAACGCTCGTTCATCATAGATGATTAGTCCGATAGAATCGCAGCGCTATTGACAGGAGGAGGACTGTGTGACTCAGGGGGCTCATCGTGGCCATGTCAGAGCACCGAGCCAGCACTTCCGTGATGCCTGGTTCGAATCCAGGCAGCCGTCAGAGATCTCAAGACTTTATATCAGGGAGGGTCTTGCAGGTTTTAGTTCCTCACAGGTTAATTTTGAAGAGCTGCCCACAAGTTAAAATAAAAAACACTCGGACGTCTGAAATGTTCCCTACTAAATTTGGCCTGGTGATCCCTGCCATTGGTGGTCCCTTAGCCAACGGTGGAAATTCCACATTCTAACGGTGAGGTCCAGTCTATCCCTATGCTATGCACAGTAAGGTCTCAGAGTACGCGGACCCGCTCATGCGCGACCGACCCCGATTCGTACTTACACTTTGTGACTCGTACTTTCGCAAAAAACGCACGGCGTGGGAAGCGAGGAGTCAATTCACGCGAACGTGCATTTGACGGGGTGTAACCGTATCGCCCGTGCAAGAAACGAGTCCACCCAGCTAGCATTTATCATTTACAGATGATTAGTGGATCATTTACTGTACAGCATGGTGCTTTATTAAACATTTATGTACATTTCCATACATTTTTGAAACACATTTTATATCTACACTCGTATAGGCGAACCCCAACTTACGGTAATTCATGGTTCCGTGTACGCAGGGTTACACGGAATCTAACCCCGGCGGCGTACTCTTGAGACCTGACTGTAGTATATTCCAGGGGGTCGGCAACCCGCGGCTCCGGTGCCGCATGCGGCTCTTCAAGGACTGCTTCGTAACGTTATTCATGCATTTATTCACGTGCATTGTGGCTCTAGAAGTATTGAGTTTTGTAGCCAATTCGAAAAAAGTGACCCTTGTTATTTTTGTTGCCGACCCCTGGTATATACAATGGGTTAGGGGTAAGAGCTTTCCAAGAACACCATGGATTTCAACATTCTATGGATACAAATCTTTTAATTGTCAATTTAAAGTTATATGTATGTTGAACTTCTTTCGCACCGTACGTAGCCAGCCGTGCTTCAACATTTCCCCATAGTTTTAAGGTGCCACATTGTAAAGTGTGTTCTCCAACTACAAACCTGTCCTCGCCACCATTTACATCACCATCTTCATCACTACCACCAGCACCATTACCACCACCAGCATAATCATCAGTGTTTTCAGCTATGAGTATTATTTTAACTAGAAGTCATCCTATTTTCACCACAGCAACCACCACCACTACTACTGCTACCGCTATAGTTTCAAGGAAAAGTGTGGTCCTCAACAATGCCATTCAGTATTTCTGTCCTCACTCTCACTACGACTCCTGCAAATACCGCCACCAGCACCATCATCCCTACCATCACCACCACCACCACAATTACCACCACCATCATCACCAGCGTTTTCAAGATACCACCCTGTAAAGTAAAGAGATATGTTTTTTAAATCTATTTTTCAGTGGAGACCAGGGACATAGGAGCCATGTGGCCATATACGTAGAGTAGGACACACTGTTAACTAGGTCAAAAACACCATTGAGGGTCAGAATTATCCACATTACAAATTTTTTTTTATTTCAAATGAAACTTAACAGCAGGACCATTTTTTTTTAGTGTAAACTGAAAATGTAAAATGTGATGTGTTGTAGTACTGTAGATATAACGTGGGCCTCCCAATGGTGTTTTCGGGTTCTGCCAAGTGTTGTTCGGCACGCTGTTCAATGTTTCGCACCGCGTGCTGGGTGCTTATTCAGCATGAAGAAACTCCCAGGGTGTGAAGCGGAACGTCGGACGTCACGCTGAACAACACGTGGTAAAAAAAAAACACCCTGAAAACACTCCTCTTTAGGAGCAGTACAGAACGACAGCGAAAAGAATATATAAGAAATACTGTAGCAGTATAGGTAAAATTCCGAGCAGTGTGATGTCCAATAATACGTTCGTATTTTTTGCATTCTGTCTGAAGAAAGGTCATCGTCAGAAATATTAACCTACTACGTGGCTATTTTTAAGGTGGCGAGGATTTTTGTTTTCGTGTGGAGAGCACCGTGTAATGTGGTGGTGTGGTGTTGTTTTTTTGTTGTTGTTTCAATCTGTGTTTTATACACCACTGCCAAGGTGGTGCCCTGGAGTTTCGTTTTAATTCGAGGAAAGTTTTAAGTGAGACCCGACAAACTTCGTGAATCGAGTCAGCTTAACTGAGGTACGAAATGTGGGGATGAAGTCAGGTGAGTTCCAAAAGGCCAAACTATGCAAGGAGACACAGGGGGAGAAAGCTGCTGGGAGGCAGATTAACGCGCTGGGGGAAAGGAGACATCGGCCAAAGGTCTAGACTGCATCTTAGAAAACAGATTTGAAATGACGGAGGCAGTGGGGGTGTTTTTTCGAAATTTTCACGAGGCATATACAGTGAGGGAAAAAAGTATTTGATCCCCTGCTGATTTTGTACGTTTGCCGACTGACAAATATATGATCAGTCTATAATTTTAATGTTAGGTTTATTTTGAACAGTGAGAGACAGAATAACAACAAAAAATCCAGAAAAACGCATGTCATAAATGTTATAAATTTATTTGCATTTTAATGAGGTAAATAAGTATTTGACCCCTCTGCAAAACATGACTTAGCACTTGGTGACAAAACCCTTGTTGGCAATCACAGAGGTCAGACGTTTCTTGTAGTTGGCCACCAGGTTTGCACACATCTCAGGAGGGATTTTGTCCCACTCCTCTTTGCAGATCTTCTCCAAGTCATTAAGGTTTTGAGGCTGACGTTTGGCAACTCGAACCTTCAGCTCCTTCCACAGATTTTCTATGGGATTAAGGTCTAGAGACTGGCTAGGCCACTACAGAACCTTAATGTGCTTCTTCTTGAGCCACTCCTTTGTTGCCTTAGTCATGTGTTTTGGGTCATTGTCATGCTGGAATACCCCTCCACGACCCATTTTCAATGCCCTGGCTGAGGGAAGGAGGTTCTCACCCAAGATTTGACGGTACATGGCCCCGTCCATCGTCCCTTCGATGTGGTGAAGTTGTCCTGTCCGCTTAGCAGAAAAACACCCCCAAAGCATAATGTTTCCACCTCCATGTTTGACGGTGGGGATGGTGTTCTTGGGGTCATAGGCAGCATTCCTCCTCCTCCATACACGGGTTGAGTTGATGCCAAAGAACTCAATTTTGGTCTCATCTGACCACAACACTTTCACCCAGTTGTCCTCTGAATCATTCAGATGTTCATTTGCAAACCAGACGGGCATGTATATCTGCTTTCTTGAGCAGGGGGACCTTGCGGGTGCTGCAGGATTTCAGTCCTTCACGGCGTAGTGTGTTACCAATTGTTTTCTTGGTGACTATGGTCCCAGCTGCCTTGAGATGATTGACAAGATCCTCCCGTGTAGTTCTGTGCTGATTCCTCACCGTTCTCATGATCATTGCAACTCCACGAGGTGAGATCTTGCATGGAGACACAGGCCGAGGGAGATTGACAGTTATTTTGTTTTTCTTCCATTTGCGAATAATCGCACCAACTGTTGTCACCTTCTCACCAAGCTGCTTGGCAATGGTCTTGTAGCCCATTCCAGCCTTGTGTAGGTCTACAATCTTGTCCCTGACATCCTTGGAGAGCTCTTTGGTCTTGGCCATGGTGGAGAGTTTGGAATCGGATTGATTGATTGCTTCTGTGGACAGGTGTCTTTTATACGGTAACAAGCTGAGATTCGGAGCACTCCCTTTAAGAGTGTGCTCCTAATCTCAGCTCGTTACCTGTATAAAAGACACCTGGGAGCCAGAAATCTTTCTGATTGAGAGGGGGTCAGATACTTATTTCCCTCATTAAAATGCAAATCAATTTGTAACATTTTTGACATGCGTTTTTCTGGATTTTTTTGTTGTTATTCTGTCTCTCACTGTTCAAATAAACCTACCTTTAAAATTATAGACTGATCATTTTTTTGTCAGTGGGCAAACGAACAAAATCAGCAGGGTATCAAATACTTTTTCCCTCACTGCAACCCAAAAAACCTCTAATGGGGAAAGTACATGTTCAAATCTGTGAATGATGATAAAAATTTACCGTGCTGATGAGTCCTAATCGGGACCAAACCAGTCCACGGCTGTCTATCACTGCATTACCGGTGCCTGTCAGTCAGTCACATTTGCTTAAATGTTTTATGATCGTTACCTGAGACAAGAGGACCACAATGCACCTCTTTGAAACGCTGATCGTTTTGCACGTTCACACGGAGGATGCGTGCTTCCTGCATATTTTTTGACGGGTTAAACGACGCATTTATATTCACGCAAATCTAACCCAAAAACCTCTTGTGGATGTATGGGAAAGTGTGAACCCTGATACGTAAAGGATAAAAGAGTCCACATGAAGGAATTTTCAAAAGTCGCGTGCACAATTTCTTCTGCCGCCATATCTTAAGATATAATTCCAATTGCACGATGGGAATATTTTTCAGGACCAAAAAAGAAAACCGTTTTGATTTATTTATATATTCATGTAAAGTGGACTGAGAGTAATTGTTGGAAACATCGAACAAAAAAGGGTATGAAAGGAAAATAACACAGGAAGAATGTCACCCCTCAAAGAATAAAATAATCACGTACAGTTCTTTGTCAATCTACTGCTGAACATAGGCCTCCCCGTGCCACGTGGACTATGGGAGCTCTTCACGCTGGACAATGTGTGTTGCTGAAGGAGGGGGGCGTTGCGCAGGACAAGTTCTGATATCACCCGCCACTGGGGTTTGCCGTGGCTAGGAGCGGAACTCGGGTTGCCGTGTTCGTGGCGCGGTGCGCCCACCACTGCACCACCGCTCCACCTCGCTCTCTTATGAAAGCATGACGTTGAGCCAGTAATTATAACACTGCACAGTCACGAGTCCGATCGTTCACACCGCGACACGTGTGATCTTTAGCATCGGGATCTATCTCAATCGTAGGACCGACGAATCATTGGCGCGCCTTGTACGTAATAGAGACATATTCCCTGTGCAATATTTCCAGTGGAGCGGCCCTGATAAGGGCCATTTTTTGGCATCTCTGTCACTACTCAGCCGATGTGACCACATCGCCTTGTGTTCCGGAACACATTTAAACGGGTAACCCTCGCGCGAAGGTTGTTCCTGCGATGCAAGGACACAGCCGCGCACGCCACGGCGCTCCTAAGCGAAGCGAATCCAGCCGCGTGCCGCCGCTGATTGGCGTCGGCCGCCTGAGACCCCCCCAGCCTCTCCCAGGCCGCATCGCCCATCTCGTCGTTGCGGTTTGTTGGCCGCCACGTGATTTATTTGCCCCCGCGCCTCCGTGTGTGCTCGGCACGGCTCGCGTCGCCGTTCCGCTGACGCAGGCAGAGTTTTCTCCCCCCCCCCCCATCCCACCGCGGTTAAACTGGAGCGCGCAAAAAAAACGAGCGGCGCACTGCCAAACGTGTACCACCTAACGCGTCCCCCTCCCCATTTCGCTGTCTTCTTTCATGGCCAAGGAAGAGCTCGCTGCTGCGTAGGCATTCGCTGTTGTGCCGTACAGCTCTCCGAAGTGTTTTTCGGGTCGTGGCCGCGTGCCGTTCGGCGCGAAGATATACGTCGTCGTCGACAGCAGCCCAGCCACGCCACGTGATTGAGGGAGAAACAATGATCTGAGAGCCAAGGAGCTTGCTGTTCACCGTTGGCGTGACGACACATCGAAGATTTTCACGGTTACGACGCACGCATCGAATTTTAGTGCGCGCGAGAAACGATTATTTTCAATTCTCACGTGCGGCGTGGAAGCCACGCAGCGTGGTGGTGGCTGTCAGTGCAAAATGCGTTTACATATTTTTAACTGGTCGTCTTTGCTCTGGTTTAATGTCTCAGGGGTGTTTGGACAACCCTTTTGATTAACTTGGCCTATTTTCAATGGGGTAAGTCCTTCAAAGCAACTCGAGTTTGTATTCCAGTTTCGTTCATCTTGGATCATCTGTACGAGAGTTATCATGCCCCCCCTCCCCACGACGGACAGACCACTGGACAGAGATTATGCATAAATGCTTAAAACCTTTGTTCGAGAGCGTTTAAAACATACATTTTTTTACATATTCGTTAATACTGCATTATATAAATTAATTTTGCTTTATTCATCAAAATCCTGCGAGTTTGTTGTTACATTTTTATTTAACTTGATCTGTTTAGTCTTCGTGAATTATGCCTATATTACATTATTTATTGACCAAAGTGAACCTTGAAAAAGAGACTTAAAAGTTCCAACGGATTCTCACCTTGCAAAGTCGATCAGTCGATCAATTATAACAAATGATCGTACGTCAAATTATACGTCAATATGGCCAAGTAACTCGCAACGGCGCCGGACCTGATTCAAACTCGGAAGCTAAGCAGAGTTAAACCTGGACAGCGCTTGATGGGGTCACTAACGTGCACAAAGAAACGGCTGCTATAGGCTGCAACTGCAGGGCTACGTCGTTATGATCTGAGTACAGTGCAGCAGCATCCATTCTTGTACTCTACTATGCTCCAAAGTCTTATTATCTTGACCTTCAACAACCCACGCCGGCCAGCGTGGTGATGAATTATGGTCAAATCGCCTCCACAACCCGCAACGTCACCGGGAGGCCCTCATCCAGCAGTGGATCGACAAAAAAAACGACTGCACGTGTGCATGCAGCGCAGCCAAACAGTTGCCCACGCAATATGCTATGAAGGAGAGGAACATTGCCCACGACATTAGCCGACGATATAATTTTCTTTCAGAAGGCCGTTAATGAGGGCAGTGGCGAAATGTTTACGATCTGTGCTCGAAGCTAAGACATTTTCTCTATCGCGGTCTTTGGTAACGAGGCGGTTGGTTGTCTCGTGGGGGCTCATAATGGACGTGTTAAGTGCGCTGAGCCAGCGCTGTGTTAAGATTCTACGTTTTAACCCCAGGCACCTCGTTCAAGGGATGCTCATTTTGCTCTGTGTACTCTCAGCTGAACAGAAGCTGTATTAAACCGGTGTGGCCAATCGCATAAATTATAGAAATTTATCAAAGAAAGCTTCACTGAGTCTCGAGGTTCTCTCTCTCTCCGGTTCTGCATTGGGACGTTTGGAGAATTAAACCTCATGGCGGTACCCCGGGGTACCATAGAACCCCGGGGTACCATAGAACCCCGGGGTACCATAGAACCCCGGGGTACCATAGAACCCCGGCTCTCACATGATGTCCGTGATGCAGTCATTTTTAGTCTGTTGATGGTCGGCGATGCGGCAATCGACTCATCTCGACGAGCTGTACTCACGATGCACCGCCACGGTGCGTACCGCGAGCGTTCAGGATTTCGGCACAATCGTCCTCGCTGCGTTTCGACATCGCGGAGTGTGGCGCTGATTTCGGATTGATTGGTACCCCAGTCGCGGAGTTAAGTAACACCCCTGGACAAAAATAGTGTCCCAGAAATAAAATATTTAATTGCCTCGGGCATTTTGTGTTGTTTGGTACCCCGGGTTACCGCAATAAGGATCAATTACTACTTTGAATGTGGATAGCAGAACACCTAGAGAAAACCCACACACACCAAGGGGGATAAGCGCGTAATCTTTATTTACAACCTAGTTGAGAGTCCGTTGAGACAAAACATACTTTTCAAGGGAGCCCTGACTTACGAAATGAAATGGAAATAGCAAAGCAGATACAACTAATACCAAATAACACTCAAAGGTCCGTACGTGTAGATTCAAGGATCCACTCGCTGCCCCGCCATCTACCGGCCACTTATGCAACCACCCAGATTTGGGAGCTTTAGAACCCTACGTTATCCACCAACCCTCCTCTACAAAGCACCGGATCTCATGCGTGTGCCGTGTGATTGTATTTCCATTATTTTCACCGTCATCAGTCACCATCGATCCATTGCAATAAATTTCCACATAATGATAGGCCACTTCGTTGAGCCATCATTTGTGGCCCGGTTGCTTCTGAAAAAGAGCGAAACAGGGCAGTGAGCTTTACCTGGTAAAATAAAATAAAAAAAAGTTTAGTTTTTAGTTTAACTCTTTCGGTAAAGTCACGTTGAAGGGAAACAATAAAATAATAAAATATAAATAAAACTATCAAAATTCTCACGACACAAACCTGATGACGACCGTTTGTGTTATGGTCGAAACGTCGTGAGAATTTTTATTGTTTTTATATTTTATTGTTTCCCTTCAACGTGACTTTACCGAAAGAGTTAAGAATATGAATTACTGCAGTCACGAAACCTTTAAATCAATTTTTTTTTAGTTTAACTTAGCCCGGTCACAGATGTATGCTTTTGAACATTAACAACTCGGCACAGGGCAGCTTCGTGGGCTAATTTGGCGAGACAAGGCTTGTGGCAAACCGCTCCAAAGCCGCCACAGCAGGAGCAGCTGTTGTAAGACAGATCCTTCAAGGATGTAAGCCAGAGGGGGCCTGCGTCGTCTCTTCTCCAGACTCTTGGCGTCTGTTAGGTCGCGTGGAATTTAAAGCGTTTTGCCGCGTGCCCCAAATGTCAATACCCTGATTGTGGAAAATTTGTATTAAACAACATATTCTTGGGCTTACCGCCCCCCTCCCCCGCCCTCAGCATTATCAACCCACCCTAACCATCATGGTGAAGTATAGTCAAATTCCAATCTCCTCCTTGACTGACACGGCGGAGGGGAGGCCTTCATCCAGCATTGGATTGTCAAAGGGCCACAGAGTTTGGCAATTGTTGGTGCCACTTCTGTCTGCTTTCTCACTTTTCTGTGCAGATAATTGCCGATAACATTCTCCGTGCTCCCACCCCATACCGGTGCGTATAAAAGGCGTTTCACCATACTGTACCAGGACCCATAATTTATCCTGTAACTCTTAGCCGAGTCTCAAGGCTCTATTGCCGGAGGGCCATTGCACTCTGTGATTGGCCGATGTATCTCTGAAGGGCATTGTGCAAACTCCCAAATACAAAGCTGCCATTGGAGGTTAATTCTTTGGCCGGCAAACGCGGGCCACATCTGGCTTAATGATATCACTTTTGAAGGACAATGTTGATTGTTAAGTCATTTTTTTTCTCGTCAGCATCCAGCAGAGCTCCAATTAGCCAGCCCACGCACTCAAGAGCTATTTAATTGCTTTCAGTCACAACAGTTCCCAGTGGTCTCTTAGAGCCCTATACTTAGGTCGCTTCTGAAAGCCAGGTCGCTTCTGAAAAATAATCTGATAGCTCAGTGGGCCTTATGTGGTAAGAAAATTGTAGTTTATTTTTATTTGTACATACATTTTAAGTGATTTGTTTACTTTTGCTCTATTTGGAACTCCTATCGTGTGTGTTTTTTTGTATTGTTTGTTGTTGTAACGTTCTGACCTGCCCCTACTGGACACGTGTGAAAAATAGCGTTATAAATCATTGGATTCCTCCAGTGTAAATAAATATACTGATTCTTGGGCACGGCTCGGCTCTGTCTCGGCCTGTAACGCTCCTCAGCTGCGTTCAAAGGCGGCGTGCGCGAGCGGCTTAGCCGTGGCTCCGGGACTCGGCCTCGCGGGAATCCAGAGCACGGCTAGGACCGTGTCCGAGCACGGCGGCTTTGAGCCGGCTCACTTGAGCCGAGAGCCAAGCACCGTGAGCCGAGCCGTGGCTCACGATAGGCGCTGAAATAGCGACGTCACGAAGGTCGTCGTCTCCTTCGCCTGCGCACCGACCCAGTGTCGCAGGCATCTTCTAAGGTGGCCTCAGTGTAATTTTCCGCGATACGATATTTTGATTTCACGACATGACGACTATCTCTCAATGTCAGCTGTCCTATAACTTTGTAATTGTGTTTTGCATTTCTTGTGCTGTTTTTTTTTTACTACGAGTGCAAATGTATGTAAGCTAAACTTATTTCACACCATACATAGCCAACTGTGCTAATTGGAGGTGCGGGGGAAGGACAACACAAGAGCAGTTCTAAAGATATTAGTTTTCAGTCTAAATTTAAAAGTGCATAGCTCCCAGTCGTTTGCTAATATCGAAAAGAAGAGCGTTCCAGATGACCGCAGAAGCGCATCTGAAAGCGCGTGAATAGTTTAAAAATCTTCAATCGCAGTTCATTCCACATAAGCCCGCTATACGTACGTGTTTTAATACTGTAAGAGTAACATTGCAATCGATAGCACTCGCAACGCATATACTGTCGGTTACATGAAAATAAATAATCCAGTGAACTATTCTATAAAAATGACGATGTCATACAATTGGCATGCCATCAATTCACCCTGAAAAGCACATGGCAAAGCAGTAATTGAATGGTTATATTTTTTCCAGGTAAGGCCCACTGAGCTAAATAGCTCTCTTTTTCAGAAACGACCTGGCCACAAATGATAGCCCAACGAAGTAGATTATCGTGTGGAAACTTCTAGCAGCAAAATACTTTTCAAGGCATATTTATAAATGTGGAGGGAATCACCGGAGGGCCCAGAGAAATGTCTATGCGACCACGGGGAGAACATCCAAACTACTCCACATGAACAGCCATCAGAGTCAGGACCGAACCCACAACCTCCTGTATACCAGGCGAGGTAGTTAACATCTAGCCACCGCGGCACCCTTTACTTATTTACAACTTTAATTGCATTCGTTATTTCGTAGCTCTTTTGTCATAAAATAAATGTTTAAAGAAAAAAATATCAATGATAATTAGGATATGATAATATATATAAAAAAGAGTATTTTACGATTATCTTGGGTTATGCATCTCATGATGTAGCTTATTATCGTAATGGCCTGGGTTCGGATAATTATCCTTGTTTAGGGTTGTAGGTTATGACATCGCCTAGCGGTAGCACGTTTGCTGCTTGTTGCAGAGGTTCATGGTTCAAACCCAGCAATAACCCTGGTTAATATTGCAGGTGTATTATCCAGTAGAGTTAAAGATCCTGTGATATCATTCACAGGAGGAGGCCGTTGTGTGCCGGCTTTGTGGTCCAGATTATAAAATGGACCCGCGAATTACTATTTTGGAATATTCATCACCTCCTAGGGCAAAACATTTGCAGGCCCCTCTTGAAAGAGATTCATGAGACTCGGTGAGGCTTTGCTGCCTAAACAAGGATGATAATAATATGTTGTTAACGCCACAATAACCCTAGAATCTCTCTCCACTCTTTTCTCCACGGAAATTATCCGAAGCCCTGAGAACAATATGAAGTGCGTCATCTCGGGGAGTATTGCTTCCTGGGCATCTGAAATAATTTTCACTGTGCCGTGATCCGAAGCAAGGTCACGATTTTGGGGGGGGGGGGGGAGGTCGCCGTTAAATTCAAGGATTGTGCGATTCACATTAGACGGAGCAAATGTTCCTGAAATGCAGCGCAGGCAAACGCACCATTACCCCAAAGTGACAATGTCTGTGGAACCAATAACCTGAGACCATCGTTTTGAACGGAGAGCTATTAAAATAATGAGTGATATCTTAACCACTTTCTGTACACCCATTCTGCTTCACCAACTCCACTCACTGGTATGGTCTCCACTCACCCACTCACCAGTATGGTGAGGTTTGGTCAAAATAACCCCTCCATAATCTGCACGGCATGGAAGGCCCCTCATCCAGGAGTCGATTGGCAAAGGGCTGGATAAAGTTGATAGTGCCGCATGTTCTTCGGATGTCGGCGGTGATTGTGCCTATGAAGAAACTGACCCCTTTGCCAGTCCGCTGCTGGACGAGGGCCATGTCATGCCGCACGGTTTTTTTTTTTTAAACCAATACTTCCCCTCTTGTCATCCGTGTGGGTTGGTGAAAGCGGGGAACCATCAAAGCACAGTACAACAGTGGATTTTTTTTCACTGCTGCCGTAGCCTCTAGCAACCTGTTGTTGTTGTTGTACTTCAATCCCCACAGTATGTGGAGATGCTCAACCACTGAGTGCTCTATGAGGTGAATAGGACGCGGAGCGGCAGCGCGGGAGGGTGACGGGGCGGCAGACGGCTCGCGCGGAGCTTGGCTCTTGCGTCAATGATCAAGCTCGTTAACTTAACCCTATTAATAAAATCACGGCCTTCTGTTGGCGGATGCGGGGCAATATGGTCACGTGGAGCGCCAATCGCGTCCGACCAAGGCTTGCACTGGCGATTCCGCTAACCCCGCAATCGGAAGGTTTTGCATGTTCAAGTCCCGGTTGTGGGATGATGACATCGCCCTTAATAATTATCATGCGTTCTGGGGGAAGGGGGTATAAAATGATTCACACCGCCGTTTTGGGTCATGGGTTGTGATTTTTCAATGAGAAGGCTGATGTCCGTGATGTAGAGTGAGGGAAAAAAAGTTATTTGATCCCCTGCTGATGTTGTACGTTTGCCCACTGACAAAGAAATGATCAGGCTATAATTTTAATGGGAGGTTTATTTTGAACAGTGAGAGACACAATAGCAACAAAAAAATCCAGAAAAACGCATGTCAAAAATGTTATAAATTGATTTGCATTTTAATGAGGGAAATAAGTATTTGACCCCCTCTGCAAAACATGACTTAGCACTTGGTGGCAAAACCCTTGTTGGCAATCACAGAGGTCAGACGTTTCTTGTAGTTGGCCACCAGGTTTGCACACATCTCAGGAGGGATTTTGTCCCACTCCTCTTTGCAGATCTTCTCCAAGTCATTAAGGTTTCGAGGCTGACGTTTGGCAACTCGAACTTTCAGCTCCCTTGACAGATTTTATATGGGATTAAGGTCTGGAGACTGGCTAGGCCACTCCATGACCTTGATGTGCTTCTTCTTGAGCCACTCCTTTGTTGCCTTGGCCGTGTGTTTTGGGCCATTGTCATACTGGAATACCCATCCACGACCCATTTTTCAATGCCCTAGCTGAGGGAAGGAGGTTAGCACCCAAGATTTGACGGTACATGGCCCCGCCCATCGTCCCTTTGAAGCGGTGAAGTTGTCCTGTCCCCTTAGCAGAAAAACACCCCCAAAGCATAATGTTTCCACCTCCATGTTTGACGGTGGGGAATGGTGTTCTTGGGGTCATAGGCAGCATTCCTCCTCCAAACACGGTGAGTTGAGTTGATGCCAAAGAGCTCCATTTTGGTCTCATCTGACCACAACACTTTCACCCAGTTGTCCTCTGAATCATTCAGATGTTCATTGGCAAACTTCAGACGGGCATGTATATGTGCTTCCTTGAGCAGGGGGACCTTGCGGGCGCTGCAGGATTTCAGTCCTTCACGGCGTAGTGTGTTACCAATTGTTTTATTGGTGACTATGGTCCCAGCTGCCTTGAAATCATTGACAAGATCCTCCCGTGTAGTTCTGGGCTGATTCCTCACCGTTCTCATGATCATTGCAACTCCACGAGGTGAGATCTTGCATGGAGCCCCAGGCCGAGGGAGATTGACAGTTCTTTTGTGTTGCTTCCATTTGCGAATAATTGCACCAACTGTTGTCACCTTCTCACCAAGCTGCTTGGCAATGGTCTTGTAGCCCATTCCAGCCTTGTGTTGGTCTAGAATCTTGTCCCTGACATCCTTGGAGAGCTCTTTGGTCTTGGCCATGGTGGAGAGGTTGGAATCTGATTGATTGATTGCTTCTGTGGACAGGTGTCTTTTATACAGGTAACAAGCTGAGATTAGGAGCACTCCCTTTAAGAGTGTGCTCCTATCTTCTTTGGTTCTTTCGGTAAAGTCACGTAGAATGAGAATAAAATAATAATAAATTGATAAAATAAAATAACAATAAAATTCTCACGACGTTTCGGCCACAACACAAGCGGCCTTCATCAGGTGAAGGGACGAGACTGTCTGGAGGACAGCGCTGGAGCGAACACAGCCAAGCTCAGACTGCGACCTTTAAGCTGTGTGAGAAGAAACAGAGCGCCTTGACAAAGGAATTAGCATAGAATTTAGCATTGAAATAGCTGAGTGATTAGCTTGTGACTAGCCACAGAAATGGCAATGTTAAAGTCAAAGCATACACATTCACAGAGGCACCTAGTACAAATCAAACAGGAGAATTTAGCATTGAAATAACTGAGGGATTAGCTTGTGACTGGTCATAGAAATAGTTATGTTAAAGTCAAAGCCTACACATCTACAGAGGCACCTAGTACAAATCAAACAGGAGAATTTAGCATTGAAATAACTGAGTGATTAGCTTGTGACTGGTCACAGAAATGGCTATGTTAAAAGTCAAAGCCTACACATCTGAGCTATTAACAGTAACTGGGTATACACTATATAATGAATACTATATAGTAAACCAATAAAAAAACTAAAATATAAATTACCTCAATGTTATCAATAAACTCTATATATTCTCCAATCACCTAAGCTACCAACAATAAGTCGTTATATATCACAATGCTATATGGCGAAAAAATGGGTGGATTCTTACCCTCAACTTTAGCACCACGGATAGCTAGCTATTTCAATGCTAAATTCTATGCTAATTCCTTTGTCAAGGCACTCTGTTTCTTCTCACACAGCTTAAAGGTCGCGGTCTGAGCTTGGCTGTGTTCGCTCCAGCGCTGTCCTCCAGACAGTCTCGTCCCTTCACCGGATGAAGACCGCTTGTGTTGTGGCCGAAACGTCGTGTGAATTTTATTGTGTTATTTTATTTTATCAATTTATTTATCATTTTATTCTCATTCTACGTGACTTTACCGAAAGAACCAAAGAAGATGAATCCTTGCAGTCACAAAAGCTTTAAATCGAAATTTAGTGTGCTCCTAATCTCAGCTCGTTACCTGTATAAAAGACACCTGGGAGCCAGAAATCTTTCTGATTGAGAGGGGGTCAAATACGTATTTCCCTCATTAAATTGAAAATCAATTTATAACATTTTTGACATGCGTTTTTCTGGATTTTTTTGTTGTTATTCTGTCTCTCACTGTTCAAATAAACCTACCATTAAAATTATAGACTGATCATTTATTTGTCAGTGGGCAAACGTACAAAACCAGCAGGGGATCAAATACTTTTTTCCCTCACTGTATATGTACAGCACTTGTGTCACTCCACTGCTGGATGAGGCCCTCTACACGCAGCGTGGGTCGTGGGCGTTATTTGGCGATATTTCACCACGCCGGTTAGTGCCGGTTGGTAAAGGAGTGGAGCATAGATGTGGATATTTAGAAAATTAAATCCAACTGGATTTGACTGCATTTCAGTCTGCCGCCCACCACATACCCCCCCACCCCCGCAGTTTATAACCCCATAACAACCCCATAACAACCTGATGTGCATGACAGCCGTCCATTCAAGCACTGTCCAAGCTCGAAACTACTAGGCCTCCCAGATGGGATGAGATCGGCCCCATTCTGAGTGATCCGGTCACAGGAGATCTCCGTGGTAGGATTGTGACATTTCTGCCTTTGCTTATTTCATTATTCATTCGCTTCGGGTGTAATGTGATTGTTACTGCCGGCATAACAACGATAATACCACGTGCCATCTGCTTCACAGTGGCCGTTAAAGTTCCCATTACGTCATTCGCAAGAGAGGGCTGGCATGGAATGCCAACTTACAACTTATCAAAATTACCCGCAAATTTTTCAGTTATTCTACATCAAAATCATTGCTCCTCTAATGGCAAACTCATGCCCCAAGCCACTTGCAAATGAGACTACAGGGACTCCTCTTCTCCCAAACGAGTTAGGTCCCAGAGGTCTATTCGTAAATCAATTTGTTCGTAAGTCCAACTTTACTCCCGTCGATTCCAAACATATTGTTTGCAATCGAGGCCTTCTAAAATGAAAGATGGCTCATAGGCATGCAACACTGACGCTGGTCCTCCAGCCACACTCTCTGAACAGTTTCTGCATCTCTTCAATCACTATGCTGCTTTTCTTACTAACAAACGTGGACCGCATTGGCACAGAACCTTTCACATGCTGCTTAATTCGCTCCCGGCCCTTTAAAATTGTCGAACAATTTATCACAAAAGTCACGCGGAATGTTTACAATCGTCTCACCTCCCACAGCGCCTTAGTTTCCATCGTAATAATGCGCCTCTTCTTACTACCACCTCAACACTTCCACCACTGTTACGCTTCTGAGACATGATGGGGGTTGATAATGCTCGTGAAAAGCACAGAGAATGTCGTAGGGAACCGCACAGCGACAACACAACAACAGACAATGGTGGCGGCCCAAGGCAGAAATGCTGAGAATGCTGGGTAATGACACCGAACAGCCACCGACATCTATTGCGCGGCAGTTGAACTTACGACTCTCAGTCCGAGCGGGCAACGGGAAATACGGACAGGCTTGTCCGAATCTCTGAAAGTTTGTAAGTAGAATGTTCACAAGTAGAGCAGTCCCTGTATCCTGCTGGCTTGAGTTCTCACCTGGTTAAACAAAATCAAACTACGCTGTTTTGAGCATGGGGCGGCACTCTTTCGCTTCTCGAAGTGCGGCGACTTGTGGGTGTCAGCTCGTATCGCCAGTGACTGCACAAAGAAAACTATTACTCGCTTTTGGATAAATTCCACCTCTTAGAATAAAAAAATATATATTAGTTTGACTGTCATGCGATAGAGTGATATACATTGCTGCCAGCGACAAAGCGGATGGGAAAGTGCTGCCCTCTACTTCTGCGGACCAAAGGTCATTTGATGAGATTTCAGCGGTAGCTCTGTGACAACTGTTTCTGCAGGGTCATTCGTTTAACGCAAAAGGGTTAAATATCCAAATGGAAAGGGCACAAATAACATTGGGGGTTGGGGGGGGTGGAGAAAAAATAGTTAAAAATCGAATCGGCAGTCTCATGGCAATCAACTCAAAATGATTAGTTCTCAGAGCTAAAATAAGTCTTATTGGTTCTTTCGGTAAAGTCACGTAGAAGGGAAACAATAAAATAATAAAAATATAAAACAATAAAATTATCACGACGTTTCGACTACAACACAAGCAATCATCATCAGGTGTGAAAACCACAGCAAGAAAAATTGAAAAAGTCGTGATAATTTTATTGTTTTATATATTTTTTCGTATTATTTTGTTTCCCTTCTACGTGACTTTACCGAAAGAACCAAGAATATGAATCCCTGCAGTCACGAAAGCTTTAAATCAAAATTTAAGTCTTATTTCATTGAGAATCCTTATTTAATATGATATTTTTCGTTCAGTAGTTGCTAACCGGGCAGAGACCTCACTCCCTACGCTTGGGAACCCAGTTTAATTAAGGGGGGGGGGGAGGAGGAACAGCAAAGGGCTATATAATAATCAAGGGCGGCTGAAACTCTTCATTTGAATCGAGATCTCAGCAGTGCTGCCTCGGAGTTGTGACATTTTCTGGAGCCCCATGGGCCACCCCAGCAGCTTTTAATACAAAAGGACAATTACTCCTTGACTTTCATCAAAGTTATATATTTTTATCAACCCCTACTGAATTACATTTATTTCTATTTAAAGGGGCGCCACGGTGGTGAAATGTTAACTACCTCGCCTGTTATACAGGAGGTCGTGGGTTCAGTCTTGACCCTGATGCCTGCTGTATATTTGGAGTTTGCGTGTCTCTCTCCCTGTGGTCACGTGGATATTGCTCCGGGTCCTCCGGATTTCCCCTCCACATTCAGAATCGACATGCGCTTCAGAGTATTTGGCTGCTGCTATAAATGTCCACGTGATAAGCCACTTAATTCAGCTATCATTTGTGGCTTAGGTCTCTTCTGAAAAGCAGCTATACAGCTCAGTGGGCCTTACTTGGTAAAATAAAAATAAATAGATTCGTTTTTAGTTGAGAGTACTACTCTGCGAGGTAAGTCAATGGTGCTTTTTCTCACAACGGGACTCGCCCCCCCCCCCCCGCCAACAGAATGGGAATCCTCCACCGCTCAGGGCTGTAAACGGGAGGTGATCACCAATGAGCGGGAAAATCCCTTCGACTATTCACCGTCAGGATTATTCCTCCATCGTGCTCGTTGTCGTCTCCACCGGTTGTCCCGGCCGTTCCGGCCGGGGCCCGCGAACGCGCGGGTGATGAAAACGCTGTAATTGCGCGAGGCGTGCGCGCAACGCGACGCTTCCCACACTGACACTGATCCATACGCTCGCATTCTCCCTCTGACACCAGTGGCCCTATTAAGGCACTCAAGCACTCAATTGCCAAACCCAGCAAAAATTAAGGAATGGATCTATTGTAATTTGGGGATGGGGGGGGGGGGAGGTCGATGGAGCAGTGGTTAGAGCTCCGCGCTGCGAATCCAATGACCGAAGTTTGATTCCTTTTGATGTCCAGCATTAGTGGCGAGTGATATTCGAACCGGTCCTGGGCCCCTTCCCCACTTCATGAACCCACGCCAACCAATTTGGTGAGGTACAGTCAAATAACCCCGATGACCAACCCAGCATCGGGAGGTATTCATCCAGCAGGGTGTTAACAAAGGGCTGTAAAATGATTCTATTATATTTTATTGTATTCGCTGCAGCCCCTGTATCATCACCTAAGCATACACACTTGTCACTATGCATATACGTTTGCCTCTGTAATTATAATATTGCTCTTTACTTACACAGGAAGTCATGCATTGAATTGTTTGGCCGATTCCATTACTGTTTTTGACTTGTGGGAGGAAACCAGATAATCCAGAGTAATCCTCCCTGCATATAAAGGGCTCATGCTCAAAGCTCTGCACAGATAGGTTCAGTAGTCCTTTGCTCTATGCCACCTTTTGACCATCTCACATCCCACACTCACAAGACCAACACACGTTATCACCGTTATTGCGAGGACAATACTGTTGGAAGTCTCTAGACAACTGACTGGCAGATCAATCTTTGATGGTGTGTTCAAACATTAGACCTATACACCACGTACGTATGTACGTTGAACTTCTTTCGCACCATGCGTAGCCAATCGGAGGTCTCGTATACGATGCAATAATAGACTAACAGCTGGATTTTTTAGGTTTGTAGATTATGATAATAATAATACTGACGGAATGGGCTGTGATGTGATCGTTAGATCATAGACTGCCAGACCAGTCGGTCTGTGATGCATGGTTTTTGGTCATTAAGAGAATGACTGAGTGGCTGGCTTGTTTTGAGCAACATTACCTATGAAACGAGCATTAAGAAGATTTGCAATTGCTGAGCCAGCCTTTTCATACGTGCGAGCGTAAACGATGACTCTGCATTCCAAGGATTTGGTTGTGAACGCCCGAGGCTTGTAGGAGCCAAAATTATGGCCACCGTAATGTGTAGATAAAACACGTACGTATACACACACAAGCGCACGCACGCACGTACAATCTACATATATATCCAGCAGCAATCCAATAAAGTGCTTTGCTATGGGGGGGTGGAGGGGGGAGCCATGTTGCGGATCCTGAAATCCGCGGTGCACCGCGGAGGTTAGACTTATAATCGGCGAACAATTTTTAGCATCGACGCATTGTGCCTTGGATTATTGGAGGAATTGACCACGAGATTCCATTTATGTGTGCAAATTTTGCAGATTGCAGGGGCAAGCGTGGCACGTGACTAGCGGCGAAGTGAATATTGATGTATTTTGAGGTGATGAGTATTTCCTCGACTCGTAGCAAATCTGCCATATGCATCTATCTGTGTTATAAATATATATTTTTTGGGGGAAAAAAATATTACACTTGATTCCCAAGTCTAAAAAGTATAAACATCCTTTTCTACTGTACAAATCATATCAACGCAGCTAGTGTGTGCGTGGGGCGTAAAGCATAATAAATACATAAAAATGCTAACTAATAAGCATCTTACCGTACAGACGAGGCAATGAAGAAGGCTGTCTCTGATGTAGGCCAATGCAGATATCAGAGCATTTTTGTTTGCATGTTTTGCCACGAGTAATGTGTGGTTAATGCGGACCTGATGCCTTGCAAAAGGTATCATTATTTGGTGTTTGAGCATCGTAACACAAGCCCCTGTTTTATTGTCAGAAAGGGTAAAAACCATTTCCGATTTTTCATCATTTTTTTTTTTATGCGGGCAAAAAAAAAAGGTATCCCGTAGATATCTTACCATCGCGTTATCCCTGCAGCTCCGTTCCTGCAGCTCTGCGTTGGCCCCGGCCACTTCCCTACGGATCACGGTTTTTGCGATCCGCGAATCACCAATGGTCTGTGAATGACGGGGATTCGCGCATTTTTCGATCGCTTATTATGGCATAATATAAAATCGTCATATTCTCACCTATGATTGCTCATACTCTGTATTGATCGCAGCATAAACGTTGGAGGGTCGTACATTGGGATGTTTGGCCAGTCCAATTCCATTATTGATCGTTTGGCTTCATGCGGTAGGAAACCGGAGGAAATCCAACATGAGAAAGGATGACATTCAATGCTGCATACAGATAGATTCAAAATGCCATTGCCGTACTGCTCTCTCCTTGCCACCTCGCAGCCCAAGCCCACAACACCTGGCATTCCCTGGCAGTCTCCCGTTGCGAGCAGAGCCATCCCTTTCTGGTACGTTGAATCAGGGCGACCGCCCTGGCCCCACGCTTCGTCGTGGTGTCAGAAGTAATACTTCTGGTTTAGTGTGAAGGCGTCAGGGGTAGGGGGGGGGTGTCCACACTTTGTGAATTTTCCACGGGCCCCGCACCCCCGCTATGGACGGCCCTGCATGCGAGTGCTAACCAGGCCGGCTTCTGCTTAGCTTGCGAGGTCCGACAAGGTCGAGCGCAATTCGGGGCGAGTCAGTCATAGGCTGTATTCTGCGCACACCTTAAGGCTTGTAAATAAAATACAAGCTAAGCCCATCATCGTTAAGCATGCTGCCGTTCGTGAAATGAACACCATTTGGTGCAGGGAAGTCAACATTGGTTGTATTTAATGATCTTGAGCCCTGATAGACCCAGCTCATCAGTTATCCCTTCTCCGCCAATAACATTGAGAACTGCCTCGCGCACGAACAGCATCGGCCTACCGTGGGACTGGAGCCAACCTGGGAGACAGACCATGGTGGATATGCACTATTGTGGCTGAAACGTGTGTTAAGTGTATTTGGCTGCTAGCAATGTCCACATGATAAGCCACTTAGTTGAGCTATCATTTGTGGCCAGGTTGCTTCTGAAAAAGAGCTACATATAGCTTAGTGGGCCTTACCTGGTAAAATACCAAAAAAATTAGGTTTAGTTTCTCAAACACCACGGCCTTGGACTGTGCTCAACGTGGTGGCGTGCTGCACGTATGTACCGTATGTTGAACTTCTTTCGCACCGTACGTAGCCAACCGTGCTAATCGGAGGTTCTGAGGACATGGGGTCACCTGTCGACGTCTACGTGGAGACCGCCAAGTCCCGGCCAGGGGCAAGCCACTGATCACGATGACAATAATGATGATTGTAAGGTATTTGAGTTGGTCACCATTGGCAGAGATTGTCTCCTGTCACAGAAATGTGGATATTCCACGAATGACTCGAGGCTGCCAACACTGATGAGTGCTGCCCAGTGCTTCTGTATGGACTTTTTTTTTAGGGGGGGGAGGGAGGGTGGGGGGGTCACCGATTTCTCTTTCGTAGAAAAGATGGGCGGTGGGGGCTGTCAATTACAATTTGTGCATCTAAATGTGGGGAGGGAGGGGGGGGGTTTGAACGACGCATCGGTCCAATAATATCGATTCGTATCGATTCCTAAACTGACCAGTACATGCGTTGAACGGCATACGTTGTAACACGCACACACCTCGCAAATGCTACACGTAATAATTTCATTCCAGACTCGTTAATCGTGACCACGAATCGCGACGGTTCACGAAATTGCCAAGGAGGGCGGCTGCGGGGGCGGCTGGTGGGGGTTTGGGTTGGGGTGAATTGTGAATTGTTCCACCCCGTGTTTAAATGTGACCTTATTTCAAGACGACGTAAAAATGCCCCCCCATTTAAAAAAAAAATAGGGGGCATTCACATGAAGAAGCGTACCAGAGGAGGGGAAGCCGCTCTCCCTTTATTTTCACAGAACGCAGTTGCGGTAGGTAGAAGAGAGGCCAGAGGGCAGTGAAGAGAGATGATAGAACGGCAGGGTGCTGTTAAGGACGTACAAAAGAGAGAGACGGACAGACAGACAGTCGTAGGCAGAGGAGAAAAGGGAGGTCATGAACCCGCACTTGAACAGGGTAAGGGGGTGGTTAGACATTGCGGGTGGCTGGCGGGAGGGAATCTCAAACCTGTTTGCCCCGTGCATTGTGTTGTGCATCGGGCGGCACGTATTTTCGCGTGTAGTTAATTGAATCGAAATGGGTCAATGGCAAGTGACAAGCCACTAAAGCAGCACAACATCACCCCCTCCCCGCCACCACCATGCCAACACCACAACACCACTACTGCCGCTACCGTGACCGCCGCCAACACCACAGATACAAGTACCACTTCACTGTAACTATCACCGCAATTACGACCACAACCACCATAACCGCTATTCCATCGACTACCATCACTACAACCAGCACAACTACCACTGTCACGACCACTATGACCTCTGCACTTCCGATTAGCACGGTTGGCTACGTATGGCGCGAAAGAAGTTCAACATACATACATGACCGCCACCACTATTTCCACCACTACAGCTGCTGCTGAATAAACGGTCACGAACTTCACCGCCTCCACCACAACAACAATAATTCGGCTACCTCCATCAACACCACTACTACCACCACTTACTACCACAGCTACCACAGTCACAACCACTACCTCTATCAACACCATTCATATATGAAAACAGCCACCACCACCACTACGACCCCGACCACCACCATCAAGACCACTACCACCACAACTCTTGCCACCAACACCGCAACAATAAGCACACCTACGGTTACTGCAACACCACTACAACCACCCACACCACAAAAAACATCACAACCACCACCAAAGACAAAGATACCCCGTATAGCCTTAGCAGACTGTCGGGGCAAGTGCTGTTATCGAGCACCTATGAAGGCTGGCACCGCACACGTGGGGGAGGTGGGGGGGGTGGTGGCCAGCACCACCACCATTGTCACAGCCACCAACCACTACAATTTACCCACCAACCACTACAATTTACCCACCAACCACTACAATTTACCCACCAACCACCACCACCACCACCCCTCTCTCACTGCCCTTGCACCCACCCCATTCCCACCCACCCCCCCCCCAGTCCCTCCCCAGCCTCCCGGCTCTCACCCCGTGAAATTGAAATCCGCCACACGCCCACGTTTTGCTGCAGTGCGATTGACTGTAATGAGCAGCGACGGTTTTGTTCTCAGACGCGAGCGAACGCGCTCACCACCGGAATTCCCCTGCACTGAGACGCCAGAGACAGAGAGACAGAGGCGCACGCATGCTCCCATCATTGCTCTCTGCGTTACAGCGGGCCCGTAGCGTCGCAACGTTATAGCGGTATCGCAGCTTCACAGCGCGATTGTCAACGTCACCTGCAGCCTCGTAGTTTCTCAACGTTACTGCCTGCGTTACAGCGGCCCAGTAGCGTTGCCACGTTACAGTGGCATTGTATCCTCTCTAAGTTACTGTCTGCGTTACAGCGGCCCCTTAGCGTCGCAACGTAAACAGCGGCATCATAGCTTCACAACGTTATTGTCTGCGTTACAGCGGGCCCCGTAGCGTAGTAAAGTAACGGCGGCCCCGAAACGTCGCAACATTACAGCAGCTTCATTGGTTGCCAACGTTACTGTTAACGTTACCGACAGCCTCATAGTTTCTCGTAGCCCCGGCGGCATCGTGGCTTCGCAACGTTTCTGTGACCGAGTAGCCTTCTCAACATTGCACGTTTCCGTACCAGCAGCCCATGCCTTCTCAACGTTGCAGAAGCCGTAGCTTCTCACCATTGCAGTCATCTAGTAGATTTTTACTGTGACGATCAACATAACAATCAATCTTCTTTGGTTCTTTTTCGGTAAAGTCACGTAGAATGAGAATAAAATAATAAATTGATCAAATAAAATAACACAATAATATTCTCACGACGTTTCGGCCACAACACAAGCGGCCTTCATCAGGTGAAGGGGGCGAGACTGTCGTGAGAATATTATTGTGTTATTTTATTTTATCAATTTATTATTTTATTCTCATTCTACGTGACTTTACCGAAAGAACCAAAGAAGATGAATCATTGCAGTCACGAAAGCTTTAAATCGAAATATAACAATCAATGTTTAGGGCAGCCCCATCGTGTCATGTGCCGTGCCAGCCGTCATAGGCGCTCAGAGTCTATTAAAGCTATAGGCGGGGGGGGGGATCTTTGGTCATCCTTGTCTTTTTGTTTGTGTCCGTGCAGCAAGAAGGGCTTCGACGTGCGCTCGTTCGGCACGGGGACGCACGTGAAGCTGCCGGGCCCCTCACCCGACAAGCCCAACATCTATGAGTTCAAGACACCCTACGACGCGATGTACCAGGACCTTCTGCAGCGCGACAAGGACCTGTATCCTCGAGAGGGCCATCGAGCGCACACAGGCCTGTGCAACTGCACCAGGGCCCACGGACGGACCGTGGCGGGCAAGGTGTTGGGCGGCGAAGAGCGGGGAACTTTGACGGTGGAGAGGGGGCGGGGGGGGCATTGCATTCCATTCCTTGCACACCGGGGGCCCCTGCCAAGGACGTTACACCGCTGCTCAGAGGTCTAACTCTGTCTCACTTAGCTCGCACCCACAGCTAAATGCCTGGGTTCGATTGCTGGTTTGCTACCTGTGATGAAACCAAGCTAGATAGCTAGTCACCAATAGCTAAACAAAATACTGGCATTGAAATTTGATCCTTCGCATAATTCGACTACATTCCAACTCTTGGTATGACTGCCATGTGATGAGCAATGTGTTTTTTTTTGTCATTTAAGAGTGCATTTGGGATAGTGCGCCCTCTAGTGTGGATAAGAAGTCACATTAAGGCAGTGGCCCTTAACCTGGGGTGCACGCACCCTCTGGGGGTGTGAGATGCCCTTTCTGAGGGTGTGAGACATGGCCACATTTTTTCACAAGGTAAATAATCGAAAACACAAATTAACCACGGACGCGCAAGTACAACTACTTTGTTTAATCAAACCTATGTATTAACGTAATTTTGTTTTTTTTTACGCTTGAGAACCAAAGGGATGCGATGCTGCAGTAGAGGTTAAGAACCGCTGCTTTAAGGGATCTGCTGACGTGGCGTGATGCTCCGCTCACCAATTTCTAGAGGGACATCCCAGCCATCTCGTAACACGAAGTTGACAAAGGATCACAATTCTCAATGAAGCCAAAAGTCAAAGCCTTTCCCAGCTCAAGGGAGCAACGGGGAAAAGCTCGTATCCAGTAGTGGCCCTGCGCCGGCTGTTATAAATTCCACATAACCCTGATGGGGACCTGTCTTACCATAGCCTATAAATTCATGGCCTTATTAAGTCAGAATCGTGACTGCAGCTGGCATCCCCAAGGCCAGTGGTAGAAATTCCACATTCATCATCAAGCAAATTGTATCAAACATTTCAACACGTGGTATCGTGCCACATGGGTAGACTCGGCCTTACCCAGCGTTGGGGAAACTTATGGCCTATGAGCCGTACCAGGCCCATGCCTTCAGTTCACATGGCCGACGGCCGCATAAGGCCTAGCGCTTTTAAACTCGTTTCTTCAGAACTGCTTTTTTTTGTTTAGTTTGTTGTCCTTCCCTCGCATCTCCGATTAGCACGGTTGGCTACGTACAGTGCGAAAGAAGTTATATATAACACGTAGGCTTTCGCGACCAATATTGTTCATGATAAAGGTATTTGGGTTAGATCGCGTTATTTATAAATGTACAGGCTTAGTGTGGCTTGGAAGCGTATTATTAGATAATACATATTACAATTCCTTATGGGGGAAACACATACTAATTAACGGATCACTAACGTAGCATATAATCACAATAACACACATTACAACTAATTACTAATCTACAACTCATTACTAATCATAACCATTGACTGATTACCAATCGATTATATAATTACAATACCCCCCCTCCGCCTCAAATCACTTCACCTGAAATGAGTTAAATGATGACGTCACCCTGCTGCTCTATTTAGCAAGTGAGGGCTTTACCATTCTGGCGAATTGCCCGATGATGCTAGATGTAATTACCAGCGAAACGTCGTACTCAAACTGTAAATGTTGTGGATTCACTCTTCAACACACCGGTGTGCTGAAGTAGTGAACTATTTGTCTTTTGTGACACTTTTTTGCTGATTGGCCGTGTCGGGTAGTGGAGGGTTATGACACATTTATAAATAACGCGATCTAACCCAAAAACCTTTATTATGAAGTTATATATACATACAAATTACCTGCAAACAATATTTATCCATCACTGGAAGCGTTTTAGCCACACTAATCAGGTACTAGAGAGGATGAATATTGTTTTGACCTGGCACCAACACTGCGTTTCCAATTTTTTCACCATGCCCAGGCACTTCCGTCATTGCAAGCATCTTGACCACACTCATTTGGTGCTGGAGGGAAATATTTTCTGGGATATATAACAAGGGCGTCTTGCAATGACGGGAGTAACTGAGTTGCCTGTGTTAATGCATGGCCCAACTAAGAGTATTTGAAAGCCATATTGTATTTATGTTGAACTTATTTTGTACCGTACGTAGTCCAGCGTGCTAATTGGGGTGCAGAGGTAGGACAACAAACTAAAGACAAAAAGCAGTTCTGAAGAAATGAGTTTTCAAGTATCATGGTGTAGTGTAAAGTAGTGTATAGTGTACCGTACTCTGCAGTGTATAATAGTGCAGTATGTATGCTGAACTTCCTTTGCACCGTACGTAGCCAACCGTGTAAAGTAAATTTGCCCACCCCCTGGCCTAAAAAAAAACTACAGATGGTTCTATGCCGGGTGGAGGAGGTTGGCGGTAAGCACCGGTTCACTCGCTGCCAAAGTCACACACGTTGTGAGGGTGCAGTTAATATCGCTGTCGATGCTTTTGTGTGCACTCGCCCCCGCCCAGCCACTTACGAGGGTCGTAGGGTCATCGCGCATTGTGAGCGGTCGTCAGGGGCTTTGAAAGTAAATCAGCCTAACGGGGCTACTCAATTACCGTTCCAGTCCTATCTCTAGGCCGCCCCGCCACGCACTCCTAAAAACCGCCCCCCCATCGCTCTCGAAATTCCGTCCCCCTCTCTACCCCCCCCCCCCCACCTGGTGCGCAATCACACAGCTCCCGCCTCCCCTCCATCTCTACGCCCCCCCCCCTCCCCCTCCTTTTATCTCCTTGCATCAACGTCTCCCTCCGTCTGCTCGTCCGATATTAAGTGATTTTTTTTTATCCGCGGCGGTTAAATAGGTCGGCCACTGGGGGCCCTCTTAATAGCCATAATTCATTGCTCGCCGGTTGGGAATTCGATTGGCGCCCCCTCCCCTGGGTGTTGTGTTTGTGCTGTCGATGCACTCCCCGGGCGCGGCGGGGTAAGTGATTGGGAAGTTGTGACCTTAAGTCGGCGGGGACGGGAGGACAAAGCGTTCGCTGTGCTCGGCAGAAAGCGCGACCAGTGGCGGGCCGACCGGCGGCAGTGTCGTTGTGGGTTCTCCACCGGGGGGTATTTTTTTTTTCCATTTTTTTATTTTTATTTTATTTTTCATTTTTTTATTTTTATTTTATTTTCCATTTTTTTATTTTTATTTTTTTTTTCCATTTTTTTATTTTTATTTTTTTCCCCCCCCCCGCCCGAGCGTGGTTGCGCCGTAGCGCGTGATGTAACCCGGAGTTGATGGATCGCTTGCGTGCGCGATGTAGCGACCGGGCTCGCGATGTACGTGCGCGAGGCATTCCACAGCTTGACGACGGACCCTCCCAACGCTGCACGGGTCACGTTTTTTTCGAGTGGCTTGCTGTTACGCGCGTCGAGATAGCGCGCGCAGGAACTCTTGCAAGATTCACGATTGTTTGTGATTATTTCTTGGAAACGAGGCATGTAATTGTTCAACCACCCCACCTAAGCATTGTGTTTGTTTTATCTGCCTCTCGTCTTATTTTGTCTCATTCGTTCTTTTTTGCTTATGTGTACTATTTACCTCCCATTTACAATAGATTGACTTAATCGTAAATAATCGATTCCTGAATGCACAATTCCCTCTGTATTCTGAGCACGCGTATCCATTTTAATCGATGATATTGTTTCCATATCCGATGGAAATTATCACACTATCTTTCGAGTCTAATTGCACAACAGCCGATTCGTCAATTTGTATCCACCCAATCGTGACAATCCTCCGACATGTGGAGATGGCGGCAATCGTTACAGTTCTTTATTCGCTCGTGATTTACTTGCAGATGTCTACGTAGCCTTTTGATGTAAGTACGGCAAGTAGGTTGCCGACTTGCCTATAACTCTCTCTCTCTTTCGACGTGGATTTTTATGTTTTCCAATTCTGTGTATGCCGTTGGCCTCGTGCCACGACAGATTTACTGTTCGGAGCTCTGTCGGCAGCGGGGTAGAGAATGGTCCCGGAAGGTGATGTAACTAAACTGCTTCTGAAATCACTTCATTAGGCCTCTCTTCTTCTCCGCCCTGTGTGGCACACGATATATATATCCGCCCCGGCGGTGACTGTGGCATGATTGCCGTATTCGACTTTGCACTTTGTAACGATTTGCTCTTTTTTGTTTTCCCCGCGATTTCATTCCCGATTGCGCAATTTGGCGCCACGCCCCAAGACGGAGGATCCGTTGAGATTGCAACCCCTTTAGTTTCAGAGAACGGCGCGCAGAAGTGGATCTCGCGGAGCTCCCATCTGGGATTCCTTTCAAGTTGACCCCTGGTCCACAAAGTGTGGGAAAGCGCATTTCCCGCCCACTCTCAGTAACGTTCATGACGTAACAATTAAACCGATAGTTTAAATTCTCGTAGCTGAAATGTATAACCAATCAAAACGCAGAACCAAATTTCACGTGATGGATTTTTTGCGCGGTCGTTGGTGATTGGGCTCAGACCGTGCGACTCGCTACATCTGAGAACTTGATTTGACCATGGCCAGCCAAAACCTGGATGGGAACTCAAGATCTCAGTGTGCCAGTCAAGTGGCTACACCGTGGTATCAGCATGTTTGGATCATCCGACCACATCGTGTATCAGATATTTGAGTGTTTTCCACTGCTATGGGTGTGTTTCAACCAGGTAGCCTGGTTTCCCCATACATTTTTTTTTACTCATTAAGGAATTGAATAAACGTTGGAATGCACTCAAAAATACACAGCAGAGGTCAGCAACCTACTTGCTCTACTACTTTCTGCAGGCTACCCTAAAGCACTAAATTAGTAAATTCATTGAACTGAAAATGCTGCTCGTCGAGAATAAAATAAAATGTTATTACCTGAATTGTTAACTATAAAAATTTGATGTTCTTGCTTGCCAGACAGTGATTCAATATGAAATTTGATTGTTCGGGAAAATACGATAACATTGCATGTAAAGACCTTGTTACACTTTCGTTGTATATATATTTAAGTAAACTATAAAAACATTTTACCAGGTAAGGCCCACTGAGCTATATAACTTTTTATCAGAAGCGACCTGGCTATAAATGATAGCTCAACGAAGTGACTTATCACGTGGACAATTATAGAAGTTGAATACTCAAAACTAATGTTTATAAATGTGGAGGGAAAAACCAGAGGCCCCGGAAAAAAAACACACGACCACGGGGAGAGAGATTACGCAGATTCCAAATATACAGCAGCAGGCATTGTCAGGGCTGGATCGAACCAACTACCTCGCCTGCATACCAGGCGAGGTAGTTGGCATCTTGCTACCGTGATCCCCATATGTATGTGGAGATACAGAGCAGCGTGCTGCTGTACGGTATATTTTTGTTACCCTTAAAACGCCACAAGGTTTCCGCTCTCTATTCAGCCGGGGTGTTTGCCGCGATTGGAGCGCTTCACTCGCGATATGAAACCCCCTGAGTTCAAACCCCGTTCAAGGGTTGGCTCGGCAACGTAGTCCCCTCATAGTTCATCAAACCGAGTTACCGCAACGTGGGAAGTCGCCAACGGCAAAACCACCCTCGGTGTGGAACTCTATCCCCTTTGCGCATCCGCAACATCAAATGCACTCTTGACTACCTTCAAGAAAACATCTAAAGGCTTCTTCTTGGCTCAGGGCTTTCGAGCGGCCCTGAGCTTGGCTCCGCGCCTCTGAGTTGTTGACTTGTCTGCAAAATCTGGCGCATTATAAATGTCATGAATATTTCCTAAGCTAAGCAGGAATTTATCCTAGATATATATATGGTTAGAATGAATGACCTCGGTGCATAAACCAGATTTTGCAGGCTGCCGCGGGGCTACGTTAGCAGCAGAGGGCTGTGCGACCAAATCAAACTTTATTCTGGCCCTCTGCTCCAATCGTCGATGCTCCCCGACCTTGCCAACATGCGCTGACCAGCGTGCTTAAGTGCGGCTCAAATAACCCCCCAGGGCCCGCGCGTTGCAGGAGAGTCCTCGTCCAGCAGCGGATTGGCAAAACAAAAAAGGGGGCCGTTGCACGTAACGTATACGCGGACCCTATGGAGAGACGAACCCTCCGCCTTGAAGGCGTGTGGCCGATGACCGCCCCAGACTCGTTGAGACTTTGCAAGTTTCCCTTTTGGGAGCGCGGAATGGCAGAAGAGTGCTTCAGTCACATCTCGGGTTACAGGGATTAGATAGACAACAGAATGAGCAGCTGTTTATACAGCAGAGTATTGGCATACATACAGTGAGGGAAAAAAAGTATTTGATCCCCTGTTGATTTTGTACGTTTGCCCACTGACAAAGAAATTATCAGTCTATAATTTTAATGGTAAGTTTATTTGAACAGTGAGAGACAGAATAACAACAACAAAATCCAGAAAAACGCATGTCAAACATGTTATAAATTTATTTGCATTTTGATGAGGGAAATAAGTATTTGACCCCCTCTCAATCAGAAAGATTTCTGACTCCCAGGTGTCTTTTATACAGGTAACGAGCTGAGATTTGGAGCACACTCTTAAAGGGAGTGCTCCTAATCTCAGCTTGTTACCTGTATAAAAGACACCTGTCCACAGAAGCAATCAATCAGATTCCAAACTCTCCACTATGGCCAAGACCAAAGAGCTATCCAAGGATGTCAGGGACAAGATTGTAGACCTACACAAGGCTGGAATGGAATCAGCCCAGAACTACACGGGAGGATCTTGTCAATGATCTCAAGGCAGCTGGGACCATAGTCGTCAAGAAAACAATTGGTAACACACTACGCCGTGAAGGACTGAAATCCTGCAGCGCCCGCAAGGTCCCCCTGCTCAAGAAAGCACATATACATGCCCAGCTGAAGTTTGCCAATGAACATCTGAATGATTTAGAAGACAGGACAACTTCACCGCATCAAAGGGACGATGGACGGGGCCATGTACCGTCAAATCTTGGGTGAGAACCTCCTTCCCTCAGCCAGGGCATTGAAAATGGGTCGTGGATGGGTATTCCAGTATGACAATGACTCAAAACACACGGCCAAGGCAACAAAGGAGTGGCTCAAGAAGAAGCACATTAAGGTCCTGGAGTGGCCTAGCCAATCTCCAGACCTAAATCCCATAGACAATCTGTGGAGGGAGCTGAAGGTTCGAGTTGCCAAACGTCAGCCTCGAAACCTGTGGTAATTACCGCGGGTCCCTTTGCAAAAAAAGTAATTAAGAATTTGTTGTCGATTAAATCAACTTTCCATCTTAGCTCTACTCAGCTGTGTTGTACATTTGAAACTTAAAGGAACGCAAACGTCATTGGAAAATGCACCGGTGTAACTGTGGAAAAAAAAAACTTAACGAAAAAACTAAATTCCATCAGGTTGTTTGAAAAAGCGAGAGCGGTAAAAAAAATGCATGAATGATTAATTGGTGGCCATAAACAAGAGGGATTGTGTAACGCTATTTTTCTGTTTCGTCGTTCATTCGTTCGTTCCTGAATCCGCTTGTCCTAGCGAGGGTCGCGGCGGCAGCAGCATGTTGAGTAGTGGCGGTCCACACCTCCCTTTTCCTGGCGACGGACTCTAGCCCTTCCTGGGGAATTCCCAGGCGTTTCCAGGCCAGCCAAGCAACATCGTTCCGCCAGCGTGTCCTGGGCCGGCCCTGGGGTCTTTGCCCAGTTGGACGTGTTTACGTGACAAACCTTAGTAATTGGCTGTGTCGTGTGGTGGCGGGTTTAATGACACATTTATATTTACGTGATCTAACCCCGAAAAAAAACTCTTAATGGGGAAAGTACATGTGCAAATTTGTAACTGACGAGAAAAATACACCGTGCTGATGAGTCCTAATCGGGACCAAACCAGTCCACAGCTGTCTATCACTGCATTACCGGTGCCTGTCAGTCAGTCACATTTGCTTAAATTTATTATGATCGTTAACTGAGACAAGAGGACCACAATGCACTTCTTCTGGGAAATGCTGATAGTTTTGCATATTTACACGGAGGATGTGTGTTTTCAACAAAATGTGTACTGTGTACATACGTGGTTTATTCTCATCTCTCCCAGCCTATGTACTACTTGTTCCTTAATTTCCTAACCTAACCTGACCCTACGCGATGATAGATACACACAAAACGGAATCCTGCACATGCTTGACCGCAACCGGCGCATCAAGCCGTGCCCGGAACGCTTCCAAGAGTGCCCCGACAGGTTTGCCACCCCCTTTCACTCCCATCGTGCATCACCTAATTATCGTCACACCGCTGTCGGTCCGTTGAAAGGTGTTTGTCCTTCGTCGTTTGTCCATCGTGACTTTAACTCGATGAACCAAAACTGGTGCAAGGATGAGCAAGGCAGTGCCAACAATCTCCCCTCAAAACCTGGGATTGTTTTTTTTTTATTGACAGGGTAGATACATGGAGCCTTATCAGACGAGAGGGCTAAATATGCCACGGAGCCATTGGTGGGTTGTGATTACTGACAAGAGATGCCTCTTGACGGACATCTGAATTACGATATATATCAACTCAATGTCTGCTGGTAGAAGGCCTCCCCAAACTCACCATGGTGGCTATGAGATGTTGACTGCCTCGCCTGGTATACAGGAGGTCGTGGGTCCGATCCCGACCCTGACGCCTGCTGTATATTTGTAGTTTGCATGTCTCTCTCTCCATGGTCATGTGGATTTTTTTCTCTGGGTCCTCCGTTTTTTGTCCTGGGCCTTAAGAATCAACGTCCCTTTAGAGTATTTGGCTGATGCTATAAATTTCCACGAGAAAAGCCACTTCGTTGTGCTATAATTTATGATAGCCAGGTCACTTATGAACAAGAGCTACATAGCTCAGCGGACCTTACCCTGTAAAATCTAAAATAGTTTCGTTTATTAGTAGTTTAGTTTCAACTGTGTCCGTTGTAGTGGTAGTTGGGACCACGCTGCAACACTCTGGTCAGTGCAAGTTTGTGAAGGGGGAGGGGCACGCCCAGGACCGACGCAGCTATCACTCGCCACTGATGATAGCCGCGGGCCCAGAAATCTTAACTCGGATCACCGAGTGGTTAGCATGGAAACACATCTAGACAAACATGCGTCTGTACACGTGTTCACGGATGTACACCCACGTAGCTATGCACGCACATAGATGAACACATACACAAATCTGTGTACCTATCCACAAAACTATACAAATGTTATGGCCTTACACACATTGGCTAGAGGGTGCTATGGTCACCGCTATAACCAGCCATCTCTCTCTCTTCACAATGCTGATGTTTAACACACCGCACTCGGTACTCATTAAAGGCTGAGTCGACCTAGCGGAGAGTCAGCACTAGTCTTTTTTTCAAAAATCTCATGCGCTCCACATGTTTGACACTGGGATGTGCGTGTCGTACGTTAGGTTTGACCTGATCCTGACGTGTGAAGAACGGGTTTACGACCAGGTCGTGGAAGGTAAGAGACCGTGCCGTTGCCCTCTCTCGGTTTTGACACGTAGGAGGCTTTTGCGACCAATATCATCCATAATACAGGGTTTTTTTTTAGTTAGATCGTGTAAATATATAAATGTGTCGTCGTTAAACCCGCCGCCACCACCCGACACAGTAGTGTAGAGCACACCGGTATGTTGGAGAGCTAACCTACAACGTCATCGCATCTATCCCTCTGTTTAAGGAACGAAACAGGAGGATTTCTCCACAGATCTGGCTGTCGCCTGATGAAGCTAGCTGTAATTACTGGCGAAACGTCGTACTCAGATTGTAAATGTTGTGGCTTTGCTCTCCAACACACCGGTGCGCTGGACTAGCAACGAATTGGCACGTTTTGTTTACGTGACAAACCTTACTAATTGGCTGTGTCGGGTGGTGGCGGGTTTAACGACACATTTACATATTTACGTGATCTAACCCAAAAAAACTGTATTGTGTCCTCTCTCTCGCATTAGATTCTTTACAGTTTCAAAATATCGAAGCATCTCCCTGTCATGAACTTCACTTGCACATTAAACAGTCCCCCTTAACCCCCTTCCATTTCTCTCTCAAAAGCTCACCTCTTCTTCATCGCCCAATCTCTTCCTCTTCCCTCCCCTCGCCCCATCACTCCTTCCCCGTCCCTCCCCTGCCTTTTCTTGAACCGCTTTCTGTGTTTAGTTTGTTGTCCTTCCCCCGCACCTCCGATTAGCACGGTTGGCTACGTACGGTGCGAAAGAAGTTCAACATACCTAAGTACCCCGCTATTGCCTTTCACTCATTTCTCAATCCTTGTAGCGCGCCCCTGTCAACTGCATCATTCAATTTGGTGTCACCATTTTGTAAGCTACTTCAAACACCGCTCTATAAACATAATTAGATGAGAAATTGGAATTAGGTGAAACCGAGCACCACACGATGCTCGCCTCTGTTGGCAGCGAGGCTTTCCTGCATACATAATGATAATATACTTGAAATACCATCAGTGAGACTTCATTGAAATGTACGTGGTTGGTAGGCAGTTGACTCTGGCAATGAGACTCATCCTGGTATCCTGATGAGATCTCACCTGGTTAAACGCATTAACCCTCTAAACACTGGAGCACAGAGTTCAGAACCTGCATCAGCGGTCTGTGCTCTCTACGGGGCTCTTATTGCGCTCCAATAAAAAAAAACATTTGTTAAATAAAAACGTGCATAAACTTGACTCGACTGGGCCTCACAGAGCCCACCACCAACCAAGGCGTCCCCGGTTGCTTTAGACAATTTATAATATTTTCGCTGCTATAGATTTCCACGTCATAAGCCACTTGGTTGAGTGATCATGTGCAGCCAGGTCGCTTCTTAAAAAGAAGGTAATATAGCTCAGTTGGCTTTACCTGGTAATATAAAAAATAGTTTCCTTTTATTTTGATCGTTTTTAAAGTGCTTTGTTTACCTTTCCTATACTGTGCACTCCTATCGTGTTTGCGTATTTTTTTTCGTAACGTCCTGACCTCTATTGGACATCTGTGGAAAAGAGCTTCGTAGCTCATTGGATTCCTCCGGTATAAACGGGGAGGTCCCGTTCCCACGACCAACCTGTCGGCGTTCTGTCAAGCAGACCTGAGCGGCCGTGAGCAGGAGAGCTTCCAGCCGGTGCACGTCATCAACGTGGACGTGCAGGACAACCACGAGGACGCGACGCTCGGCGCCTTCCTCATCTGCGAGCTCTGCCAATGTGTGAGTGCGCTCCTCGGCAAATCGCCAAAAATCCGGCTCCGCTCACTATCGTCGCACGGTAACACGCGGGTGACATCGCACGGTAACGCGGGCGGCGTAGCACGGCAACGCGGGCGGCGTAGCACGGTAACGCGGGTGGCGTAGCACGGCAACGCGGGCGGCGTAGCACGGTAACGCGGGTGGCGTAGCACGGTAACGCGGGTGACTTCACGGTAACGCGGGCGGCGTAGCACGGTAACGCGGGTGACTTCACGGTAACGCGGGCGGCGTAGCACGGTAACGCGGGTGACTTCACGGTAACGCGGGTGGCGTAGCACGGTAACGCGGGTGACTTCACGGTAACGCGGGTGGCGTAGCACGGTAACGCGGGTGACTTCACGGTAACGCGGGCGGCGTAGCACGGTAACGCGGGTGACTTCACGGTAACGCGGGTGATGTAGCACGGTAACGCGGGTGACTTCACGGTAACGCGGGTGGCGTAGCACGGTAACGCGGGTGACTTCACGGTAACACGGGCGGTGTAGCACGGTAACGCGGGTGACTTCACGGTAACGCGGGTGATGTAGCACGGTAACGCGGGTGACTTCACGGTAACGCGGGTGGCGTAGCACGGTAACGCGGGTGACTTCACGGTAACGCGGGCGGCGTAGCACGGTAACGCGGGTGACTTCACGGTAACGCGGGTGACATCGCACGGTAACGCGGGCGGCGTAGCACGGTAACACGGGTGACTTCACGGTAACGCGGGTGGCGTAGCACGGTAACGCGGGTGACTTCACGGTAACGCGGGCGGCGTAGCACGGTAACGCGGGTGACATTGCACGGTAACGCGGGTGGATTCACGGTAACGCGGGTGATGTAGCACGGTAACGCGGGCAGGGTTGCCCACATGCCAACACACGCAGCGTCGCACAGTGACACAGGCGAGGTATATGCGTATGAAGTCGTGGTGCACTGTTTGGCACACTGCGCTCTGAACCTTACGACTTCAGTTCAATTCCCAGCGGCGGCTAGCCTAGTTAGCGAGCGGTATCTAAATTGGTCCTGGGCCCCCGACCCTGACCAAAGCACACTGACCAGTGTGAAGAAGTATGGTCAAACATCCCCCATAATCAATAAGCCATGGCGGAAGCCTCCACCCAGCAGTGGATTAACAAATGGCTGTAACTTATCAGAAAAAAAAAATATGTGATATTTGCCCCAACGCACCACTTAATTTCCCATGCAAACAGCAACGTTTTAACTCCGAAGTTATCTTCTCATCACAACTACCCATTAACTTGAGCTTGACCCGGGGAGGCTCGCTGCACGGAACTTTAAATAAATCACGGGGCGGCATCCAGTACTCCTCTCGATAACCCCCCCCCGTGCCCCACGAGCATAAGAAAGGCTTCTCACAAAGCGTTTGACAAATAACAGCACCGTCGTTGTTACTGTTTATTTTTTAGCGGAGAGCCAGACCGCGATTGAATGTGGATCCTGAGGCTCATAGCGGAAGTGCTCTGTGCTTCACGATTTAACGGTGGTCATTTTGCGCTTTTTGACAATTTCTTTCGGTTTGTGGAATTGCACGTGGCATGAAAAGCAATGTAGATTTAATCAGGAGGAGGAGGAGGTGGTTGCGATTGGTTCGGGGGCACGTGTGCAGGGTGGATGAGGAGGGCAGGGTACCGAGGAAGTCGGGCATTGGAGTGGCACCCAGAGCGACGGTGGTGTTGGTGGTTGCTGACTGTGGTGGTAACTGTAAAAGCGGCCGTTGAAGGATGTGTTGGACGTGTAACAACTACGCAATCCAGCGGAAATAAATCATCGGCAAGGTGTTGTAGGATTGGCAGTCCAGGCCCATGGTAACCTCTTGACCTCAGCACCTTCACCTCATTTAACCGCCGAACATAGCCATAACCTTCATTAACATCGCTCCTCTGCCACCACATGTCCCCTTGATTTCACTTGTGCATGCGTGTGTTTGTGTGCGTATGGGGAGCGGTGGTGCAATGGTTAGCACGCTGCGCCACGAACTCGGTGACCCAAGTTCGGTTCCTGCTCGTGGTCAACACTAGTGGCGAATATCTGAACCGGTCCCGGTCCTCCCCTAGGTCGACTCAGCCTCAAATGAATGTATGCATGAATGTTGAACTTCTTTCGCACCGTACGTAGCCAACTGTGCTAATTGGAGGTGCGGAGGAAGGACAACAAAGTAAACACAAAAAGCAGAGCACCTGGTGCAGTGTGTAAACTTAACCACTGGAGAGACAAAGGCGGCCGGGCGTGGTGCTGGCCACCCACCCCCACGTGTGCCGTGCGGGCCTTCACAGGTGCTGCTACTCGCTAACAGCACTTGCACCAACACTCTGTTACAGGCTATCCGGGGTGGGATCTTCGTCTTTTTTTGTTTGTTTGTTTGTGCCGTTCTCATTCGCGAGCTGCAGATCCAGCTGACCGAGGACCTGGACAATGAGATCGACGAACTCGTGCAGGACTTTGAGGAGAAGAGCGGGAAGCTGATTCTGCACACGGTGTGCTTCTACTGATGGCCGCGTGGGGGGTTTCTCTCCGCGGGTACGAGGAGCTTTGGGGGGGGGGCACGAGATGGGGCGGTGGGGGGTGAGATGGGAGGCGTCCCATCTTGCACTGGCACCCCCCCCCCCGCCTTTCCGCCATGCCCTCCCCCCCCAATTAGCTCCGTTTAACTGCCAACCGGGATGACTCTTGGCTGACACTCGGCTGGCGTTGAGCTTGCCCACGGATGGCCGCACCGAACGCCCGAGACGATGCCATTGCAGTGCCATAGCTCGGTTGGCATGGGTCCCTGGTGCAAGGAATTAAATGGGATGCCCGCCCCCCCCCCTCCCTAGCTCCCCCTCCACCTTCCCACCCCCCCCCCACCCACCCCACCCTCGTGCACCGTCTGGGGGATCCTTCCAGCCCCCGTGGGCCGCGATGCAGTTGCACTGCCTGCACACTCGCCGGCCGTGCCGCTGCCCCGGTGAACCCCGGTTATTGCGGTCGCGACAGAAGGGAAGAGAATCGATCACCGCCAAAGGTCGGGGTGGGGGGGGGGGTGGGGGGAGGGGGTGGGGGGAGGGGGGGGTCACGCACGTGATTGCGCAACGCAACCTCGCGTGTTTTTGCCGGTCCGCAGCAAAATGTCACAAGCCGTCGGTGTCCCATCTGCCGCAACTAATTAGACGGAGTAATTCTTCCTTCGTCTCTCCCAATTCCTCACAGGGTAGCTCCCCCCCCCCCCCCCCGCTACCAACACACCCACCCTCTAGCGTCAACCCCCCGCCTCTTGGAAGGGAGCAGATGTGAGTGAGTGAGCGGTACGTTGCCGTTTTGCTCATGGTAGAGTGGCGGGCACTGGTCGGATTGAAAAGCCGGAATGGATCGGGCGCGCGGCGGAGCGGAGTGGGGTTCGGGCAACGGCTGCCGGGTCAGAAAGTTACAGCAACAAACAATACAAACACACGATAGGCAGTGCAAAGTATAGGTAAGGTATGCAAGTCACGAAGGCTAAATACATACATACAATTGTTGTATGAAGTGTATAAGTAGAAATTGCTATAGTACATCAAATCCTGCCGATTTTTCAACAAGAAATGCAAGCATGGGCAGCAAAACAAAAATAAAAACAGTCCCAGACCACGTCAAGACAACACACACAGCCCCTCAATAAAATTGCACGTTGAAATGTGAACTATCGAAACCTTCGAGGGGAGGGAGGGGGGGGCGTAAGGATCAAAAGTTACAAATCACAATTGCAAATGATCACACCAGGCTGACCCCACCGAGTCTCTCAAGACGCTTTTGCAGGAGGGTACTGCCCAGTTTTTCACAGTAAGGGGGCGGTGCTGCCGCTGCTGCTGCTGCTACGTGTGATTTCCAGGTAATTTTTCAGCTTTGGGATGTTTGGCCAACACAAGTTACACGGTACGTTTTTATAAAAAAATTTTCCCACGGGTTTAAGTATCTATAGCCATGTGCGCATGTATCCTTATTTGTCTGTGCGTATATAGACGTGCGTATGTACGTAGGTAACAGCCTGTATCAATTAGGATCGCGGCATCTGTCTCCACACGTCACGCTCTACGGCTCCCCAAAATTCATTTCTCTGGACTTTCTACAGTTAATTTTTTTTTAAATGGTAGTTGAGCCGCCGTTGACGCGCGATTGGCTCGCAGCCCAATAGACTAGAGTGCGAGGGAGCGACGCGGACAGAGCTAGCCGCCGTGGCCCTGTGGTTAAAGGCACTCGGCAAAGAATCAAGACGGCGAATTCACATCGTGGTTTTGGTGTGCGGTGGGGCGGCGGGGGGGGGGGGGGGGAGTCCGATCTTTCGGTCAATTCTTTACGTTAAAGTTAATCACTGCTGTGCTAAGAAAGAGGTTGGATGCTGCCGTAATAACGCGGAATTTCCAGCGGTGAAGATGATGCGCTTGTTTGAGATGGGCAACGCCGACTTGAGACGGAGGCTAGAGGCAAGTGGGCAGTCTGCCCTCGGCCGAACACCTCTTTCACGTGGAATAAATGAACGCCGTCTCAATGTGCGCGGTCGAGCGTTGTGCAATGGTGATTACTCGTCACTATTCAAGGTCGCCGTTTGAGAATTTCCTAACGCTGCGAGTAAGGGTTTTGGCGCATTCGGTGAGAGAGCCGCAGTCCACGTGTGATGCAGACCTCAACTCACCCAAGGGCACAGAACCTTAACTCCAATCTTGGCGGAATTCTCAGCTCATGCGTTTCCAATCCATTTACAGAACCACGATGTAATGCGATGTGAATATGCAATATAAATAATAATTTAATAAACGCTAAGTAATGCTTAATGATTCTCTAAATGAGCCCTTGTTGTCTCGTCACGCCGTGTTAATTAAACACATTCTAAGGTCTCGTTGGAAGCCCTTGAACTCGGTGTTTGTTGTCCTTGAGTTTGTCTTGTGAGGACATTGTCCCGTGCGACAGCAGTCGTGAGATGTCGTCTCCCTCACCTGCTGTGCAGGACGTCGTGGGTTCGATCCCGAGCCTGACGCCTGTATATTTTGAGTTTGCTTGCATCTCTCCCTGTGGTCGCGTAGATTTTTCTCCGGGTCCTCTGGTTTTTCCCTCCACGTATAAAAATTCGCGGATGAGATGAGAGTTCTGTGTCAGGTTGAGATGAGGTTTCTGTATGGGTTTAGATGAGGGTTCTCTATCGGATGACATGAGGGTTCTCTATCATATCATTCTCCTGCATTGGATGGCACACAGGTGTTCAGTATTAAATGAGACGATGGTTCTGTAGTGGAAGAAAAAGAGTTCCCGTATTGGATGAGGGTTCCGTGTAGGATTCAGCGAAGGTTCTGAATTGCGTGCGTGAATGTGTATCGGCCCGGTGATTTCTGTACCACACGAGAACACGGTCATGCATCTGATACGGCAAACCCTTCGTCTGGTTAGGATGCCTTTGTTCAGCTCATAAAATGCTGACCAATTTCATGCAATCATGCACAGTAATAATAAACCTACACACCCTATTACAACACCCTATTAAACACCATTGTCATGTACATGCCGTTGTTAATAACTAATTGCTATTTCGCGACTGCTTTCTTATTTTATTAATATTATGCTTGTTTACGCAGGAAAGCGTTACTATACCTCAACTATTTTTTTTAATGAGGATCCTGTTATGGTTTCGCAGTTAGGGGACGATGTCGTTGCTGCTATGTGTACTTGAATCCCAATTGAGTAATTTTACTGGTTTTGTTTTTCGGCATTTGGGATGTTTCGGCCAATGCCAGTTGCATTACTCTTTGGTTTTTTTAGTTTTTGTTGTAGCTGTGTGAGAAAAAACCAGAGGACCTGGGAGAAACCCATTCAGAACATGTGGAGAACATGTTAAGAACATACAGAAAGGCACTCGCGTCAGGGAATCGAACACGGGCTCTTGTTGCTGTGAGGCGCAAGTGTTATGCGCCACCCTGCCATATTAACACCGATTGTTGAACATTAAAAAAAACTCGTTATGCGTTGGTGTGAAGCATTATGGGGGGGGGGGGGGGATAATTAATTAAATTTCGCTCCCTTCATTTACTTCATTGCCCATTATTGCGCCACTACAGCGCATCATCAGCCTGTTTACACGCTTTCTATTAACTCTGTCTGTTGTTGTTGTATCCTCAAATCTTGTAACTCAATTTTAACCCACTTCCCAATGTGGTATCGACTGCAAACTTGGTATACTTATGTCGTACTGATGACAATACTATATTCTATCATTAAAAATAAAATAAATAAATATATTTTTTTACATTCTTTTTTACATGTTATGTTTCGGCTTGGGTTTAATTGTCCACGCTCAGCTGACGTTGGCTGTAAATCACCACGGTCCTTTACGTCGTGGCGAGCTTCGGGGCCACTTCCTGGAGTCGTGGAGTTCTTCCATTACTCGTACGGTACATCTTCTTTGGTTCTTTCGGTAAAGTCACGTAGAATGAGAATAAAATAATAAATTGATAAAATAAAATAACGCAATAAAATTCTCACGACGTTTCGGCCACAACACAAGCGGCCTTCATCAGGTGAAGGGACGAGACTGTCTGGAGGACAGCGCTGGAGCGAACAAAGCCACGTTCAGATTGCGACCTTTAAGCTGTGTGAGAAGAAACAAAGCGCCTTGACAAAGGAATTGTCTCGTCCCTTCGCCTGATGAAGGCCGCTTGTGTTGTGGCCGAAACGTCGTGAGAATTTTATTGTGTTATTTTATTTTATCAATTTATTATTTTATTCTCATTCTACGTGACTTTACCGAAAGAACCAAAGAAGATGAATCCTTGCAGTCACGAAAGCTTTAAATCGAAATTTGGTAGGGTACATTTCATTAAAGCGTGTTCTTTAAAAAGTTTTTTTGTTATATTATTATTTGTGTTGACTTAGGACCCTTTTAGGTAGACAGAGCCGTGCGCTTGCCAGTAACATCTGGCAACACAGCAGCGGTATTTATTTCAAGTTTAATTTTTTCATTTATTTGGTACAGCCCTGTGAGCCATTCGGCTCTTGAATCGGGTGCAACCGCAACAAACAAAAAACAAAAACATGAACAAGAAAACATCTTAAAGTGACTTTGTGACTGTGCAAAACAGAAAATCCAGGAAAAAACAGCAAAATATTCCTGAAAAAGCACCGCACACCAACGCTGTGTGCAAAAATCCCAGTGGGATGCAAGTCAAACAACAACAACCACAAGACAACTTAGATTAAGGCCATCATTTTAACTCCGTACTACAACAAGCAAACATGGCCAAACCAAAAAACTTTTCGACATCACCAAAATAAAGCCATAAAAGCAATGTAACAGTGACCATAGGAACTTTAACAAACATGACTGCTGATGGAATTCTGAAGGTTGAAATACTTGCCTGAGAGATGGATGTGTGTGCTACTGTGAGTAACGTTTGTCTGGAAGGCCGCTAAACGCTGAACCACCGCTCCGCCCTCATGTCAACTTACTTCAGTAAAACTGTGGGGTAATTTTGATGAAAGAAGTGGAGTCTGCCCTTCTGATTAGTGATACAGAACCCAGCCTTGCCCCGTGCCGTACATATTTCGGCGTGACAGAGGAGGCTACCCCTTTTAAAGGCTGCCGGTTTTGCGCATGACGCAGCTAATGTGCTTGACAGCTGGGCTCATAACGCACTAAAAACTCGCGGCGTCCCGCGTTAGATAAGCCGCCCGAACGACTGCAGCTATGAAGGTCTGGCAAAACGTGTACGGGAAGAAACAAATTATAATCATTTACATTCCGGGGTGGAGCAGCGGGAACAGCCGTTGGCACAGCGGCGCTGTGAAATGCAGCGACCTGAGTTCGATTTCGGGACGCGGATAACCCCGTCGGTGGTGTTTGATATTGGAAACCCGTGCCTGCACCACCCCCACCCCCTCCCCTTTAAGCAAACCTTGCAGTGACCAGCGTGGTTTGAAACAATGGTCATTAAACCCCCATGACCCACACAGCATGGGAAGCCTTCATCCAGCAGTGGATTGACAAAGGCCTGAACATTATTGTTGTTATTCAATAAATACCGTCGATGACAGCAGTGGCGGAGTGATGTCTGAACTGGACCTGGGCACCCTTCAACTCGTACCGATCATGCGCGGTGAAGTATGGCCAAACGACCTCCCGTGACCGACAAAAGCATCCGTCCGGCGGTTCACTTCTCCATTGTTTGAGCAGGCGATTGAATAAACCCAACAACGCTTCGTGGAACAGCATTGCCTCCTACATTCGGGCAACCCCCCGGGTTACACGAAGTCGTTGTAAGTACCCCGGATATTCGCAAAAAAATATTAAAATTTGACCAAATCTAGACAAAATTTTAACAATGATCTAATAGTGCCTTTTAAATAAAGGCTGTGTAAATAAAACGAATGACCCGTTACAATAGAACGGATGCGAGAAACGCAATGCAATTCTGGAAATGAAAGCGGTCAGGTTAGGCAAGCGGGAGGCAAAGGAGACACTTGCACAGCACGCGACATTATTTATACAATCTGGCTTATCTTCTTGGTTCTTTCGGTGAAGTCACGTAGAATGGAAATAAAATAATAAAAATAAAACAATAAAATTCTCACGAAGTTTCGGCCACAACACAAGTAGCCTTCATCAGGTGAAGAAACAGGACTGTCCTGAAGACAGCGCTTGAGTGAACACTGCCAAGCATGGGCCGCGTCTTTTAAGCTGTGTGGGCGGAATTAACATATGAATTAGCATGTCACCCAGCATCACCTCCGGAGCGGATGAGGTGGGCGGCTGGGCGCACAGAAAAAGAAAGAAGAAGAACAGCCACGGTGCGCTGCTCTGTCCTGTGTTGCGTTATAACTATGCTGTAAACTGGACTACTATACAATACAATATTATGCCTTACAATCTAAACTACATGGTATAATATCGTATCCATAGATAAATTCCACCTTTGAATTATACAATGCGTTACTATACACTACCCTATACTTTAGACTATAAAATATTAGACTTGTAATATTACACTGTCTTATTCTTCCAACCCTACTGTATACCACACTGCTGTATATTCACTATACAATTACGATACTATATATTGCCTTATGAATTATGTTAAACATTACAATGTTATACTATTTATTATTATACAACATGCTATAAACCATACCATTGACCGTCGCGTGAAAGGTATTAAGAGGCAGTGCCAGCGAATGGACTGCGGTCTGAAGGTCACTGTAAAATACAATCAATTAACCGAAATAAGGAAACCACATCAAAACTGACAAGCAGGTCGTCTGGGGACAGGGAAATACCCTTGATTGTCGATACCAGGTGAGTAGAGTTTAGTACCAATTCCTCCACCACATCAATTCCATACACCCAGCCACCAGATTTACCATGGTGGTCGAAAAAGATGGCAAGCTACCCTTTTTGGATGTCTAAATTAAAAGGAGACCTGATGGTTCAATGAGCCACTCTGTCTACAGGAAAGCTACCCAAACGGATGCTTACTTAAAAGCGGATTCCCACCACCATCCATCCCAGAAGAACTCCCTCATCAAGACTCTATACCATAGAGCCCAATGCATTTCCGACCAGGAATACATTGCCAGTGAACTCAAGCACGTACACCAAGCTCTCAAGGATAATGGTTACTCCGACTACACAATCCGCAAAGCCATCACTCCAGTCATGAAGAAGGATCCTCTTGAGCCATTCAAAACCATCACCTTACCCTACATTGCGGGGGTCACAAAAAAGATCTCCAAAATCCTGAATAAACAAAAGATCCAGGTCCGATTCAACACAGTACATAAAATCCATGATCTGGTTCCGTCTGTAAAAGATGTGGTTCCAGACATACAGTACCCGGGTGTTTACAAACTAAGTTGCCTCTGTGGTAGCAGCTACATTGGAGAAACCAAACGACATATCTCGGACCGCATCCGTGAACATAAAGCAGACTTGAAACACGGTAGGACGAACTCCTCAGCCGTGGCAGATCACTGTTATAATTCAGTGGGCTCACATGACTGACTTCTCCAAGACGGAGGTTCTCTGCAAGCCATCCGGCTACCATGAGAGATTCGTTCATGAGGCCATCCACATATACAAACACAGAGACAATTTCAACCGAGAAGATGGATTCTGGCCTAGTAACCATTGGATAGATGTTATAAACCATTTTGGTTCTTAATTGATTGTATTTTACGGTGACCTTCAGACCGCAGTCCATTCGCTGGCACTGCCTCTTAATACCTTTCACGCGACGGTCAATGGTATGGTTTATAGCATGTTGTATAATAATAAATAGTATAACATTGTAATGTTTAACATAATTCATAAGGCAATATATAGTATCGTAATTGTACAGTGAATATACAGCAGTGTGGTATACAGTAGGGTTGGTAGAATAAGACATAGTGTAATATTACAAGTCTAATATTTTATAGTCTAAAGTATAGGGTAGTGTATAGTAACGCATTGTATAATTCAAAGGTGGAATTTGTCTATGGATATATTATACCATGTAGTTTAGATTGGAAGGTATAATATTGTATTGTATAGTAGTCCAGTTTATAGCAGAGTTACAACGCAACACAGGACACAGCAGCGCACCTTGGCTGTTCTGCTTCTTTCTTTTTCTGTGTGCCCAGCCGCCCCCCTCATCCACTCCGGAGGTGGTGCTGGGTAACATGCTAATTCATATGTTAATTCCTCCCACACAGCTTAAAAGACGCGGCCCATGCTTGGCAGTGTTCACTCAAGCGCTGTCTTCTGGACAGTCCTGTTTCTTCACCTGAAGAAGGTTACTTGTGTTGTTGCCGAAACGTCGTGAAAATTTTATTTTATGACGTTTTATTTTTATTCTTTTATTTCCATTCTACGTGACTTTACCGATATAACCAAGAAGATTAATCCCTGCAGTCACGAAAGCTTGAAATCGAAAGTCAATCTGGCTTCGTTGAGTTAGCCGGCAGCGGGATAGACAAAGGGCCAAACATTATTGTTCATATTAATTACACGCAGTGGTATAGGGCAATAATTGACTATTCCTCGCGAAGAGTGCGATGATATGAACAGAGTTCCGTATGATGGGAAATCGGGTTTCATGCCGACAGGTTTCATTGTATGGAATCCAATTGACTAGCGTTAATAATAACCGCCTTGCGTCTCTTGGTTTTGGACAGCGAGCTCTTGGCACGCGAAGGAATCGGGGAGGCTGATTTATGTCTCAAAGTAGGAGCCGGTGACCTGCGCTTGAGTCATCGCCAGCGGGTTTTGGTGAAAACCGGTGAGAACAATATACACGAAACAGGGTCGGGGAGCAGGGAAAGAGAGTGGCAAGCGGGGACTTAAGCACGGTGGCTAGGAGATGTTAACTCCCTCGCCTGGTATGCAGGAGGTCGTGGGTTCGAACCCGACCCTGACGCCTGCTGCTGTATATTTGGAGTTTGCATCTCTCTGTCATCATGATCACGGTGGCTAGGAGATGTTAACTCCCTCACCTGGGAGCAGGAGGTCGTGGGTTTTATCCCGACCGTGACGCCTGCTGCATATTTGGAGTTTGCGTGTCTCTCCCCGTGACTACATGGATTTTTCTCCGGGTCCAGTTTTTCCCCCCATTTATAATCGACACGCATTTAGAGTATTTGGCTACTATAAATGTCCACGTGATAAGCCACTAAGTTGAGTTATCATTTGTGGCCAGGTCGCTTCTGAAAACCCCAGAAGACCATGAAGAAAATCCACGGGGAGAACATGCAGACTACAAATATACAGCAGCAGGCGTCAGGGTCGCGATCGAACCCACGAACCTTCTGCATTCCAGGCGAGGGAGTTAACATCTCCCCAACCGTGGCACCCCAGTCTCTCACGAGCTACGTTGGAACCTATTTCGTAAGCAAATGTTCGAGGGTTTAAAAAAAATCTAAATTAATGGAGTATTTAGTTAGGAAGAACTAGAGGAATAATCACGTCACGATTCTCCGTAATTCTATCTTGGCTTTACGTAATTTACTTAGCGCTTTAACAAATGCGCTTCACAGAGAAATGGTACACATGAATGTAATGGTATGATTCAGGATGACGATTCGATTCACGAATGGTAAACTAAACTGTAAACTAAACTTTTATATTTTAACAGGTAAGGCCCACTAAGCTGTATAGCTCTTTTTCAGAAGCGACCTGACTATCACAAGTGATAGCTTAACTAAGTGGTTATCACGTGGAAATGTATTGCAGCCAAATACTCTCAACGTGTATTTTAAATGTGGAGGGGAAGAACCGGAGAAAAATCCACGTGCCCACGGGGAGAACGTGCAAACTCCAAACATACAGCAGGCGTCAGGCTCGGGATCGAACCCACGACCTCCTGTATACCATGCGAGGTAGTTAACATTTCACCACAGAGAGAGAGAGAGACACGCAAACTTCAAATATACAGCAGCAGGCGTCAGACTCGGGATCGATCCGACGACCTCCTGTATACCAGGCGAGGTAGTTAACATCTCCTAGCCACCGTGGTGCATCGCTCTTACAGTGAGGGAAAAAGGTATTTGATCCCCTGCTGATTTTGTACGTTTGCCCACTGACAAAGAAATGATCAGTCTATAATTTTAATGGTAGGTTTATTTGAACAGTGAGAGACAGAAAAACAACAGAAAAATCCAGAAAAACGCATGTCAAAAATGTTATAAATTGATTTGCATTTTAATGAGGGAAATAAGTATTTGAGCCCTCTGCAAAACATGACTTAGTACTTGGTGGCAAAACCCTTGTTGGCAATCACAGAGGTCAGACGTTTCTTGTAGTTGGCCATCAGGTTTGCACACATCTCAGGAGGGATTTTATCCCACTCCTCTTTGCAGATCTTCTCCAAGTCATTAATGTTTCGAGGCTGACGTTTGGCAACTCGAACCTTCAGCTCCCTCCACAGATTTTCTATGGGATTAAGGTCTGGAGACTGGCTAGGCCACTCCAGGACCTTAATGTGCTTCTTCTTGAGCCACTCCTTTGTTGCCTTGGCCGTGTGTTTTGGGTCATTGTCATGCTGGAAAACCCATCCACGACCCATTTTCAATGCCCTGGCTGAGGGAAGGAGGTTCTCACCCAAGATTTGACGGTACATGGCCCCGTCCATCGTCCCTTTGATGCGGTGAAGTTGTCCCGTCCCCTTAGAAAAACACCCCCAAAGCATAATATTTCCACCTCCATGTTTGACGGTGGGGATGGTGTTCTTGGGGTCATAGGCAGCATTCCTCCTCCTCCAAACACGGCGAGTTGAGTTGATTCCAAAGAGCTCCATTTTGGTCTCATCTGACCACAACACTTTCACCCAGTTGTCCTCTGAATCATTCAGATGTTCATTGGCAAACTTCAGACGGGCATGTATATGTGCTTTCTTGAGCAGGGGGACCTTGCGGGCGCTGCAGGATTTCAGTTATTTTGTGTTTCTTCCATTTGCGAATAATCGCACCAACTGTTGTCACCTTCTCACCAAGCTGCTTGGCAATGGTCTTGTAGCCCATTCCAGCCTTGTGTAGGTCTACAATCTTGTCTTTGACATCCTTGGAGAGCTCTTTGGTCTTGGCCATGGTGGAGAGTTTGGAATCGGATTGATTGATTGCTTCTGTGGACAGGTGTCTTTTATAAGGTAACAAGCTGAGATTAGGAGCACTCCCTTTAAGAGTGTGCTCCTTATCTCAGCTCGTTACCTGTATAAAAGACACCTGGGAGCCAGAAATCTTTCTGATTGAGAGGGGGTCAAATACTTATTTCCCTAATTAAAATGCAAATCAATTTATAACATTTTTGACATGCGTTTTTCTGGATTTTGTTGTTATTCTGTCTCTCACTGTTCAAATAAACCTCCAATTAAAATTACAGACTGATAATCTATTTGTCAGTGGGCAAACGTACAAAATCAGCAGGGGATTAAATACTTGTTTCCCTCACTGTAGGCTCGTGTGGCGCGTGCGCAAATCTGCGTGGGGTATAAAACTGCAGTGTTCAAACAAATATATGAACACGTGTGAATTGTGACCGATGTGTATGTTGTTTACGTCGTGTATCATCGACGCAGCCCGTAACACGTCGGAGGGCTGTGACTTGCGTAACGCCAAACCATGTACCCTAATAGCCGAGTGTTTCGGGCAGTGCCTTGTCTCTCCTGGCGATTCTGAGACCCTGCGATTTTAATTCCTCGTTCCCACGCTGGGACAAAGCTATTCTCCGTAAGGAAACGATGACTGTTCATTCCCCTCACCCCCCCCCCCATCCCCCCACAAAAGTGGCGCCGTTAACTCTCGGTTGTCTATGCCAGGGTGGGTTACCCCGGTTGTGGAGTGAGTCTGGTGTATTAGCTGATTCTCATCTGTCGCGGGACCGTCACCAGGGCCTGCATGACCGTAAACATGTCAGCGAGTTAAAGCGACTACTTTTGAGATAGGATAAAAACAGATGGAATCTACGTCTTCACCCCCCCCCCCCCCATTCTATGTAAGTAAACAATAACTATGATTTCATAGTATAAGTTTAATTTGTTGTGCATTTATCCATGTTTTCGTTTTTGGCCGGGCCACCTTTCCCCCCCTATTATCCCGGATAATCGAGAGATGACTGCACTCATTTTATATTCCCCATAAGAATATGAAAAAATATATTCAACACATTCGTCATTAACACTGTGTGCGTGGTCTTACCAAAAGAAGAAAAACACAATATACAATAGGCGATGTTTAGAGCAATGACCTTTAACTTATCTGGCAGCTTAACGTAGTAAAAAATGGTGACAGAATAGAACGATTTAGATGGCAGGGGCGTGCTGCATGGATTGAAGAATGGGTGACCGCTATAGAGGGGTACTTGGAGATCACGAAAGGGTAGGGGAGGGACGGCAAGGAATGGAGGTGCGAGCGAGAGGGAAGAGGGAGAGAATGGGAAATAACAGCACATTTATACTTTTATATCCGATGCAGAATGTGCTATCAAGAAGGGCCGAAATCTCGCCTGCATTATATACGTTTGTTTCCTTTTAAAGGCCACGCAGTGTTATCAACAATGCGTTTGAGTTATTTAGAGTTTCGTGCTTTACGCACCACTGCCAACGCAGTATCAGTGAATAATGTCACCCCTAAGGATGGTAGGGCCAGTTCGATCCCTGCTATGGAGTTGAACTCGCAATCCTTCCAACTGCGAGCCGGCCGCTCTTGCAACATAGCAACTCAACCAGATCGCTTTTGCAATCGATATATAACGCATCTCAATAGGCCCCCACCTAGTTAATAAATCACGTGGTACAATGTGACCTGTAATTCAAAGATCTGATTTTGTTTAAAAATGTAGCGATGCAGTGTTGGTCTCTCTACGTGTAAACAGAAAATGGTGAAAGTTTCTGCTCAAATGTGCAGTGGGGTCGTGATCATATCCCCCCTTGGTGTCTTCGCGTTTCTCACATTATGGAAATTCCACATTCCTACGGAGCGGACCCATCAATTAAGACCACGGCACTGGTGACTTTGTACAAAGTGATCAGTTGAGAAATGAAACGAGTAATTGGGTGGCAGTCATCTCCATTGGCGCCTGTGAGCCTGAGGTGGAAATTCCACATACCCACGACGGGCACCAGCCGTATATTCTTAACGATTATTAACCCGATATACTGACTACAACTGCACAGTAGCCTTATGACCTCGATTTTAGTATCACATTGGAATATGAGCAGGGTTGAGCTTAGTGCTATATGAGAAACTAAACTATTTTCATTTTACCAGGTAAGGCCCACTGAGCTATAGAGCTATTTTTCAAAAGCGACCTGGCCACAAATGATAGCTCAACGAAGTGGTTTATGAATTATTATGAAGTGGTTTATCATCACGTGGAAATGTACGGCAAGCTAATACTCTTAAACGCGCGATATTGATTCTAAATGTGGAGCGAAAAACCGTAGGAGCCGGAGAAAAAATCCACGCGACCATAGGGAGAACACGCCAACTCCAAATATACAACAGGCGGGATCGAACCCACGATCCTTCTGTATACCAGGAAGAGGTATTTAACATCTCGCCACCACTAGGGTGTGCCAGGTGTTGTAGGTACAGCTCCACGCGTTGGCCAGGACATGGCAGGACATCAGTGGGTCCAACCCGCACACTTGTGTTTGTCTGTGGATTGAATCGATCGGTGCAGAGATTTGAATAACATCCCCTCGCATGTGTGGGTTTTCTCTTGGTGCTATAATTTCCTTGCACGTGACAAGTCAATTTATGTATTTTAATGTCCCAGAATGCAGCACTAAAGTAAATGAGTTTTTTTTGTTTCGTATATATTGCGAAATGTTAGTTTGTTTTACGCTGACAGGAACCCCCCCGTGCTTTATAAATAGTGCTCTTACCAGTAACGTCAGCTTCAGCAAACTCTGACTGCTGATAACACCCTGCAAGTTGAAACCAGTCTGGAGGGCTTGTTTAAATAAACACCGCTGGTTGAATATAAGTCTAGGAGGGGCATTAGGGGCGATTGACTAACACCTTTTTTTACACGGAGAAACGGAACGGTGGTACGATTTCTTTCACAAGTCATAAGTGGAGAAAGTGAACGCCAACCACCCCCAGTTACTGAAAGGTCCTCAGACTCAACGAGTCTCTACTGGGTATATAATTGGCATCGTATACTGATTATTTATTTGTATACAAGATGGGAGCTGTTTTGTTTATTATATATATAACGGAGGTTCCTACATTAGCTTATTGCGTTCACCACAATCTTAAACATTACCATCTCCATGCCGCCCGCACCATTCCCACTCCCACGCTCCCCCAATCCCATTCCTAACCCCACGTCCCCCCCCACCTTCACCTCACCTCGGCACCACCATCACCACCATCATCCCCCCCCTCTCCACCGTCATCCCCAACCAATTGATGTGCACGTTGCGGCGTAGCGAAAGCCAAACGTGTGACATCAGTGCAGTGTCGCGGTGCACAGCCGCACAGGCATGCATCGCTCGTTAGTTCTGGATGCCCCCCCCCCTCGATGTTGCAAGCGGCAATTGTATACGGCACGTGCGTTCGTGTTAATGCAGTATCTACTGCAGTACTGTGTCCGAGCACAATTGCGGTTTCGAGGTCATGTGCGTTTAGGAGTCTGTGCGGGTATCGAGTGTGTTTTTTTTGTCTGCCGGCGATATCGCGTGTCGGTGAGCAGTTCCACTCCCGAGTAGACGGCGGGGATCTTTTAGCGTTCGTTACAGCAGCATTGTATTATTAATACGATACGCTCAGTACATATTATATGAACGAACACGTAACGTTTATTAATGTAGCATTTTTTTTTTCGCGAGGCGTGAAAGAGGACTGCAAAATGCAACGCAAATTCGGCAGCCTTAATTAAACCGGTGTATTCTTGGTGGGCGGTTACGGCGGCGTGAACGAGGGGACGAGACAGCTCCGGTGAGAGCAGAGAGAGAGCGGAGAGAGCGGAGAGAGCGCAAAGAGAGAGGAGAGGGAGAGCGGAGAAAGGGGTGGAGGAGCGCGCAGAGAGAGTGCAGAGAGCGCAGAGAGCGAGCGAGAGGCGCCTCAATGCCGTAAGGAGATGGGAGGAGAAAGGCAGAGGTACGCGACGAGGACGAGAAAACCGGGGGAGAGACTTCGTTACACCGCCGTGGTGAGGGGAGGGAAACGCGGGGAGCTGAGAGCGTGAGGCGGGGAGAGAGAGAGAGGCGGAGGGGGGAGGCAGGAGAGGTGGGGGGGTTGGGGACTCTCGGTGTTTCACCCGGAGAGAGGGCGAGAGGGAGCCGCGCGCTCTCTCTGGCCGAGGGGAGAGCGCCTAATGGAGACGGCTGCAGCGGCCGCTGTCCGTGGTGCTGAAATCGAACGTCGTTTATTTTGGCTGGCGATGAAAAGCGGTCGACTTATTCTCGATGGGGGCGACGAAGACGGCGGGATAGATGACGTATAACGGCAGCACGAGGGCGATTGCAGCAGTGGCGGCGGCGGCGGTGGTGGTGGTGGTGGTGTTACTCATTCTTGGCGTCAGTCTTCGATAGTTAGTGCCGGCTTCGAGAGTGAGAGAGAGGGGAAAAGCACAATGTGCAAAAATCGGCGACCGCCAAGTTCTCCTTGGAATAATAATAAGGACCCTTTCGGCTGTTCCGCGCGGAGCTGATCCCGAACCAAGTGGAAACCGACTCTCGGGATTTCCTGATTGGAACGCCAGAGGCCCCGTTTTGTAAGAGAGAGAGAGAGAGGAACTAAAAGGCGAGGAGGATTAAGAAAGGCGAGGAGCGGTGGCGGAAGAATTGGTAGAGGATGCGTCAAAGAGCGGAGTCTGCTGCTGTAGGAGTAACAAGACCGTGATCCATACCCCTACCCGTTTAAGTCATCCTCTTCCCGAACCCACCACCATACAGCTTTCCTCATCCAGCTACATCAGCTCACCTCCCCCCCCCCCCCATCACCTTCCCCCCTCCCTGTCATCCCATCGGCCCCCATCACAACATCACCTCGCCATCCCCCCCCCCCCTTCTCCCTCCCCCATCACCACCCACCCCCCTTCCTCCACTGTAAGCGCCAGCGTCGTCCCAATCACGGATGCCGAATCTCGCTCCCGTTACGATGATTTTCATGCTGCTCGGCACGTCGGTGGTGTTGGTGAGAATCGCACGACGCACACGCACGACGCTTGCACGCAAGACAAGCCGCGTGGATAGGCGTGTACACACACACACACACATTGGGATGTGTACACACGTAGGCATATACAGACACGTAGATATGCGTGTGCACACAGGCACACATGCATATACACATTGTGTACACACACGTAGGCATATACAAGCACGTATATTTATGCGTGTGCAGAACAGACATATACACACACACATGCATATACACATTGGAATGTGTACACACGTAGGCATATACAGACACGTAGATATGCGTGTGCACACAGACATACACACACACGTATATACACATTGGAATGTGTACACACGTAGGCATATACAGACACGTAGATATGCGTGTGCACACAGACATACACACACACGCATATACACATTGGAATGTGTACACACGTAGGCATATACAGACACGTAGATATGCGTGCGTATATGGGCAAACAAATCAGTATACACGTAGACACATCGAAATGTAGACACGCATATGAAATGTATTTACTGTCGAGACGTATACAGACACGTAGAGATGTATATACTGTACACATCGACATATTTAGAAATGCATACGCATATATACACGTGTAAATGTATAAACACAGACATGCGTATGCGTACGTACGTGTGTACATGCACGCACCAATATTGTACAGGTAAACGAGCATCAATATACAGACACGCGTTTCGCACACGGCAGCACTTAGCCAGACGTAGAAACATAGACATTGGCGTATGGACACACATGCACGAACATCGACATGCATGGACGCACGTGGAAACGTAGACACACAGACGCACACACGTACACGGTCGCGGAATACGTGGACACATTGATAGGCACACACAGACCAAAATGCGTGCACGAACACCGCATTGATGTACACTGCATGTAACTCTATAAAGGAATACATGCGCCAACACGTAGTGTATGTACACAGACAAAGGTCCCCCGAATAGCCTTCAACTGACTGGGTCAAGTTATATTAGCGAGCACCTATGAAGGCCGGCACGGCACGCGAGGGCGGCCTGGGTTGGTCAGTACCACGACCGGCCGGCCGCCTTTGTCTTCCCAGTGCTTAGGGCTGAGTCGACCTTGGGGAGGTCCAGGACCGGTTCAAATATTCGCCACTGTGATTGGTCGTGAGCTGGAATCTAACGGGTTCGAAGCAGCACATATGGGCACACATGTAAATTACAGGCACACACGTTAACATGCATGCCTGGACACATACAACAGACGTGTTTGCACACGTACCATGCATACAAAAAATCCCCGTATAGCCTTCAACAGACTGTTTGGGCAAGTGCTGTTAGCGAGTAGCACCTATTGAAGGTCGGCACGGCACACGAGGGGGTGGGTTGCCAGCACCCAGGCCCGGCCACCTTTGTCTCCCGAGTGGCGATGTTTTCACACCGCACCAGGTACTCATTTTGAGGCTGAGTCGTCACTGGTGTTGGTGGCCGCGAGTGGGAATCGAACTCGGACCGCCCGGTTCGTAGCGTAGCGCGCTAACCGCTGTACCACCGCTCCTCCACCCCCCTCCACACTCATGGACACAAAGACAAAGATCCCACCCCGTATAGCCTTAACAGACTGTTGGGGCAAGTGCTGTTAGCGAGTAGCAGCACCCATGAATGCCCGCACGGCACACGAGGGGGTGGGTGGCCAGCACCACGTCCGGCCGCCTTTGTCTCCCCAGTAGCGATGTTTTTACGCACCGCACCAGGTGCTCAGTTGAGGCTGAGTCGACCTAGGGGAGACCCAGGACCGGTTCACCGGCGTTGGTGGCCGCAGCGGCACTAACCGTTGTGCCACCGCTCCTCCCCGCCTTCCTCACTCAAGGACACTCACACAAGGGCACGCACAGGTAGCGGGGTATGCGCGCGCATACAGAGCGAGATTCCCCCCTAACCCGTATAGGCCATGCAGGACCGTGCTGGGGTAACCGTTGTTAGCGAGCTCCTATTAAGGGCAGCAAAGTCACTGCACATGAGGGCTGCTGTGTCCAGCAAGCACCCCTCCCCCCCCCCCGGCCGCCTTTGTCTCCATAGTACTGTAATGTTATTAGTACTCTAATGTTATTAGTACTCTAATGTTATTGCGCACAGTGACCCCCCAGGTACTTATTGAAGGCTCAGGCGACCTAGGGGGCGACCGGATACATTCGGATTGGACTGGACGACTGAGGATAACCGTGGGTAGGAATCGAACGCGGTTGGCTGGGCATGCGAGTGCAGTACAAAGACAAAGATCCCCCGTACAGCCTGTAACAGACTGTTGGGGCAAGTGCTGTTAGCGAGTAGCACCTGTGAAGGCCGGCACGGCACACGAGGGCGTGGTTGACAAGCACCACGCCCGGCCGCCTTTGTCTCCCCAGTGGTGATTTATACACCGCACCAGGTACTCATTTAAGGCTGAGTCGACCTAGGGGAGGCACAGGACCGTTTCAAATATTCGCCACTGTTATTCGCCGCGATCGGAAATCGAACTCGGGTCGCATGGTCTCGTAGAGCCTCGCGATAAGTGCTGCAGGCGTACAAAGACAAAGATCCCCCGTATAGCCTTAACAGACTGCTGGGGCAAGTGCTGTTCGCGGTGTAGCACGTTTGAAGATCGGCACGGCGCGCGAGAGGGTGGGTGGCCAAACACCACGCACACGCACTGGCATATAGCAATCTCCATTCACCAGTCAGTAACTTGTGTTAGTAACTTGTGGTCACTGACTGACTTCGCGCAAGAGCGCAGAAGCGTGGTCGCCGCATCTACGCCTCTATATTAAGGAACGAGACAGTAAGACTTCTCCACAAATCTGGCTGTCGCCTGATGAAGCTGGTTGCAATTACTGGCGAAACGTCGTATTCAGATTGTAAACGTTGTGGCTTGGCTCTCCAGCACACCGGTTAGTGATGTACTAGTACACTACACTATACACTACACTATTACACTATACACTGCTATACACTACACTATACACTACACTACTGTACACTATACTATACACTACACTATTACACTATACACTACAATACACTACACTATACACTACACTACTGTACACTACACTATACACTACACGATTATACACTACTATACTATACACTACACTATACACTACACTATTACACTATACACTGCTATACACTACACTATACACTACACTACTGTACACTACACTATACACTACACGATTATACACTACTATACTATACACTACACTGCTACAGTATACACTAGTGCTGTACTAGTGTCGAATTGGCCACGTTCTGTTTACGTGACAACCCTTACTAGTTGGCTGTGTCGGGTGGTGGCGGGTTTTAATGACACATTTATATATTTACGCGATCTCATCCCAAAAAACTATTATGGAGTGCATAGTAGTGTATAGTGTAGGGTATGGTAATGTGTAGTGTATAGTAGTGCATAGTGTATGGTATGGTAATGTATAGGGTAGTGTATAGTAGTGCATAGTGTATAGTAGTGTATCGTGTAGTGTATAGTAGTGTATAGTGTAGTGTATAGTGTAGTGTATAGTAGTGTATAGTGTAGTAGTGTATAGTGTAGTGTATGGTGATGTATAGTGTAGTGTATGGTGTAGTGTATGGTAGTGTATAGTGTAGTAGTGTATAGTGTAGTGTATAGTGTAGTAGTGTAGTGTATAGTGTAGTGTAGTAGTGTATAGTGTAGTAGTGTATAGTGTAGTAGTGTATAGTGTAGTAGTGTATAGTGTAGTAGTGTATAGTGTAGTAGTGTATAGTGTAGTGTATAGTGTATTGTATAGTGTAGTGTATAGTAGTGCTGGAGTCTGTCGCCAGGGAGAGGGAAGTGTGGACCGCCACTACTCAACACGCTGGTGCAGTGTTAGTGTAGTAGTGTATAGTGTAGTGTATAGTAGTATATAGTGTAGTAGTGTATAGTGTAGTAGTGTATAGTAGTGTATAGTGTAGTGTATAGTGTAGTGTATAGTAGTGTATCGTGTAGTGTATAGTGTAGTGTATAGTAGTGTATAGTGTAGTAGTGTATAGTAGTGTATAGTGTAGTGTATAGTAGTATATAGTGTAGTAGTGTATAGTGTAGTAGTGTATAGTAGTATATATTGTAGTGTATAGTGTAGTGTATAGTAGTGTGTCGTGTAGTGTATAGTGTAGTGTATAGTAGTGTATCGTGTAGTGTATAGTGTAGTGTATAATAGTGTATAGTGTAGTAGTATATGGTAGTGTATAGTGTAGTGTATAGTAGTGTATAGTGTAGTAGTGTATAGTGTAGTAATGTATAGTGTAGTGTATAGTGTAGTGTATAGTGTAGTGTATAGTAGTGTATAGTGTAGTAGTGTATAGTAGTGTATAGTGTAGTGTATAGTGTAGTGTATAGTGTAGTGTATAGTGTAGTGTAGTAGTGCTGGAGTCTGTCGCCAGGCAAAGGGAGGTGTGGACCGCCACTACTCAACACGCTGCCGCCGCCGCGACCCTCGCTAGGACAAGCGGAATGAGAAATGAACGAACGCTAATGATTATTTTGAGAATTTTTTACATCGTTCTGCGTTGATCCCGAAGCTGGTGAAGTGCCAGACGTAATAGGCGAAGGTGCTTGGCGATTGATTCACGAAAGCCTTACGCTGCTGATGAGACACGGTTGTGGAATCCAGTCCAGAGCTTGCTTTGTACTAAATCAATGCTGCTGAAATTGTGCACTCCCAGAAGTCCGTGGGGCCGTTGTGTTATGGAAAACAAACTTTTACTTTATACATGGGGAGACATATCTGGTGGAAATGTATTGTCCGCGTATCTATTTTGATACCACGAGTACCAATTGTTGGCGAGTCCACTCAACCCCCAAGTCATCCTCCACCACACCATCTCACCTTATGCCCGGGCCGTGCTGTGCTTGTTTAGCTCCACTCTATCTGGCTTAACAGAAGCTGCATGGTCATGCGGAGACTGGACACGCAGTGCCAGATTATTCTAGTAGCGAAAGTAGCTACATATGTAGCTACGGGCCCCGCAATTTCAAGGGCCCCGCGCTAAATGCTTTCAAGCTATCAATTCCGGCTCAGTGATTCTGCACTTGCTCTATTACTATAGTACTATACCACCTTCAACTTTTATGAACGACTGGCTGTTTAAGGTTAGCGATTTGTCGTATTATCTGGCTGTATAGCAAATGAAAAAATACAATTACCTTATCATCCAAGTTAACAAAATTGTGTTTTAATATGTTTTTAGGACCCCTTTACAACATATACTACAGCCCCCGCACTAGATTCATCCGGCACTAGGGCTACATGACCCAGCTGACGTAGCCTCCTCTAGGAGAGCTCACTGATGGGTCTGCGTAGAGATTTCTGAAGGATCTGTAAGCGCTTTACACAATGCAGGCCGGTTAAACCCACGGTGGATTGCATGCAGGCGAACCTTGTGTGTTTCCGTAAATGGGGTCCACACTTCGCAATCGTAGATGAGATAGGGCGTGACTGTGGCTGAGATGACCCAGAGCTCCGCATGGAGCGACTGGCCAGACACATTACACATCGCTGCACGACTTATGAACAGTTAACTCCGCTGAACTGAGGTTGTAGCTTGCACTGCTACATTCGAACCGATCATTAGCACGCTGCTCAGATAGGGGAACTCCTTCACTCTTTCCAAAATGATCCCAGTTATTCATGGAAGGTTAAGGGGGTGGTGCATTTGTCGACACAAGACACCCATACAGGTGCTTTGTTTTCAGAGTGAGGCCACTTTCGCCGACAAGACATCGTCAGTGTGCGTGGCCTGCCACAACATTATTTGAAACCGTTGTTGGGTTTGACAGCAGCACGATGATGATGGAGCTGGTGTTGTCACTCGTTGTGTATTGCCGGGGAGGCCCACACGTCAGGCGCCGCACGAAAGGCCACCAGGGGGCCGCCAGTGGCCCGCTGGGCCTTGCGATGACGAACAATGACGTAGTGGCACACTCAAGGTCCAGTAGCGGATGACGAACAATGACGTAGTGGCACACTCCAGGTACTGTAGCGATGACGAACAATGACGTAGTGGCACACTCCAGGTTCAGTAGCGGATAACGAACAATGACGTAGTGGCACACTCCAGGTACAGTAGCTTTGACGAACAATGACGTAGTGGCACACTCCAGGTACAGTAGCGGAGTCTCCAACTCATTGAGTGACCAATATTTCTAGATTTGAAGTTTTCGTGACTGCAATGATCCATACTCTTTGGTTCTTTCGGTAAAGTCACGTAGGTGAAAATAAAAAAATAAGTCAATCAAATCACGACGTTTCGGAGGCAACACAAGCTTCCGTGATTAGGTATAACTAGCACAGCAAAATTACTGTTAAGAGAGCTATTTGTAATAAGAGATTATTATATCGGGTAAGAGGAGGGGGGGGGGGGGGAGGGAGGAGCCAACAGAGGACGGATGCAGGGTGGGGTGCTAGTTACACCTGATGACGGAAGCTTGTGTTGCCTCCGAAACGTCGTGATTTGATTAACTTTATTTTTTTTATTTTTACCTACGTGACTTTACCGAAAGAATCAAAGCGTATGACCAATATTCATCAGGTCATCGGCATACATACAACAAGGTTTACCAATCGTTGGCGGCACCTGGGCATCGATCGGCCTCGCATTGGATCTGTACCGGACGGAAACTCCGCTGGCACAACAGCGGGTAGCCTTTTCGAACTCTGCAGTCAAAACGTGTGAAATAGAGTAGGGGCCAGAGGACATCTTCGTCACACTCCGAGGTGAACAGGGAAACACATTCCTGCGGAGGGAGCTGGTAGGAACGTTGGGTTATTCGGTCAATGGCCAGGGTCAACGGTGGCACCACGTGGTGTATTCCGCAAATGTGCCCGACTGTGAGGGCGGGCACAAGCCGGCGTGAGTAGGTGAAACGTTGAGTTTTATAAGGGCACCACGGGGTGACCAGCTCCTCCCCACCCAGCCCCACCCCTCCCACTCAGCCCCTGCCCACCCTCCCCTCCCCACCCAGCCCCTCCCCACCCAGCCCCTCCCAGCCCCACCCCTCCCATTTTTGGATGCACGACGGACGGACGGACACAATAATCCCCTGTGGGCTGGTGGTGTCACCAGGAGGTTCCTCCCAGTATTAGCTGTGACTCCTGAACGTGCCGCTTTACCCATGGCCAAGCGCGCTGCACTACAAATTACGGCCACCATGGTTCAATCCCTGCTCACGGCCAACACCGGTGACGATTATCTGAACCGGTCCTGGGCCTCACCTAGGTCGACTCATCCTCAAATGAGTACCTGGTGCGGTGTGTAGGAATAGCCACTGGGTAGACAAAGGCGATCGGACATGGTGATGGCCACCCACCGTCTCGTGTTCCATGCTGGCCTTCATAGGTACTCGCTAACATCACTTGTGCCTACATTCTGTTAAGGCTACACGGGGCGGAAAGCTGGGGGGTCTTTGTCTTGGGTGGTAGTGGTGGTGATAATCGTGGTGATGGAGCTACTGTGGGTGACAGTGCTGTTGTTTGTAACGTGGAGGAGGAGTTGATGCCGGTGCTGTTACTCGTGATGTTCACATTTAAGTTCCTATGTGTGTAGTATGTTGAACGTATCCATAATAGAGGGGGGGGGGGGGGGTTTGTTAGATCGCGTAAATGTATAAATGTGTCGTTAAACCCGCCACCACCCGACACACAGCCCATTCGTGAGGTTTGTCACGTAAACAGAACATGCCAATTCGTTACTAGTACAGCACACCGGTGTGTTGGAGAGCTGTCGGTTCACTCTCCACCGCACCGGGATTGGCCACGTTCTGTTTACGTGACAAACCTCACCCATTGGCTGTGTGTCGGGTGGTGGCGGGATTTAACGACACATTTATACATTTACGCGATCTGATCCAAAAAAACCTCTGTTATGGATATTGGTCGCGCAAGCCTCCTCCGTGTCATACGTTGAACTTCTTTCGCTCGGCGCGTAGCCAGCTAACTAGCTCAGGATTGGAGATTCTTTTGCAAGAGTGACCTGGGGGTGGGGGCCGGGTGGTGGTGGTGGTGACCAAGGTGACAACATCAAAACAAATTATATACAGCAAGTGGAGAAACAAAAAACACATCAACGGTGTCATGTGAAATCGAGAATTTTTGCACAAATTATAAATTAGTGTTACGTAATAAATTCCCCGTTGGCATGAGTCGGATTTTTTTTAGACTGATCCACAGTAGGATTACAATTACCTTACAGATACATGGTGACTGTTGTGCTAACGTATAAAGCAGACAAAGATACATGTCAAATACAAGGATGAAGATGGTGATGGTGATGCTGATATCCGTGCTGACCGTTCTGGTGATGATTGTGCTGAACGAGGTTACCGGTGGTGGTGCCGATGCCGTTGACGATGCTTGCGAGTTGGTGTTGAAGTTAGGGCCATTACTAGGGGGTTATGGTTAGCATCACTTGATTCGGGGTTCGTGTTGTATTAGGGTAAGTGTTGGGCTAGGCGAGGGGTAGTGTGAAAGGTAGGTCTTCACTCAAATTTTTATTTTACCAGAGTAAGGCCCACTGAGCTACGTAGCTCTTCTTGATTCGAGGCTTTCGTGACTGCAGGAATCCATACTCTTTGGTTTTCTTCCGGTAAAGTCACGTGGGTAGAAAAATAAAATAAGTCACGACGTTTCGGGCGCAACACAAGCGTCCCGCCTGATGACGGACGAAACGTCGTGATTTATTTTATTTTATACCCACGTGACTTTACTGAAAGAACCAAAGAGTATCCATCGCTCGTTTTCAGAAGCGACCAGGCCACCACAAGTGATGGCTTAGCGAAGTGCGCTCATCATCACGTGGAGATTTATGGCAGCCACATACTCTTAAACACGTGACGTTGATTCTAAATGTGTAGGGGGGGGGGGGGAATAACCGGAGGATCCGGAGAAAAATCCACGCAACCACGGGGAGAGAGAGAGAGAGAGACGCGCTAACTCCAAATATACAGCAGCAGGCGTCAGGGTGAGGATCGAGCCCATGACCTCCGGTAAACCGGACGAGGTAGTTAACATCTCTCTCCGAACACGAGCCATTGCCCAAAAAGCATCATCCCGCTCACTCCCCTGTACAGTATTGTTCTGTGGCTCTCTTACGGGAGTATAACTTCGAGTACTTTAACGACTCGTGGCGAAAAGTCTTGCCGACTCCATATCGACTTGCGGCATCACGCGTCTTCGAGAAGAAGTGCCGGAAGAGTGCGGATATCGAAAGTCTGACATTTTTTTTAGACGGGTTTCGGCAAAAAACAAACTTTCACCGGTATCGATTTAAAACACACAAACGTATAAATATATATTGTTTTAATCCTCCCCCTCCCCCACCCCCACCAAAAAAAAACCGTCCCTCAATCTCGTCCCGACTGCGCTGGCCAGTGGCGTTGGCCCTCGGCAGACGAATCCGCGAGGCCCCTTCTGACGCGTGAGAGCGCGGCCCCTGCGGAAAGAGGACATCACAGAGCTACATCTGAGATTCCCACTAAAAACAGGCTGATGAAGGCCGCTTGTGTTGTGGCCGAAACGTCGTGAGAATATTATTGTGTTATTTTATTTTATCAATTTATTATTTTATTCTCATTCTACGTGACTTTACCGAAAGAACCAAAGAACAGGCTGACACTCTGCCAGGCCACTCGCCCTGCCACACGGAGCGAGACGTTTATCGCGTGACAGACAGACTACTCTTTTGAATTCTCGTTTGCTGGAATTTAATCTAATTAAGTGCAGAACCAAATGCAGTGTGGTTGCGTTGTTGTTCAGCCACTGGGGGGTCGGACTGAGACCATCAATTTACCGCACGTGAGAACTTGGTTTAATCATAACACAGTCTATGCGAACGCGTGGGTCTCCACGTCAATCTACGAGTCTCGACATATACATCTGTGCGTCTCTACGTGCAAGTCTGTGCGTCTCTATGCGAGGCTGCGGGTTCCTATGTAAATTGTATATCTGTGAATCTAATGTGAGTTTCGATGCAAGTCTGTGCGTCTCTACGTGCAAGTCTGTGCGTCTCTACGTGCAAGTCTGTGTGTCTCTACGTGCACGTCTGTGTGTCTCTACGTTCAAGTCTGTGTGCCTCTACCTGCAAGTCTGTGTCTCTACGTGCAAGTCTGTGTGTCTCTACGTGCACGTCTGTGTGTCTCTACGTGCAAGTCTGTGCGTCTCTACGTGCAAGTCTGTGTGTCTCTACGTGCAAGTCTGTGTGTCTCTACGTGCAAGTCTGTGCGTCTCTACGTGCAAGTCTGTGTGTCTCTACGTGCAAGTCTGTGCGTCTCTACGTGCAATTCTGTGTGTCTCTACGTGCAAGTCTGTGCGTCTCTACGTGCAAGTCTGTGTGTCTCTACGTGCAAGTCTGTGTGTCTCTACGTGCAAGTCTGTGCGTCTCTACGTGCAAGTCTGTGTGTCTCTACGTGCAAGTCTGTGCGTCTCTACGTGCAAGTCTGTGTGTCTCTACCTGCAAGTCTGTGTGTCTCTACGTGCACGTCTGTGTGTCTCTACCTGCAAGTCTGTGCGTCTCTACGTGCAAGTCTGTGTGTCTCTACGTGCAAGTCTGTGTGTCTCTACGTGCAAGTCTGTGCGTCTCTACGTGCAAGTCTGTGTGTCTCTACGTGATCCGATGGGGTTCTCCGTCGTTAGTCATTGATGATCGGGTTGAGATCATCGACTCACTCGCTGCACTCGGGAGACCCGGTTAAATCACCCAGCATCACACCCAGGGTCTCAGTGGTTGCCAACTCGCTACTGTGACCTCACTGGACGCAATGGCGAGCACGTGGGGCAGTGTTCTCTCGTGGCCGTATGAATATAATATTACACACACACGCATAAAGACAAAGATCCCCCGTGTAGCCTTAACAGACTGTAGGCGCAAGTGCTGTTCGCGAGCAGCACCTGTGAAGGCCGGCACGGCACACGAGGGGGTGGGTCTCCGACACCACACCAGCCGCCTTTGTCTCCCCAGTGGCGATGTTTACTACACACCGCACAAGGTACTCATTTGAGGCTGAGCCTACCTAGGGGAGGACCATGTTCAGAAAATCGTCACCGGTGTTGGTCGTGAGCGGGAATCGAACCCGGGTCGCCAGGTTTGTAGCGCAGCGCGCTAACCGCTACACCGCCACACAAAGACAAAGATCCCCCATATAGCCTTAACAGACTGTAGGGGCAAGTGCTGTTCGCGAGCAGCACCTACGAAGGCCGGAACGGTACACGAAGGCGTGGGTGGCCAGCACCACGCCCGACCGCCTTTGTCTCCCTAGTGACGATGTTTACACCGCACCAGGTACTCATTTGAGGCTGAGTCGACCTAGGAGAGGCCCGGGACCGACACAGACACGCACACACACACAGAGAAACACGCGCGCACATGTACGCGCCCTTTTATAGATTTTTTTTTAGTTTGCATCGAATTTTGTATTCCTCGTTTTTTTTGCCGTCTCGTGCCCACGCCGGGTTTGACCGCGCTAAGCCGCGGCTTAGCGCCGGTGGCGAGTCGCGGCTGTCCCGGTGGGGATCGCTGGGCAGGCCGTCCACAGACCCACACGGATCGTCGGCGTGGCCGTGAAGTGCGGTCGAACAAACAACCCGAGGGCCGACACGACACGGGGGTCCTCGGTGGTGGTGGTGGTCTTCGTGGTCGTAGTGGTGGTGATGACGGTGGTGGTAATGGTGGTCTGTATGATTAGTGGTGGTGGTGGTGGTGATGATGGTGGTGGGCGGTAATGATGATGGTCTCTATAATAGTGGTGATGATGATGACGGTGGTGGTGATGATGACGGTGGTGGTGGTGATGATGACGGTGGTGATGATGACGGTGGTGGTGATGACGGTGGTGATGATGATGATGGCAGTGGTGATGATGACGGCGGTGGTGATGATGACGGTGGCGGTGATGATGACGGTGGTGGTGATGATGACGGTGGTGGTGATGATGACGGTGTTGGTGATGATGACGGTGGTGGTGATGATGATGACGGTGGTGGTGATGATGACGGTGATGATGACGACGGTAGTGATGATGATGACGGTGGTGTTGATGATGATGACGGTGGTGGTGATGATGACGGTGATGATGACGACGGTGATGATGACTACGGTGGTGGTGATGATGACGGTGGTGGTGATGATGACGGTGGTGATGATGATGATGACGACGGTGGTGGTGGTGATGACGATGGTGGTGATGATGACGGTCGTGGTGATGATGACGGTGATGATGACGACGGTGGTGGTGATGATGATGACTACGGTGATGATGATGATGATGACGGTGATGATGACGACGGTGGTGGTGGTGATGATGATGATGACGGTGATGATGACGACGGTGGTGATGATGACGGTGGTGGTGATGATGACGGTGATGATGACGACGGTGGTGGTGATGATGACGGTGATGATGACTACGGTGGTGGTGATGATGACTACGGTGGTGATGATGATGATGATGACGGTGATGATGACGACGGTGGTGGTGGTGTCGCGTGCGGTGCAGGCTCTGGCGGGCATCCTGGACACGAACGCCTTCCTGGACCGATTCCACAACTACATCCTGCCTCGCCTCCGCGGGGAGGACCGCGTGTGCCACTGCGTGTGCGGGAGGTGGGCAGCTAACTCACAAAACATACAAGTTACATACAACATGCACACAGCATGCAACATACACACAACATACAAGTTACATGCAACATGCACACAGCAACATACAAATTACATACAACTAGTGCACAGACTCGCAAAACATACACTTTACATACAACATGCACACAGCATGCAACATACACACAACTTACAACATACAAATTACATACAACTAGCGCACAGACTCAATATTCAGATTACATACAACGCGCAGCAAACAACACACACACAGCATATCAATTGCATACAACATACAACACAAGCAACATGCAAAATACACACAACATATACACAACAACACATAGAGACATGCACAGATACAACACGCACAACACATCCGCACACAATATGCATACTGTGCGTGTAAACACGTATGTATGTTGAACTTTTTTTCGCACCGTACGTAGCCAATCAACCACGCTAATCGGAGGTCTTCTCGGCCACAGTGATGCCCTTACCTCCCTTCTCTATGTTTGCGAAACGTGGAGCCCTTTGAAGGAGTTTAACACGCAGTACGAGTAGGCTATAGCGACCAATATTATCCATAATAGCGGTTGTTTTTGGATTATATCGCGTAAATATATATGCGTCGCTAAACTCGGCCACCACGTGGTCTTAAAGTGCACCTTTGAAAGGAACACGTGCGCCGGTTAGAAACATTCATGCTGCCCTATCTACGATCCATCCTGGGTTTGACCAGGGTGGATTGTGTGCGGAGCTCACATATCCTTTACATATCTGGACAAAGCCCCATCGGTGAGCTCCTCCGGCAGACAAGGCTGCGTTGGCTGGGTCACGTAGCCCGCATGCACAGCCACCGCATGCACAAGTAGCTTCTGTTTGGCTGGGTAGAGGGGGCTAAACGGGCACGGCACCAGCTAGAGAAGAGATGGAGTGATGTGGTACAGGAGGACGTGGAGCTGAGTGGATTTGCCGATGACTGCTACCAGCGGTGTTAAGGTCGGCCTCTATGGAGGAGACTCGTGAAGGACGCTGCTACTGGGCAGTTGGAGGCAGTCGCCCTCCAACAACAACAGAGGGCGGAGGAGCGATGCTCACAACAACGAGCGGAGCGCCGGGTGGATAAAAAACAGCGAGGTGGCCCAGCGGGCAGCACAGGTGGTGCATCTGCCAGTAATCTCGATCAGACAACGCATGGCACCTGGGTCTGTCCCATGCCCTCCTTCCAGCATCGAGTCTTCCACACTTTACGTGGCCATGCACCTAGCATGGCACAAGTGCTCTGGTGGCATCACTGCCACTTCGTGGGAAATTTAAGCTGTAGTATACATGTGATCTGTATGTTATTGTGTGTCCAGTATGTGTGCAATTATATATGTGTCTGTGTATGATCATATATCCCTGTGCGCATATCAGTAGGTGTGTGAGCAGTTAGATTCCCGCTCACGGTTTACATAAGTGAAGAATATCTGAACCGGTCCTGGGCCTTCCCTAGGTCGACTCAGCCTCAACTGAGTGCGCCGTGCGGGCCTTCATTAGATGCTGCTCACTCACAGCACTTGCCCCAACAGTCTGTTACAGGCTAAACGGGGGATGTTTATCCTATTTCTTTCTCATTGTGATGGCAAATGCGGCGACGGTCGCTAAATGTCTGCTAAGGCAATGCGGGGGATCTTTTATCTTTGTCCACAGTCGTTCCCCGGAGACCAATCGCACGCCCTCCTCCGTTCCCGTCCGTCAGCTGATGATGCACAACCACAAATTGACGCGTGCAGCGCAGCCTCGTTTACATATAGATGAGGAATAATTGGCCGGATAAGGGAAAGGGGACAAAACAAATCCATCCCCTCGTCTCGGAAGGGGGTAACAAAGACAAAGATCCCCCACCACCACCCCCCCCCCCCGGACCCGACATTGCCTCGACGGTTTTTCGCTGTGCGGCGAGTGACCACTGCGAGCGAGTTGGCGTGCGGCGCCGTCGAAGGAAGGAGGCGGAATCCGCGGTGGCCCAACCGGCAGGGCCCCGGCGAGACTCCCACCGGCATCATCTCAAGCCGTCCGGCAAATCCGAGCGCGCCTCCAGCGAGACGTCGGCACGCTCAGATTTACACGGCGCGGATAGCCAAACAATTATGCCATGACACCCCCCCCCCCACCACCGCCGACCCACCGCCGTCCCCCCCCCCAACTCGTCACGTCATCCCAGTTAGGGTGGACCGACCGCAAATCATCGGCCCGACAACAACAAACAGAAACATGTATGCGGCTAGACGATTAATCACCCCGGCGCACGGGACATGCCCCCTCCCGTTGTCGACACAATTGTCGACGAGGGTTGGTCAACTATTGATTCGTTCAGCGTTGGTTCGTCGGAGCGATCGACCCGGCTTGGTTTGAAATGCAGGGTGCTTCAACAGACAATGCGATACACTTCTGAGGATTTTCAACGACGCCGCGAGGAACGTGCCGCCGCCTCCGGGCTCTGGAGATCACCTGGGAGAAGATCCGGGGCCACGCGTTGACAACGCTGGCGAACGAGTGGGGGGAGACTCTTGGACTTGCTGAAGCTGTTAACATGGCATTCTGTTATCATGTTGCAGTGCATTAGTATCCGTTATTTTTCCATTAAAAACGATAGTCCCATGTAAATATTAACATTTTTTTTGAAGCAGCCTGTATAGCAGCGACACGTCCGTCTCAATCAGCTCGCCTCCGCATTAAATAGATGAGCTAATACGGTGTATCTCGATTAGCTATTGCCCGGTCACATAAACGTTGTCATGTGGTCATCTCAATTAGCTACTCCCTGGGTTAAATACATTACCAAAGTGGTAATCTCGAAGAGATATTGCCTGGTTAAATAAAGTAGCTCAGTGATCATCTAAGCTATCTATTGCCTACGTCGCTGACTGCATCACACACACACACACTCACGTCGCTGACTGCATCACACACACACTCACGTCGCTGACAGCATCACACACGCACACACTTACGTCGCTGACAGCATCACACACACACTCACGTCGCTGACAGCATCACACACACTCTCACGTCGCTGACAGCATCACACACACACTTACGTCGCTGACAGCATCACACACACACACTTACGTCGCCTCTCAGCCATCGCCACCATCACCCAACTACGACTACCCTGTCAATCGCTTGCGATTTAACGTCGTTTCGATATTCGTCGTCGCACTCTTCAGCAACGCATCCCGACCCCCGGGGTATCACTCTACCTGGCAGTGGCGGGCCGTGAGTTTTACACGTCGGCCTATCAGTGAGAACCTCCCACAATTAAACCGCCTTCGAATAACCTCACCATGACACTAGGTCTACAGGCTATTGTCAGTCGACGTAACCACCCCATAGTCACAGTGACCGTAACCTTCTAGTGGAAACACATTCTCCTGCGGAGGGAGCTGGTAGGAACGTTGGGTTGCTCGGTCAATGGCCAGGGTCAACGGCGGCACCACGTGGTGTGTTCCGCAAAATATGCCCGACTGTGAGGGCATATCTCTAGGCCAGCAGGGAAGGCCTTGCTGGTCTCTGCTCTACCGTCCCGCGTGGCCCCGCCACGCACACACACACACAGCGCAACGTTTGATTGACCGATCGACTGATTGAACGAATGAATCGATGAAGGTGGTCGACAGCCAACGACAAAGAATCGCGGCGGTGGTGAGCGGAGGGGTCGGGGTGTGACGTCACGCGACGTTGGTGAGCTGCAGGAGAGGGAGCTAACTTCTTCAGAAGTAATTTTGGTGTTTAGTTTGTTGTCATATTCTTGGTTCTTTCGGTAAAGTCACCACGTAGAAGGGAAACAATAAAATAAGAAAAATATAAAACAATACAAATTCTCACGACGTTTCGACTGCAACACGAGCAATCATCATCAGGGTGTGAAAACCACAGCAAGAAAATTTGATTTTCGCACCTGATGATGATTGCTTGTGTTGCAGTCGAAACGTCGTGATAATGTTATTGTTTTATATTTTTATTATTTTTATTATTTTATTGTTTCCCTTCTACGTGGTGACTTTACCGAAAGAACCAAGAATATGAATCCCTGCAGTCACGAAAGCTTTAAATCAAAATTTAGTTTGTTGTCCTTACGATTAGCACGGTTGGCTACGTGCGGTGCGAAAGAAAGTTCAACGTGCATTGGTGCTGGTTGACAGCTCTTGCCCCAGCAGTCAGTTCAAGGTTATATATAGGTGTGGTATTTGTCCTTGTGTGTGGAAAGTGCCTCCCACTAACAAAACTAAACTCTTTTTTTGTCAGGTAAGGCCCCATTGAGTTTCTGTGTAGCTCTTTTTAAAAAGCAACCTGGCCATCACAAATGATAGCTCAATGGCTTATCATCATGCGGGAATGTATAGCGGCCAAATACGCTCGATAAAAATCCACGCGACCATGGGGAGAGAGAGAGAGAGAGACACGCAGACTTCAAATATACAGCAGCAGGCATCGTCAGGGTCAGGATGGAACCCACGACCTCCTGTACACCAGGCGAGGTAGTTAACATCTCCTAGCCACCGTGATGATGATGATGATGAGAAAGAGAGAGACACGGCAAACTCCAAATATACAGCAGCAGGCGTCAGGGTCGGGATCGAACCCACGACCTCCTGTACACCAGGCGAGGTAGTTAACATCTCCTAGCCACCGTGATGATGATGATGAGAGAGAGAGAGACACGGCAAACTCCAAATATACAGCAGCAGGCGTCAGGGTCGGGATCGAACCCACGACCTCCTGTACACCAGGCGAGGTAGTTAACATCTGACCACCGCGGCACCTCTCGCCCCCCCGCCCTTTCCGTGTCGTGCACGCAGGCACCATGTGCACTACGTGGTGCCGTACGCGGGCGACAGCGCAGAGGTGCACAGCCCCGACGGGTACGCGGTGACTCCCGCGCTGAGTAAACAGGAGGTGGACCTGTTGCTGGGACTCACCCTGGGCCTGGGCATCAGCTGGCTCCTCTTGTGGCTGGACCGCCGCCTCACCGACGCGCAGCTCCGCCAGCTCGCCGGTACAGCTCGGCTCGTTTGTCGGAACGGATTTTTTTTTCATTTGAGCCGTACAGATGTGGGTGCCGAACCGCCTGGTGGAAATGCGTCGTTTTGTGGTTTCGCTCGATCGACTAGCTATCAGCGTCGTCGGCGTCATCACGATCCACCGTGGGCCGAGGTGTCCACTGCACATTTTGTCGTCTTTTTTTTGTGTTTACACGTTCAATCTCTCTCTCTCTCTCTGTGTCTTGTCGTGCCAATATGCTCGAGTCGCGGCCACATCTTTCTGGCACCGATCTTGTGTAAGACGTCGTCGCCGTCCTCAAAGCTGCTCTCTGGCAGGTCTTCCTCTCTTTCCTGTTGCCAGTGCCGGATTAAGCGAGTGCGAGGCCTCTAGCACATGTTATAAATATAAAGAAAACACGTAAATAGGAAAACACACATTTTTTACTTGCATAGTAAAGTAATTGTATTTTTTTCATTTGCTATACGCCAGATAATACAACAAATCGCTAACCTTGAACACCCAGTCGTTCATAAAAGTTGAAAGCAGTATAGTACTGTGGTAATAGAGCAAGCGCAGAATCACTGAACCGGAATTGTTGGCTTGAAAGCATTTAGCGCGGGGCCCTGGAAAGTGCGGGGCCCGTAGCTACTGCATATGTAGCTAATGCATGTGTAGCTAATGCATGTGTAGCTAATGCATGTGTAGCTGCTACACGTGTAGCTACTACTACATGTGTAGCTACTACTACATGTGTAGCTACTACTACATGTGTAGCTACTACTACATGTGTGTAGCTACTACTACATGTGTGTAGCTACTACACGTGTGTAGCTACTACACGTGTGCAGCTACTACACATGTGTAGCTAGTACACATGTGCAGCTACCACACATGTGCAGCTACTACATGTGTAGCTACTTTTGCTACGAGGATAATCCGGCGCTGCCTGCTCCTTCCATTTCTTTCGAACATCACAGCATCGCTTTTAATGTTCCTATCGTTGTGCACCCTACACGTGTGTCCAAAACGAACTACACGTGATTGACTAAATTGTCCCACAGATGGATTTACCAATTTACCGATTGAATAATTAACTCGTTGACTGATTGATGCGCTGTTCATTTGACGGGTCGATGGAGCATATTCTGAACTAATTGACTTACTGATGAACTGAGTGACTCGCGGATGGACTAGGCCGTCCGTCGTTTTGTGTTGGAACGGAGCGCAACGCACCGCGCGTGATTCACGAGCGACCCAGACTCAACACGCTTGCAAGGGCGCCCCGAGTGGCAGCTGTCCCTGCGCGGTGACCGGCTTCGTGGCCTCGTTTGTCTGTGCCCCGCCGTTGATGCCGGGTCGCGGCGGACTGCGTCGCCTCGTTGCGGTTTCGCCAACGGCGGCGTGGCAGCGCCGCGTAACGCCGGTACGAGGAGAGACGAGCAAAGACGGCGGCGTTCGGATTTGCAGACGTCTGTGGAGGAATGTGGGAGAGGCCACGGCGATGATGCCGCCGCCGCCTCTGCTGCTGCTGATGCTGCTGCTGTGCCCCTCATCTCATCCTACACACTGCACGGTGGGGGGGGGGGGGGGGGGCGCTGTCCATCTCTTTATTCTCCCCTTCATCCTCCCCCTCTTCTCCCCTCCTCCCTGATCCCCCCCCTCCCCCGCCTCTTCACCATCCCTCCCACTCGTCCCTCCTCCCCTCCTCCCTTCTCCCCCACCATCTCTCCACCTCCCCCATCCTCCCCCACCATCTCTCTCCACCTCCCCCATCCTCCCCCACCATCTCCCTCCACCTCCCCCATCCTCCCCCACCATCTCTCTCCACCTCCCCCATCCTCCCCCACCATCTCTCTCCACCTCCCCCATCCTCCCCCACCATCTCTCTCCACCTCCCCCATCCTCCCCCACCATCTCCCTCCACCTCCCCCATCCTCCCCCACCATCTCCCTCCACCTCCCCCATCCTCCCCCACCATCCCTCCCTCCTCTTCCCTCCCCCCCCCTGCCCCCCCTGCCCCCCCCCCCCCCCCCGCGTGAGTAGCCGAGGCGTGGCGATGGCTCTCGTGCCGCTTCACCCCCAAGCGCCGCTCCGTGGGTGGCGGCAGCGGCGGCGGTGGCGGCGGCAGTGGCCGGCGGCACCGCTACCACGCGTTCCCCCGCGAGGACGATGACGACGACGAGGAGGACGACTCGGCGGGCGCCGGGCTGCTCGTGCCCGCCGGGGCGGGAGGAGGAGGCGGAGTCGGAGGAATGGGAGGAGTGGGAGGAGTGGGAGTGGGAGGAGGAGGAGGAGGAGGATTGCTGTCGCCCGCCGGGAACGCGTTAGGGCACGGCCACACACACGCCCAGCAGCAGCAGCAGCACGTGGGCCACGCTGGCCACGAGAACTCGATGCACTTCAAACCGCGGCTCTGCCACCACAACGGCCACGCGGCCACTGGCAAGCGGCTCTGAGCCACGCGCCGCAGCAGCAGGAGGAGGAGGAGGAGCAGCAGGAGGAGGAAGAGGAGGAGGAAGAGCAGGAGGAGGAAGAGCAGGAGGAGGAAGAGCAGGAGGAGGAGGTGCACTCGCCGGGGAGCGGCGAGGTGGGGAGGTGGTGGTGGTGTTGGATCAGGAGGTAGCGGAGGTGTTGGATGGAGAGGTTGTGACGGTGGAGATTGGAAAAGTAATGAAAATGGTGGAGGTCGTGGTGGTTGTTGGTGGCGGTGACAGCGATGGATGTCGTGGCTATGGCAGTAGTGGGCATGGTGGTGGAGGAAAAAGTGAAGATGGTCGTGGTGGTGGTGGTGGAAGAGGTTGAGGGTGAGATAGAGTTGGTGGTGTTGGTAGTGAAGGTGATGATGTTGGAGGTGGTGATGGTGGCAGTGGTGAAGGAGCGAGGGGAGGTGGTGATGATGGAGGAGGGGGGGGGGGAGGGGATGCTAATGGTGGTAGCAGATTGTGAAGGTCGTCAAGGAGATGGTGGAGCTGACGTTGGTAATTGTGGTGATGGTGGTGGAAGGGGAAATGATGAAGGAGGAGATATTTGGTGGAAATTGTTGAGATATTGGAGAAGGTAGAGGTGGAATAGGGGGGGGGGGGGGGGGGTTGGAGGTGGATGAGTTGACGGTGGTGGTAATATGGCAGTGGTGGTGGCGTTGTGTGGTTAGATAACGGTGTCGCTAGCAATAGTCGGGGGGTTGCGGGGATTGTTGGTGGGCTTAGCGGAGGTGGAGGCAGCTGTTGGCGATTGGTCGAGGAGCTGGTGGCAGGACCACTGCGGTGGAGATGGCGCTGATAGTAGTCGTGGTGGCGGTGGTGCGTTGTGTTACGGTTGGGGCAGGTGTCAGTTCCACACATGTCTCCTGGACGTCTGTGGGAAAAAAAACGAGCTTCATAGGCTCATGGGATTGCTCCAGTATGAATCGATAGAGAGACTCCTCTACTTACGAACGAGTTAGGTTGTCGAAGTCTGTCCGTAAGTCGCTTTGTTCGTAAGTTCAACTTTACTCCTGTCGATTCCAAACACATTGTATGGCGTGTTCACTAAACACGGGGAATGGCTTTAAAAGTTGTATAATCTCCTGTAGATGTCGATGCCACTGGTTCTTCACGTTCTGCAGATGTAGATGTCACCGATTCTTCACGTTCTGTAGATGTAGATACGACTGGTTCTTCACGTTCTGCAGATGTAGATGCCACTGGTTCTTCACGTTCTGCAGATGTAGATGTCACCGATTCTTCACGTTCTGTAGATGTAGATACGACTGGTTCTTCACGTTCTGCAGATGTAGATGTCACTGGTTCTTCACGTTCTGCAGATGTAGATGCCACCGGTCCTTCATGTTCTGTAGATATTGATGCCACCGGTTATTCACATTCTGCAGATGTAGATGTCACCGGTTCTTCACGTTCTGCAGATGTAGATGACACCGGCTCTTCACGTTCTGCAGATGTAGATGTCACCGGTTCTTCACGTTCTGCAGATGTTGATGCCACAGGTTCTTCACGTTCTGCAGATGTAGATGTCACTGGTTCTTCACGTTCTGCAGATGTTGATGACACTGGCTCTTCACGTTCTGCAGATGTAGATGCCACTGGTTCTTCACGTTGTGTAGATGCCACCACCGCCATCTATTGCGCGGTGGTTGAACTTACGACTCTCGATCCGAACAGGCAATTGGACATACGGACAGGTTTGTTCGTATCTCTGAAAGTTCATAAGTCGAATGTTCATAAGCAGAGGAGTCCCTGTAGTCTGATTCTGAGTTGTGGACACAGTAGAAGAGGTGGTGGTAATGTGTGTTAACGTCGGTAGAGGTGGTCCTGTGTTGAAGATGTATTTAGGTGCTAGTGGTTGAGCAAATGGTGGCGATCATAACGGCGGAAGTTTGGTGATGGGAGGGAGGTTGTGGTGGTGATGATGCAGTTGTGGGTACCTCTGGTGGTGGTGTCGTTGCAGTTGGCAGTGGTGATGACGACGATGGTGGTGGTGGTGGTGGTGAAGGTGGACGTAGCGGTGGTTATGGATATTGCGATGAATCTATCGATGAACAAAATCAAGTCCCAAATCGCACGGCGCACGCGAGGAATAAGTCATCACCGACATCTGCAATGGTCAATCCACTGCTGGATGAATTCATCCACGCGTGTAGAGACTCAATATGTTTAAACTCAGTGTGTTGTACGCACAGCTGCAATGGTTTGATTCCGCCAACCACTAGAGGCCACGACTTTCACCACGGCATTAGACTTATATATACTCTGAATCGAATCGCGACCCTGAATCAGGACTCTTACTTGAATCATGGGGTTTGGGGAATGATTGGTGGAGGTGATGCAGGTGATGAAACAGCTGTTATCGTTGCTGCTGCTGCTATAGCAGCTTCCGAGATTGATGGTGGTGATGTTGGTGATGATGGTGATGATGGTCGCTGCGATGGTGATAGAGGAGGTGAGAGGTGGGAATGGTACTGCTAGCATCGGTGTTGATGGTGGCTCTGGTGGTGGTGGTGGTGGTGATGCTGATGATGCTGCTGCTGCTCATAATGACGATGGTGGTGGCACAGCTGATGGTGTTGGTCATGCTAGTGATGATGGTGTGGCTGATGCTGGTGATGGATGCTGCTTGCTGGCGATGATTGTGCTGCTGCTGATAATGATGGTGGAGGTGGCATAGCTGATGGCGTTGGTGGTGCTGGTGGCGGCAGTGGTTGTGGTTGTGGTGGTGCAGGTGGTATCGGTAGTGAGATGGTGTATGCCCGCTGTTGACTGCGGTGCTGGTGGTCATGTGGCACAGCCTCCATCCATCGCCAGCTGCCCGCCCGCGTGGCACCGCCTTCACCACCACAGTCACACGTGCGTGCATGAGCGAGCGAGCATGAACGTGTCAGCGTGTTTGACAGCGGGAGAGGTGAAGTTGGAGGGAGCGTGTTTACATTTTCATTGCATATCATGCCCATAAACCGTGCCATACCTCACTTATTCAGAGAATGTGAAATCATCCCATCGTCATCATCGTCGTTATCATCATCATCATCCGATTAGCATGATTGGCTGCGTACGGTGCGAAAGAAGTTCAACATGCATCACCATTACCGCGTCGAACAAGAAGGGGCAGGTGCGAATTGAATCCCATCGTTTCTTGTGGCCATCGGCAACATCATCACCGTCTTCGCCAACTTTGCCATCATCTTCTTGGTTCTTTCGGTAAAGTCGCGTAGAAGGGAAACAATCAAATAATAAATATATATATTGTTTCCCTTCTACGTGGTGACTTTACCGAAAGAACCAAGAATATGAATCCATGCAGTCACGAAAGCTTTACATCAAAATTTCGCCATCATCGTCATCATTTACACCAATGTCGCCAAGTGCGCCAACATGAATCGTCATCTTCGCCACCGCCACCAGCTCACCACCTCTCTTCTTTTCCTCCCGTCGCCAATAATGGCCCAGCGGCGCGTCACGACGCGACATTTGTTTCGCTTGGGAGTTTTTTTTGTTGTCTTTTAAAGAAGTAAACATCTCTTCACTTCGGGGGCCGTCGTCCTTCAACCTCTCGCCGAACGCCGAACCGCCGAGCGATCGGCGTTCGGCGACGAGCGAGCGACGCGGCGAGAGGATGGATCCTGCGGACAAAGTGGGAGGCGATGGTCCCCGCGAGCGGCAGCAGAGGCAGCGAGACCGCCAAAGTAGCCGCGCGGTGGACGGTGGAGCGGGGATGTAGGGGGGGGGGGGGGGCGCAGAGGGCACGACGATCGGCGGAGGGCGAGCGAGAAAACATCCGCGAGACCGAACGGACGCCCGGTGCATGGCGACGTCGACCCGTCGGGACGGAGATGTTGCGAGGAAAGACGCCCCTCGAGAGAGAGAGAGAGAGCACGCGAGGGGCCAAGGAGGGAGGAGAAAACCCTCGCTTGAAACGCGCATCCAAAGGGGTTTTTTTTCTCGTCTCCAAAAAGATTTGCCGAGCTGGAAAGAAAGACGAGAACGTTGAATGCACGTAGCCTAAACCTCGGCTTTCGGCAGCCTCGCGTGGAGGCTAAAAACTAAAATTTGCGAGATGTTAGCGGAGGCACAGTCGGACTGACGGACTGACGGACGGAGGGACGCGGGGTTGTCTTTGGCCTCGGTGTGTTGCATGTGGAGTCTGCAAGTGGGACAACCAATTCGGAGGGTCGAGTGAGTGGAGGAAAGACGCGCGGAAGAGCGAGGGCGAGAAGATGATGATGATCTTGATGTTGTTGCTTTCAGAAAGGGCGGCGGTGGTGCTGAAGTGCCAAACGATGTTTGGATGTCGGAAACAAAATGTCGAACTTTAGTACTTTTGATTTGGAAAGGTTTTTGTTGTTGTTGTTGTTGTTGATGATGATGTTGATTTTTTTTTCTCCCAAATCCGCACAAAAGAAAATGCGGAATTCCCGAGTCAGCATTTAGCAGCAGCAGCAGCGGCAGCGGCTGGATGGATGATGCTGATGATGCATTTGAAGCGAAATGGAAGTGAGATATAAACACGGACGTTATTTATTTAATATTACGAGGCCGTCATGGAGCCAAGCGTCCGTGTAGAATGCTGTCCGTGGTTCGCGTTCCGGCATCGGCGCCCTAACGAACTCCCTCTTTTATTTGCGGTGGTGGTGGTTGGGGGTAAATAAATAAGTTAAATTCGAATAAATAATCATAACCGCTGCGACGAAATGCAAAGAAAAAAATATCGAAAGGCACGCAGTTTTTGTTCAATATAATTCTAATAATTATTATTATTTATAATAATTATTATTTATAATTCTAATAATAATTATTATTTGCAGAAGTCAACAAGAATGGCAGAACGCGCGGTGCGCCGTGCTGAACGGAGGTGGACGACGAACGCGATGCCGATTAGACGTTCCGGGAAGAGGGGAAGGGGGGTTGGGGGATGGGGTGGAGGAAAAAACGAGGAGATTGAGAAAAATTTGCGACAACGAGTTTAGTGGGGGAGGGGGGGTGGGTGTCTGAGACTAAGCGGGACTGAGACTAAGCGGGACTGAGACTAAGTGGGACTGAGACTAAGTGGTACTGAAAAAGAGCTTTATAACTCATCGGATTGCACCAGTATACATTAATAAATATTCTGATTCTGGGGGGGCAGGAAGGGTGGGGAGGGGAGGGGCGTGGGTTTCCCACGTTCCTGACAGAAAGGCCACACGCAGGTCTTCATCTTTTTTGCTGCAGTGGCCCAAGGTCAGCGATGCCCTCCCCGTGGCATGGCACAGCCTGGCACAGCGTGGCATGGCACGGCCTGACACAGCGTGGCATGGCACGGCCTGACACAGCGTGGCATGGCACGGCCTCACACAGCGTGGCGCGGCACGGCCTCACACAGCGTGGCGTGGCACGGCCTGGCACAGCGTGGCGCGGCACGGCCTGGCACAGCGTGGCGTGGCACGGCCTGGCACAGCGTGGCGTGGCACGGCCTGGCACAGCGTGGCGTGGCACGGCCTCACACAGCGTGGCGTGGCACGGCCTGGCACAGTGTGGCGTGGCACGGCCTCACACAGCGTGGCGCGGCACGGCCTGGCACAGCGTGGCGTGGCACGGCCTGGCACAGCGTGGCGTGGCACGGCCTGGCACAGCGTGGCATGGCACGGCGTGGCACAACGTGGCATGGCACAGCGTGGCACAGCGTGGCATGGCACAGCGTGGCACAGCGTGGCACAGCGTGGCGTGGGCGATCGAGCGACGCAGCCGAACCGACGACTTTTCCCGTGCCGCCCCAGCCACCCACCCTCCAAAAATAAAAGTTTTACTTTTCTTAAACATTCTAAATGACGCCGACGAAGAGTGCGAAACGTCGATTTGAGTGGCATTTGTGTTGAGCCCCTTCCCCCCGTCCCCCTTCGCACCGTCTTGCTGCACACCAGGCCGACTGCACGCCCTGCAGTCGGCCTGGTCGAACGGCCAGGGCCGCGCTGCGGCGTCTGCCGACTCGCTGCCTGCCTTCGACGGTCGTTATTGGCCGTGGACCTTTCGTTGAGCGCGTCCTGCGGTGTGGTTAAAAGTCGCTCTCGCGATGTCTGTGCGCGCGCGTTGCGTTGAGATTTCGAACAGCAGCCACGGCAGACGCGACTGCATCTGAGCGGCACCATCATTGGGCTCGCTGCAGATTCAGGACTCGGTGCCTGCAATGTGCGTGGTGAAGTTAGCAGATGCACAATACTTGTTGTTGTTATTGTTTTTGTTGTTGTTTTGGGGCGGTTAGATCGCTTAAATATAAATGCGTCGATATTAGGGTTTTCCCCCCCTTTTTTTCCGGCATCAAAACAGCTGTTTTGACATCTTGACACACCTGTTTTGTAACCAGAAAAAAATGGGGAAAAAAAACCTATTGTCGTATTTTGATACTGGCAAAGGAGATGCCATGATCTAAATGCGTCGTGAAACCCACCACCACCTGACCGGCACAGCCAGCTAGCGAGGTCTGCCACGTCCACGTGGTCGGCTCACGTAGTGGCCGTAGGGACGTTATCGCCCGTTCACGTCTTTATCGCTTCGAAGGTGTTCGTCCTTAGTTGGATGAGACGGGAGAAGCAACGATGGGGCACGCACGAGCGACTGCGTGCGCCACGAGCGCACCCAGGTTGGACTCCTGCCTGTGGCTATATGACACGATGGGTGTTCTGATCGTGAACATCAGCGATGGGGAGACAGAAGCGGCCGGGTGTCTGTCTGTCCTTGTGTCTGTGTGTGTTAAGGCTATGTGGGGAGCGATAGTGTAGCGGTCAGCGCTACGCTGCGCTATGAACCTGGCGACCCGGGTTCGATTCCCGCTCACGGCCAACACCACCGGTGACGATTATCTGAACCGGTCCTGGGCCTCCCCTAGGTCGACTCAGCCTCAAATGAGTACCTGGTGCGGTGTGTAAACATTGCCACTAGGGAGATAAAGGCGGTCGGGCGTGGTGCTGGCCACCCACCCCCTCGTGTACCGTTCCGGCCTTCATAGGTGCTCGCTAACAGCACTTGCCCCTACAGTCTGTTAAGGCTATATGGGGGATATTTGTCTTTGTTAAGGCTATACGGGGGGGGGGGGGGGGGTCTTTGTCTTTGTGGAGAGCGGTGGTCTAGCGGTTAGTAGCGCTACGCTGCGCTACGAACCTGACGAGCCGAGTTCGATTCCCGCTCACATCCAACACCACCGGTGACGATTATCTGAACCGGTCCTGGGCCTCCCCTAGGTCGACTCAGCCTCAAATGAGTACCTTGGTGCGGTGAGTAGACATCGCCACTCTAGCCGGGCGTGGTGCTGGCCACCCACCCCCCTCGTGTACCGTGCCGGCCTTCTTCATCGGTGCTACTCGCTAACAGCACTCGACCCAAAAGTCTAAGGCAAGAGGGGGGATCTTTATCTTTGTGTGTGGTAGTGTCCACGCCACCCCCTCGCGTGCCGTTCCCGTCTTAATAGGTGCTCGCTAACAGCGCTTGCCACTAAGGTGACATGCAGCTACAAACAGGGCACTATTGATCGGTCTCTGTGCATGTGCATACACTTAGGAATCTCCCGTGACCTCTCATCGTCGCTAAGAGTAGACGATTAGTATCCAAACAGTTGCCCGGCACATCCCCTAGGTTGACTTGGCCTAAAATAGGCATCACACCTGGCGTTACCGTGGCAACGTGGCCACAAGCGTTATCACCAAGGCGTTGGGAAGACAAACGGGGCGGTGCTGACACCAAAGATAACACGGCACACCAGTGAGTGGGTGGCCAGCACCACGCCCGGCCGCCTTTGTCTCCCCAGTGGCGGCGCTTACTACGCACCGCACCAGGTACTCGTTTGAGGCCGAGTTGTCAACCGGCGTTGGTTGCCGTGCGTGGGAATCGAACTCGGGTCGCCGGGTTAACCGCTTTCACCACCACCACCACCGCGACACAACCTAAATAGGTGCTCGCAAACAGCACTTGCCCGCAAACAGTTTGCTCCGTGAGGCTTAAGTGTTGGCTGCGTGTGAGTGGGTGCGTAGGGATATGTCAGGGAACTCGCACCTGGCGTGAGTTCCCTGCCATAGGAGTTGTGCAGCTAAAACTTAGAGACAACTCAACACGTCCGTCAAGTACGCCGATAAGCATCGTAAGAGGCGACGTTTCTGGCAGTGACCCTTCAGAGCACATACTACGAATAATAATAATAACGTGATCTCGTTTTGTAAGCACTCTGTCACTGCAAGGGCCCAGCCACGGGCCCCGTGGTGGCCTTTACTGCGGCCGCGACAAACACACAAATGGTGAAAACGCTCCCCCGTCGTCATCATCGTCGTCAGCGTGCTGCTGTCAAACCCAACACTGGCTTCAAATACGTGGCGGCCCTCCTCCCACTGACGATGTCTTATCGGCGAAATTGTCCCAACCCCCCCTCACCCCAACCCTGCCGCCCTCTCTCTGAAAACGAGTTAAGAACTCCGCTCTGTAGTTTAGTGGCGTCTGTAACTTCCCATTGCCAGTCATAGGCCTCCAACACCCCCCCTTCCCACCCCCACCCCCCAACTCTCTCTCCCATTCCTCCGTTACCCGGCGGCCTCTCCTCGTCCGTCCAGGCGCGGTCTCCGAACTCCGCGATGCCGTGGAGCGACGGATTCGAGATTATCGACGATTCCCCGCCGGGAGGCCGAATGGGATCGCTCGCGTGCGGGGAAGGATCCCCTCGATGCGTCTCGATTCGTTGTGCGCTTGCGGTTGCATTGGGATTAGTGAGGTTAAGATTGTAAATGTTGTGGCTCGGCTCTCCAACACACAACCGGTGCGCTGTACTCGTGACGAACTGGCCACGTTCTGTTCACGTGACAACCCTTACTAGTTGGCTGTGTCAGGTGGTGGCGGGTTTAACGACACATTTATATATTTACGCGATTTAACAAAAAAACTATTATGGATTCACGTCACCCCTTCCCCCCCACAGACCCCCGCCCCCCCCCCCCCGCTGCCACCAGAGGCCCCCTAAATTCACGGCAGGGTCAAAAGTGACCATCCATGTTCTGAAATGCAACATCGAAGGTCGCTTTGCGCGATCCCTCCGCTCACGCAGTGTGCGCCCGCGAAGCCCACTTCTACCCAAGATTCGCGACACGCACGCTGAACTTCTTTCGCGCCGTACGTAGCCAACCGTGCTCATCGGAGGTGCGTTTGGGGGGGGGGGGGACACACAACAACATTAATACGCGGCTATGCGGTCGGACGCGGGACATCAGTGTGTGTGTGTGTATACCGTGTGTACCGTGTGTAATGTGTGTGTGTGTACTATGTGCACTGTGCACTGTGTGTGTGTGTACTGTGTGTACCGTGAGTATTGCGTTTGTAATGTGTGCGCTCCTCAGGCGGGCAGCTGTCTCGTGCGGTTTCGCGTTGTGGGTCCCATTTATTTATTTTGGAACGCATCTACTTTTAACTACTGCTACCACCGCGTAGAGCGAGGGAAACCTGCACTGACCTTCTAGGGAACGGGTCGTGGTGATTTGAATCGTTCCATCTTGGTTCTTTAAAAATACTGAGCAGGGGACGGGGTGGGGGGAATATATACTTGAAAGTCAAGGTCGCATCACTTACAGCTGCACCGCGGTCAACATTCAACGAGTGGCGGCTACTTTCCGCAAAGTTCCCTATTCACAAAGTGGCCGTTCCCTATTCACAAAGTGTCGGGCCCTATTCGCATAGTGGCCGTTCCCTATTCACAAAGTTTCGGGCCCTATTCACATAGTGGCCGTTCCCTATTCACAAAGTGGCAGCCCTATTCACATAGTGGCCGTTCCCTATTCACAAACTGGCAGCCCTATTCACAAAGTGGCAGCCCTATTCACAAAGTGGCAGCCCTATTCACAAAGTGGCCGTTCCCTATTCACATAGTGGCCGTTCCCTATTCACAAAGTTTCGGGTCCTATTCACATAGTGGCCGTTCCCTATTCACAAAGTGTCGGGCCCTATTCACAAAGTGGCAGCCCTATTTACATAGTGGCCGTTCCCTATTCACAAAGTGTCGGGCCCTATTCGCAAAGTGGCGGCCCCCCTATTCGCAACGCGGGAGCAGCCCAGGGCAACGGAGCCGCCGTTCCGCACGCAGCCTCCGGGTCCTCGCGCATCGATGGGAATTTCAAACACCGAGTAGCACCTCATCCCGCCCAAATCCTCACCAACCCACCGTGACCAGCGTGGTGAAGTATGGCGAAACAAAAACACAATGGCCTTCAGCCAGATAGCAGATTCACAAAAGGGAGCTGTTTAGTTATTACCCCTTGGGGCCATTGGCCATGAATGGCTTATCAGTACCAAGCCAGGGTGGCAAATGCTAACAGTGTTTTTTTTTTAAGGAGCATTGAACGTCTAGATCACAACTGTGTATGATAGCAAGGTCACCTTGGTAGCTTTTTTATTTTATTTTTACAGAATAATTTTATCAGAGACAGAGTCCGTACGTATGTTGCAAACAGAATATAATTTCGGAAGGAGAAAAATAAGGCCGTGTCGTGGGGAAAACGCGTGCGGAATGTGAAAATAAATATTCCTCGTGTCTATAAAAATAGGCGGGCTTTAGACGAAGCGTAATTACTAATGGCGCGTGCCATCGGTATTACGATCAACGTTACCTTTGTTTAACCCAGCGGTCGGCAGCCTGTGGCTCCGTAACCGCACGCGGTGGCCCTTTGCCCCCCCCCCTCACCGCCCCTTGCAGCTCTTTGCCCCCCCCCCCCTCCACCAAAAAAACCCTCAAATCATAAAACGTAATTTAACGTAAAGAAAATTTGATTCAATATGGGCAGGTCACTATGGAATGTCATGGTGACAACAAAAATGTACAACAGTCTCAGGCTGTGGTGTTAAGCAATCACTAAGGTGTGTGTGTGTGTGGGGGGGAGAAACTAAATAGACGCAAGTTTATTCCATCACCTATTTTGTTCAAGTCACAATGTGCGTTGTTGTTGTTGTCGTCGTCTGCTGTGTATACCTGCTGCTGTGTTTGTGTAGCAGGTAGCTGTTACGTGTGCGGCTCTCGAACTGTGTTTGGTCAAAGACAAAAACAACAGAACGTGGCAACTTTCCCCCTGGTTTAACCCACGGGGAAAGCCCTCACCGAGTGACCTCGAGAGCTTTGCAGGAGGGTCCTGCCACGTTTTTTCTCAAGTAGAGGGGTTGTGGTGGTGGTGGTGTTGTTGCTGCTGCTGTGTAATCCCAACCGAGTAATTTGCTGCTATTTATTTTTGTTGTTGTTGTTGCATCGGGATATTCTCAAGATTCTGATTTTTGTTTTATTCGTAGCCAATACCAATTAGGGTGGTACTATGGCCACGTGTGTAATTTCAAGGAGTAGCAGTTGCCTCCCCAGGTGGTACCAACGACCACCCACCCCCCCGTGACTCATGCGCTATAATTATAATTGGCAGCTTCGTGCCCTTTAGCAGGGAGGCCCTAGAGATGAATCGTGACATTTATATTAAACCTTTTTTATTTTTAAATCACGCGAGCCAAATTATAAATGCCACTCTGCCCTGGCATGCCATCGTCCTCGGAGCAAGATAAGAATCGGACACGCAGCGTTTGCGTCTTGCATTGAGAAATTCAGGCCATGGAATCGGCAGCCTCGCCTCAAGGTTTGCTTCCCATTGCGTTAACGACAGGAATCAACGGTATGGTATTGTTTCCCTTCTACGTGGTGGTGACTTTACCGAGAGAAACCAAGAATATGAATCCCTGCAGTCACGAAAGCTTTAAATCAAAATATTCCATTAATTAACAACATTCCATGATTCTCAAAAGACTTGGGACGACCAGCCTCTGACTCAGGCTCAGACTAACAAATGTCGCGTCCCAAGCAGCTCCCGAAGGTTTTGTTAAAAGTTAGGATTTTCCACAATAGAGGTTTTTTTTTTTGTTTTGGCTTAGATCGCAAAAAATATAAATGCGTCTTCATACCCGCCGCCACCCGACACAGCAAATTACTAAAGTTTGTCATGTAAACAAAACGGGTCAATTCGTTACCGGTTCAGCACACCGGTTGTGAGCTGGAGAGTAAACCCACTACATTTACAATCGAGTACCGTGACGTTTCACTGGTAATTACAACCGGCATCATCAGGCAACAGCCAGACAACTCTGACAACTCTGGCTGTCGCCTGATGAGGCTGGTTGTCATTTCCGGTTGGTGGCGGGTATAACGACACGTTTATATTGACGCGATCCAACCGCTCTATAATGGATAATATTGGTCGCAAAAGCCTCCTGCAACACATGATCCGGGACGGAGAGCAGGACTACCTGGGTAGTCGGTTGGGCTAACCGGAGAGTGGGCAGGGCTACCCAATTAGGGGGCGGTGGCTATCTGGCTAGGGAGCGGAGCTACCCGACTTGGGGGGCGGATCTACAAGACTAGGAGGCGGGGCTACCCGACTTGGGGGGGGGGGGGCGGAGCTACTCGGGTAGTGGTCGGAGGCTCGGAGCCACTCGGGCAGTGGATGGAGCTACCTGAGTAGCACGGCTCAGGTAGCTGCTGAGATCGAGGGCTGGACGCGGGAGCGGTGCTAGTCGTGGAGTGGGCGTGGTTACGTAAAAGTGGGGGGGGGGGGGGGCGGGCGCTGATGGAAAGGGGGAGGGGCTACCAGCTCAGCACCACCTGGTCTCCCGGTTGAGCCTTGCAGAAGTTTGGTAGCCTTCGACCAAACTGGATTAACAGAAAGAAAAAACAAGCTTGGCATGTGAATCTGTACTTTGTGTTGAACAAACCCAGGCAACACGTATGTACGTACGTGTGTGTGTGTGTGTCGAACTTTTTTTCGCACCGTACGCAGCCAACCGCGCTAATCGGAGGTGCCGGGTGGAAAGGAACAAGCTACCTTTTATTGTGTCCGCATTGGGAATCTCCATGAAGTTCGCTGGCCAATGCAAAGACGTTCGCGACTGTTACCGCCGGCGTGTGAGCGACGCTGTGCCCCCCCCCCCCGCCCCCCAGTGTTGTTATAACACGAGAGAGAGAGAGGGGGGGGGATGGGAGCGCATTTGCTCAGCGAGTTCACCCGTCGAGATCCCGGCTTCGAATGTTAAGGATGCTGAGCAGCGGCACGATTCAACCGCGAAAAATGTGAAATTGATGGTCACAGGCCGGGCCACCAATGACGAGGCCCAGGGAAGCAAGTGGAAACGAACGTGGACTGTCGCCGTAGAGTAGTAGTAGTAGTCGTAGTAGTAGTAGTTCGTCGTGTTGCCGGTGTCACGGACTTGAAGCTGTTGGTGCGATCGTGCCTAAATGAAACGACTCCCCGTCGCCTGCTTCGAGCCACGCTCGTCTGCCGGTCGGTCGTCTTGGCGATAACGCGACAATGCACCGCATCTGGGGGGGGGGGGGGGGGGGTATGCGAAATAATTGGAAGATTTTAAAAATAATATATAGAGAGTATTTTAGTTTTCTCAAAGCCGTCATTATCATCGTCGTCGTGGTCGTGGTCGTGGTCATAATGACTATCATTTAAACAGGGTGCCTTCTTTCCGCGTGTTTTCAGGGTAAAATCCGACTATATTTCTGTTGCCTTTTTTTTGCGCTTTGAGTTCCCATCGCCTGCCTTAGTGGGGGGGGGGGGGGAGTTAGTGGGGTTTGGCTGTGCGACAGACACGTGACCCGGCCTGGCCCGGCACGGTCCGGCACGGCACGGCACGGCACGGTTCGGCCCGGCACGGTCCGGCACGGCACGGTCCGGCACGGTTCATCCGCGCGGGGTTGCTTGTAAGGGCTGTTAACAGCAACGGTGGTGGGGCACGGGGGGCAACAACCAGCAACAACAACAACAACTCGCAACCATCCAGTAACATCATGCAACCATCAGCAGCAGCAATGCGCAATCACTTGTAGCAACAACACAACTGCCAATAACACGCAACCCATGTCAACAAAACAACCACATTCACAAGAGACAACCACCGGAACGCAACCACTGTCAACAACAACAACAACCAGCAGTAACAACGCAACCCAGATCCTCCAGCACAAAATATCTCTTTACTGGGGCATAATCGACAAAAAAAATGTTAAATGAAAGAGCAATTGAACAAAATGCAACTAAACACACAACAACAACGACAACAACAACGACCGCCATTTGCCACTAAGTGGCGGTGACGTCGCCCACGACGCTTGTGCCAGGCTATGTGCACCTTGAGGCCACGCGAAGTGTCGAACGCCCGCTGGCAGCAGGTCACGGGGCAGACTCAACAGGTGCCATGGGTCGACTGACTGAGATGACTGGCCGATGCACCACCTGTGCTCCCTACTGTGCCAACTAAAGACACACACATGAACACACACGCATGAACACAACAACAACCGCCATTCGCCACTAAGTGGCGGTGACGCATGAACACACACACATGAACACACACACACATGAAAACACCCAGATGAACACACAAACAGGAACGCAGACGCATGAACACACAAACAAGAAAACACCCACATGAAAACACCCACATGAACACACACGCATGAACACACTCACACATGAACACAAGTGACTGCATACACAATCCAACACACACACACACACGCAGTTTAGCGCACCCAGCCTAACGTTTCGGAGTGCGAGATTCGTTTCCTCGGCGATACAAAGCCACTGGCTTCGGGGAAACAACATCGATTGCTTAAAAATAATGTACACGAAAGTGTTTTAATGATGTCGTTGTGTCACGTGAGTCGATCAGCAAGTCGTGTGTGGTGAGGCAAAGCGTGGGCACTCCCATCTCTTCCAAGACATCGCTTAGCCAGCCGTGGAAGAGTAGGCCAAGGATACCACCTCGAGGAAGGATCACTCCCCCCCCCCGCCGCCGTCCATCCCGAGCTCCCTCGCAGTCCAGGAGGTCGCTACCCCCAGCGGTGCCGCTTGGCAGGCAGTTCCAGGCCTGCCCCTTTACCGATGTTATATTTAGCAGCGTCTAAAATGAAATGTCGACACGACGTCCAGAGGCGTCCATTCGTTCATTACAAGTTCACACATTGGTGAAGCATTTGGAAAAATCGTGAGGGCGCCACGGTGGCTAGGAGATGTTGACTTCCTCGCCAGGTATACAGGAGGTCGTGGGCTCGATACCGACCCTGATGTCTGCTCATGGATATTTGGAGTTTGCGGTGTCGCCCCGGGGTCCTCCGGTTTTCCCCTCCACATTTAGACGCAACGTCACGCGTTTAGAGTCTTTGTCTGCTATACATCTCCACGTGATGATGATGATGATGCTGCTGCTAAGCCACTTCCTTGAGCTATCATTTGTGGCTAGCCAGGTCGCTTCTGAAAAACAACAGCTCAGGGGGCCTTACCTGGTCAAATAAAAAATAGTTTAGTTTATAGTTTAGTTGAATATGACATACCACGGCCGTCAAAATAAATGGGGGGGGGGCGTGGGTGGAGGGGTGGAGGGGTGGAGGGTGGGGGGTGCTCGCCAGATGACCCTTTTGCCCCCCGGGGTGTGCCCTCTGACCCATGACCCTCACACCGGCACCACACGCAGGTAGCACCACGTGAGTTGCACCGCAGCCGTGTGCTGTACAACACGCGTGCGCGCGTGTAGTTTCATGTTCGTCGTGGTGGTGGTGGTGTCGTTCCGTGTTTCCCTTTGTTGTACTGTACTATGGCGACACGTCGCAACGTTGGATGTGAGGTGGGGAGGGGGAGGGTGGTTACCAACGAATGTCACCTTCTCTCCGAACCGCACGTGGACACAAGCAGAAATCGCCATCCTGGGTTAGTTCTACCCAAGCGAGATTTGATATTGTTTTGTTTTATTTTATTTAGTTTGGTTGTTTCACGTTTCCCTAATCACGAGAGGTGGCCGGGTGGGTCAGAGGTCACCGACGCTGAGCCGGCACCACCGCTGAGAGCCTGGGTTCAAATCCAGGCCGCAGCCACCGGAGGCCCGCTTATTCAACCGTTGTGTTCGTGAGTGCGGTGGGTGAGGAGTTGACATCTCAGCCCAGCCACCCGTGACCCGTAGACTCACGTCGAGGCGCACGGGCGACTTACGCAGAGACCCACGGGTTTACAGAGACTCCGTAGAGTTACGTAGAGACCCACGCACAACGCCTCATAGCCTGGGATGTGATTAAACCGGGTTCTCGTGTGTAATGAGTTGATGTTCTCAACTAGGCCATCAGTGACCACGCACACGAGCAACCCATTACGTTGCATTAGGTTCTGCGCTTAATTAATTTGGAATCCTACGTTATCCTACGCTGTTATCGGGCAGCCTTCGATCAAGGCGTTGGAGCGTTATTTAAAATAAATAACCACGGTATTAACGAATAGGCGATTTAAAGCAATGTTTGAAAATATTGCTTTCATTGTCACGTGATGGAGGAAGGTGCTGCCCCCCTCACCGTGCGCGGACCGCGTCAGGACGTAGCTCTGTAATGTCCGCCTCCGTGGTCCGTTTTCTCGCACGGGATGAGAGTTGCTGCTGCTGCTGCTGCTTGGCGCGATTTTCCCCAGCGCCACTCCTCGACTCTCGCCACACAAAGCCGGTCGCAAGACTCCGGATAAGACCTGGCAGGAAGGGAAAAATAAAGAAACGCGTTAAAATTGCCAAGCCAAACATTCATTCATTCACCGCCGCTACATTGCCACCGCAATCAAACTATTTAGCGGTTTGAGATTTGGATTTTGTTTTTTTTTATGATAATCGGCACCAACTTATTTGGCCACCACTCATAGCGGCCAGCAATCAGCCTCTCTGTCCACACGAACAACGGAGAGGATGACTCCAAACTCGGCATGTCAGATTATTCCCAATGCTAGGTGGGAATGGTTTTTTTTGGCGGGGGTGGGGTGGGGTGTGGTGGGGTGGGGTGTGGTGGGGTGTGGTGGGGTGGGGTGGGGTGTGGTGGAGTGTGGTGGGGTATGGTGTGGTGGGGTGTGGTGGAGTGTGGTGGGGTATGGTGTGGTGGGGTATGGTGGGGTGGGGTGTGGTGGGGTGTGGTGGGGTTGGGTGTGGTGGGGTGGGTGGGGTGTGGTGGAGTGTGGTGGGGTGGTGTGTGGTGTGGTGTGATGGGGTGTGGTGGGGTGTGGTGGGGTTGGGTGGGGTGTGGTGGGGTGTGGTGGGGTGGGGTTGGGTTGGGTGGGGTTGGATGGGGTGGGGTTGGGTGTGGTGGGGTGTGGTGGAGTGTGGTGGGGTTGGGTGTGGTGGGGTGGGGTTGGGTGTGGTGTGGTGGGGTGGATGGGGTGTGGTGGGGTGGGTGGGGTGTGGTGGGGATGGGGTGTGCTGGGGTGGGTGGGGTGTGGTGGAGTGGGGTGCTGTCACACAGCTGCGTTGTGGGTCAGCCGCACCGGACTTGCGAATGCAGAGGGTCGTTCGGTTCAACTTCCCAGCGTGGCGGTGCTCAAACATCGGTGCGAGTCCACCCGGCCGCGATTTTATCCTGAGCGTGGCCACGCCACGGGGTTGGTCGACCGGGTCGCACGTCGCGTGGGCTGGGGTAGGCAGCGTGGGGTGGGTTACTCGCACCTCTTGCAAGGCGTAGCGGGGTCCGCGTGGAGTCGAAGGCCAAAAACACCCTCTGTATAAATCTCGACTTAAAGCTTTCGTGACTGCAGGAATTCATATTCGTTGGGTCTTTCGGTAAGGTCACGTAGGTAGGTTCAAAGAAAATACCCAACAAAAAACCCGCGACGTTTCGATATTTTCTTTTCTTTGAACCTATCTACGTGACTTTACCGAAAGACCCAAAGAATGCACCCTCTGTATGTTGAACTTCTTCCGTGCCGTACATAGCTTGACCGCGCTAATCGGAGGCGCGGGGGAAGGACAACAAACTCAAACGCAACAAGCAGTTTCTGAAGAAATGACTTTATCAATCTAAATGACGATTCAAAAGTGCACAGCTCCCAGTGGTTTCCTAACATCGGAAGGAAGAGAGCGTTCCAGACGGCCGCAGAAGCGCGCCTGAAAGCGCCGCGCGCTGCGGCGACCGCAGTCTCTGTTCGGATGGCCAAGCCAAAAGCCGCCGCCGCCGCCGCCGCTGCTGCTGCTGCTGAGAGAATGACCGGAGTGGTCATTGACCCCTCGAGAGATAACTTCCTCTCGAGCTCCCTACAGCAGAGGTTCCCTTCTGCCGGCAGTGTCACGAGTGAGCAACTGCAGGGTCGCGCCCTTATCATCGCCTTCAACTCGTACCCCCTCCCACACACCCCGACCCCCCCCCCCTCCCTCCCGATCCTTTATATAGCCACGGTCAACTCATGCCGAGGTTGCGTTGAACCATTTCCGCGCTTAGTTTGAGATAAGCGCCGCGTGGCGTGTGCCCATTCTCACCTTTCTACAGATAACGTGGACAAGGAGACGGAGCGGGGTGGTGGGGGGTTTGGGGGGGGGGGGACACACCCGCGGAACGGATAAGTTACCGTGAGTCATAGCGCCCCGTTCGTCCCCGGTATCCGCGAACTTTCCAGGCGACCGTTCCTCTCAAATTTGTTCTTTTTGGCTTTCGGTTTTCTTCTGTGGGCTCGCTCGTTCGCGGTCGCCTCTTTGTGAGTCCCCGAGTTCGACCGAAACGAAATCTGTCAAAGCAGCGACTCCGCCAAACCTGCAGTAGGTCCCCCCCTCCCCCCATCACCACTCCCCCCCCCCTGCCCCCCCCTCCTTCCGTCCTTGAGATTTCCACCGCGTTTACTTGGAAGTCCGTGAACTCAGAAATGTAAACTGTTGATATTGGAATGTTGCTTTAAAAATAAAAACAAGATATATATAAACTAAAAAGTAAAAAAAAAATTACAAAATGCGTCCTGAATCGACGACCGTGGTTCCCCCCTTCGTACGGACTCAACATCAAAAACAAGTGTGTGCAATTTTTGTTGATGTTGTTGTTTTTTGTTGTCGTTGGTTTGTTGTTTGTTGTTCTTGCCTAAACCGTTCGATTGATTTTGAATGAATTAATATTTAGGGATGTGATGATTAATCGATTAAAATCGTTTTTTGTGCTCACGATAAATGCATCCAGTTGTATCGAATTCCCGCTGTGGTTTCTACTGATTCATGGCACTGTCATAATGCTTAGGGGTATTTTTTCCCTCCTAAATATACACACACACGTACACATAGCGTCATCGTTCGTGCAAATCGCATCTCACAATTTCTGCGGTTGAACCCATGGAAAAAGTTGGGAGGCAGCATGCCAGCGCCACCCAACGATTCCCCGCGCTCTGCGATAGCTGGCGACAAAATGTGGCACACACGCCCTCCTGCATGTCCTTGTGGGAGCCTCGGTACGTCTTCCACACCTGAAGACGTACCAATGAAGTCACTTTGTTTTATTTTTCTTCCGTTTCCGTTACGATTATGTATCTGCACGTCATCGGAATTGGGAGTAAGTCTAAACTACTAAACTATTTTGTTATTTTACCAGGTAAGGCCCCACTGAGCTATATAGCTGTTTATCAGAAGCGATGTGGCTATCACAAATTATTGCTCGACCAAGTGGCTTATCATGAAGTGGAAATTGATAGCAGCCAAATACTCTCAACGCGTGACGTTGATTCTAAACATGGAGGGAAAAACCGGAGGACCCAGAGAAAAATCCACGTGACGAGGTAGTTGACATCCCGCCATCGAGCGATGATGACGTACAAGTACATACAAGTTCGTCATCATCACCGCGGTGATGACGTACAAGTACGTCTTCAGAATTGGAAAGGGCTAAGGAAGGAACACAATATATTTTGATTCCTTGCGGTGGGAGACCACCTCCCCCTGCGCTCCCCCTCCCCCCCACCATTTTTTTTCGTCACCTTAAACACGACCAACGCCATTATCTACGGCGAAATGGCCACCGTTGATTCGCATCCAGATGTCATCGGTAGAATCTAAATGCCGGAGATAAAGAAATCAGTCCCTTTTAAGGGCCAGACACCGATCGGACGAGGTCTTCAAGCGTACCGACTAAAGACATCGGAGGACTCTCAATGCCTAACTGTGCCACACGCCCCCGTCGCATGGCCTTGTGGGAGCCTGGGCACGTCTTCCGACCTGAAGACGCGCCGATAAAGCTGCAGTCGTCTCCGCTGAAGCCCTCCCGTCGTGGCCAGAAGCAGCACCAGCAGGACCTCGACATTGGCATCGAGCTCCTGAACCACGCCGCTGCTTGCCATCGCGCGCAATAATGAAACATAATCCGTCCGTGGCCACGTCACGAATGCCATAAACGTGTTTCGACGTCAGAAACCCGCCTCCTCCCTCTTCCCTTCATCCGACAACAACGGCAGGCCACGCCACGTGTCGACCGAGCAGCTCCTATCGACTCCCCCCCCCCTACAAAGCCACATTTGGCACCGCTGTTCATTTCCATTGGTTAGGCCCCTGCGAAGGACGGACTCCCAAGGGTGGCATTTCGGAAAGCTTCCTTCTCGTCGCACGGCTGCTGATGCGTGAGCAAGGGCTGCAACTACACGCGAAGGTGGTCCAAGCCCAGGTGACAGCCTGCGTCAGAAGCAGCGGGCGCAGGGTATCGCCGTGAAGTCTCCTCCGTTTCTCTTTTTTTGTATTGTTTTCGGGAAGCGACGCCTACCGTCGGCAAAAAAGTTATTGCGGTGTTCGTCAATTGGCCACGCGGGTCTGACGGATTCTAAAACTCTATTTGTTGTATTGTATTGGAGCTGAAGATGTCTTCTTCAGAAGCCACCTGGCCATCGCCAATGAGAGCTCAGCCAAGTGGCGATGGCCTATCATCAACACGCGGACATTTACAGCAGCAGCAGCAGTCAAATAACTCTAAACGCGCATTGACGTTTATTCTAAACGTGAAGGGGGGAAAACCCGGAGGACCCCGGAGAAAAATCCACGTGGCCACGGGGAGAGAGAGAGAGAGACGCAGACTCCAAATATACAGCAGCAGCAGGCGTCAGGGGTCAGGATCGAACCCACGACCTCCTGTACACCAGGCGAGGTAGTTGACATCTCTTAGGCACCGTGTTAAGTAACCATGCGAACGCTGAGCCGACGTTTGGCACGCGCGGTTGGAGCCGTTGGGAGGGGGGGGGGTCCCCAACGTTGGCTCGACGTTCCGCGTCCACCGCGCGGGGCGAACCGACTCGGACGTGGCGAGGTTCGTGGAGGTGAAGAAGTAGCGAGGGAGGGAGGGTGGGTGGGGGGGGGGGCACTCGGCTCGTGAATAAACGCGAGGCGAGCGCGCTTGGTGGGGGGGGGGGTGTAAATACTAAACTCAACTCACACCGCACGTGGACCGGGCGGACAAGCAGATTCCCAGCGAGGAGGAGAAGGAGGGCGGGGAGGTGGGGGGCACGGGCTAGGGGGGCACGGGCTAGGGGGGCACGGGCTAGGGGGCACGGGGCGAGAGTGATGGTGATGAGATGCCCGGCCGCCGCCGCGTGTTGCATCGATCGGGGCCTGCGTTACCTAATTGGGACAATGAATCAATGCGCGTAAGTGGTGAGGTAAGCGAAGTGCATTTTGCACACAGACGGAATTTAAGATGTGGGGGGTTGAGGGCAAGCAGAGAGGGGTTGGGGGTGGCTCGACAGCTCGGCGGGCGATGCAGGAGAGGGCTCACTGTGGGCTGTGCCTGGCACACTTGAGCCTGGCACCTCTTAGAGGCCCGGTTCGAGTCCAGGTGTGGGTCAGTCATCGTCCGTTGATGCGGAGCAGCGCTCTTCATCGCAAGGCACCGCCGCGGGCCTTCCGTGCGGCCCTCTGACGTTCACCCCCCCCCCGACACAAAACACAACGAGCGAAAAACACCGACCCCCCCGTCCCCCATCATCATCGTGTTGATGTCACAAACACCCCCACCCCCCCCCCAATGGTTTCATATGATTGTGGCAGCCCTCACACGGACGACGTCTTATCGGCGAAGGTGGCCCCCCATCTGAAAATGAGTGAAGGACGCGGCTGCAGTTGGTAGCGTCTGTAACTTCCCGCTGCCAGGCACAAGCCTCCACCTCCACCACTTATCTCTCTCTCTGCCCCATTCCTCAGTCACCCGGTGGCCGTCTGCCTCTGCGTCCTCTGCCTTCTTCTCTCTCGGTCTCCGTCAGCGGACTCCTCCGGCTCGCCATCGCCCTCCCCTGCCATCCCACTGCCCTCCCGTCCAAAATCCGCGATTAAAACACGAGGATTCGAAGAATCTCTCCTCTCCGCGATTTGAGGAAGTGATGTTTTGTTTCTTCCGGGACGATCATTCGGCACACGACGTACTCACTCATCGTGCCAGTTTCACACGCGCGCTGTGGGCCACTCATTGCTGCCCCCTGCTCCAATGTTGACACTTTCCGTTGCCATTCTGTGCCTCTACATTCACTGATTGGTGGCTGCAGTTGTGGCGGTGGCCACGCTGCTGCACACGGCCGCTTGTAATCCAGCAGCGATTGGTGGGGTGGGGGGAGTTGGTGGATCACCGCGCACAGACGGTGGTGTGGAACTTCCCTTTGTACCTGTGGGTGGGCGCCTAAGAGGAGCCGTGGCACAGTCTGGCTCGCCAAATCCTCGCCAGACGGAGAAGTCGGTACAGCAACGTGTGGACGGATCTCAATCTGGTGAAAAATAAGAATGGGGTTTTCGCCTTTTCTGGCAATAAAACGAAAGGCGTTATTTGACTTGATTTTCTACGTGACTTTACCGAAAGAATCAAAGAGTAATTCCTGCAGTCAGGAAAGCTTCGAATCAAGGCGTTAATATGTTCAAACACCAAATAGAATCCCTTTTGCAAAGCATCAAGTTATAAGTGTTCTGATGAGTGCATTGTCTTTGTACTGTTCGCCTTTTGGCATTATCTGGTCTGACACTGGTAGTGAGACAAGGCCATCAATAAGGCTGTCTCTGGTGTAGGCCAACCAGTTTCAAAGACAATGCCGTACATTATTACCAAAGCACGTTTGTTTGCATGTTTTACCGCAAGTACGTGTGTGGCTAATGCGGGCTCAATTCCTTGCAAAATGGTTTCTTGTTTGGGTGTTTGGACGTCCGAACACAACTTCTGTTTCATTGCCGGAAAGGGTAAAACCCCATTCTCATTTTTCATAATATTTGATGCTGGCAAACACGTCCCATAGATAAACACTCAACCTGTTCCATCTGGTTTTGCGATAGGAGCATCCCCCCTCCTCGCACGCGTGGGCTATTCTCTGGCTGCTCCAAATGTTCCCCCGGCAACGTGTAAACAAACACCCATCCATTAAATAGATTTTTTTTTGTTAAACAACAGCAGAAAAGTCCCGTTCTCATCCACGTAGCTCGCTAAGGGGTCGTTTGTCGTTGTTGTGCGGACGCCGTTTGAGTGAACGGAGCTGCCAGAGGACGCGCGTGTGATCGGCATCACAGTTCCTCCTCCGATAACGCGACTCGGATATAACACGACATTTTTATTTTATAACGCGGATGCCAATTGGATGCAGTAACGCGTTCGAGCGGACGCAAACCGAGTCGCGCGCGAGTGGGAAATGAGCGGTCGTAGCGGCTGCCTCGGGCGTAGCATCGTCACACACGAGGAGGCATTGGGGATGCTGCTGGATGCTTGTAGATCAGTGGCCCTTCTTAACGTGGGGTGCATCACGCACCCTCTGGGTGGGGGGGGGGGAGGGGTGCGAGACGTGGCCAGATATATTTCGAAGGTAAATAATCGAAGACGCAAATGAAGCGCGGTCACGTGAGTTACTTTGTTTCATCAAACTCTACGCAGTTAATAACATTGTACATTTTTGGAGCGATTGCCAGCCCAAAGGGCTGCAAGTCTGCAGTCAAGGTTAAGAACCCCAACTGCTCTCGACGCTGCCCGCGCCTTTTGTCCGGGCCCTGCGTGCATCGTCTCACGCGTTATCGCGGACTGCGCATCACTCCCTCCAACCGACATTGGCATTGCGACTTATTATCACGCGATTTCTCCAGAACGCGGTGTTGTTCGGGAACGTGACTACCGCTGACTACAGGAAGAACCGACTGTAACTACTCCGTGCTACCGGCGAGGCTGGGGGGGGGGGGGGGAGGGTTAAGGGCTTTGCCATCGCCTCGTCGCGGGTCTGCTTGCAGCCGCGGGTAGGAATGAATGAAACTTGGGTGGCCAGGTTCGCAATGAGCAGAACGCCGGCCGCTTGGCACCGCGCACGGCACAGATGGATCGGTGAGCATCGATCGTTAAACAACTCGGATCAATGCGTATATCTTGAGCTTCAGAATCGATATCCATCTATAAATCGACGCAGCACTCCACCCGCCCTATGATATAGAGCACGGCATATTAATTGGGCAAGGGGCGATCCTTAACGCACCGTACGCACACACGTACGTGGGCGGGCGGGCGGGCGCGCACTCTTTGATGGGGGTAAGCCGAGAAGGATTTCAAACACTATCCGTGTCAAAAAAGAGAAAAATGGCAATTAAAGACCGCCCTCTCGAGCGCGTGGCCAATTAACGACCTGGGCTCTTGGTCGCCTTCGACGGCTGAACGGGAACGGCGACAACGCAAAATGCAATTTGAATGGCGTTGCGTTTGGGGGTTGTCACTTGAATTGGGCCCAGCCCCAGCTCGCCGAAGGAGCCGTTTGGCGTTCATCGCCAGGCTGTGAACCATTCGCGAAGCGTACGCGGTGTGGCTGGTGGCAACACGAGGTTTGTGGTCTGCAGAGGATGAGCGAGTGAATGCGTTGTGTGTCTTCGTGAGATGGGGAGCGGTGGTGTAGCGGTTAACGCGCTGCGCTATGAACCCGGTTGACCCGGGTTCGATTCCCGCTCACCGCCCACACACCGGTGACGATTATCTGAACCGGTGCTGGGCCTCCCCTAGGTCGACTCAGCCTCTAATGAGTACCCGGTGCGGTGTGTAAACATCGCCACTGGGGAGACAAAGGCGGTCGGGCGTGGTGCTGGCCACCCACCCCAATGTGTACCGTTCCGGCCTTCATAGGTGCCCGCTAACAGCACTTGCCCCTACAGTCTGTAACAGGCTACACGGGAGGATCTTTGTCTGTGGTTCGTGAAGGACGCTGCTGGGCAGTTTGGAAGGCAATCGCCCTCCAGCAACAGCGGAGGGAGGGCAAAAGGAGCTCCGCTCACAACAGCGAGCGGAGCGCCAGGCGTCTAAAGCGCAGAGAGTTGGCACAATAGGGAGCAGAACAGCCAGCTGGTGCATCTGCCAGCCCGTCTCAGTCGGTCAAACGGTGGCATCTGCCGGGTCTGCTCCGTGACCGCCTGCCGACGAGCCTTCGACACTTCACGTGGCCTCAACGTGCACCTAGCCTGGCACAGGCGCCGTGGTGACGTCACGGTCGTTGTTGTAGCTGGAGTATGTTCTCACCTTGTTCTGCACGGCATTCCTCCCCCCGGGGTTCTGTTTTCCTCCCACAGCGAACAAAAAAACTGGTATTGGGCCCAAACATCCCAATGCTGAAAAATGTACTGGGGATCACGCGCAGCACACAGCAACACACAGCAGCACACAGCAACACACAGCAGCAGCACACAGCAACACACAGTAACACACAGCAGACACATCGCCCCACCCCCTCCACCGCGCGAGAACTGAAGCAGAACCCTCCTGATGAAAGGGCCTTCTTGAGACTCGAGCGAGGCGTTGCCGAGTTGCCGAGTGCGACAACCGTGATAACCCTGCACCCTCCCATTGAACACGTGGTGGTAGTAGTAGCAGTAGTAGCGGCAGGGGCTGTCGTGACCAACCTTATGTACGAGAGTTGTGTTTTCTTTTTGATTGGGGCTTAGATCAAGTAAATATAAACGCGTGTCGTTAAAACCGCCGCCACCCGACACAGCCAATTAGCAAGCAAGGTTTGGCACGTAGACAAAACGTGCTCATGGCCTCAGGGGCCATCCATTTAGTATGTACGCATGGAGGGGGAAGGGGGGGTCTACTGACAAAGTACGTGCAATAAGAAACGGGGGGGGGGGGTGAAGCCTCGATAATAATTTGTCTACATTGGCCTTCAAATGAGTAAGATAAATCGGCGGTGGACTATCTGTTTGCTTAAACACGTTAATATTATTCACCCTTGATCGTTTCTGCGTGGATTCAATATCGGCCGTTCTATCGGATTCGGGTGGGGGGGGGGGGTGCGTCAGGCTGTACGTACGCAGGTGGGGGGGGGGTAAAAAGTCCGCGTGCCTACAGGGAGGGAGGAGAGGGGTCAAGTTTTGACAGATTTTTGCGTACCTACTCAATGGAAGGCCCCTTACTTGTTCAGCACACACACCGGCTGCGTGCGGGAGAGCGAACCCCACAACATTTACAACTCGAGCACGACGTCTCGCCGCTAAAATTGCGACCAGCATCATCAGGCAGACGGCCGACTCTTGGCCGTCCGCCCAATGAGCACGCTCGGTTGCTGTACGGTGCGAAAGAAGTTCCCGCGGACACCCACGCCTTCTTCACCGCAAGGCCTCGCCGCGGGCCACCGGCGGCTCCGGGGGTGGCCTTCGGTGCGGCCCCCTGACAATACACAGCGAGTGACACCACCACCACCACCACCACACATCATCAACATCATCATCAACATCATCATCATCGTCATCCTCGTGCTGCTGTCAAACCCCACCCAAACGACGGTTTCAAAATGTGTGGCGGCCCTCACGCTGACGATGTCTTATCGGCGAAGGTGCCCCACACCCCCACCATGCCCTCTGAAGTGTAGCGAAGAACGCTGCCATCAACAACAACAAAGACCGCCATTCGCCACCAAGTGGCGGTGACTTCACCACGGCGCTTGTGCCTGGCTACGTGCGCGTTGAGGCCACCACGCGAAGTGTCGAACGCCCGCCTGCAGCAGGAGGTCACGGGGCAGACCCAGCAGGTGCCAGGGGTCGACTCACTGAGATGACTGCCCCGATGCACCACCTGTGTCCCCTATTGTGCCAACTCTCTCTCTCCACGCCGTCTCTCTCCGCACTGCCATACACACATACACACATACAACTCGTGAATAATCTATTACAAAAGCCGCCTCTCCCCTCGCGTGGATCCCATCCGTGTCTCGCGGCCGTCAAACGCAGCTCTGGTGGCGCTCAGGTTTTCTCTTCAAAGCGAATCTCTCTCCACGCTTGTCTCTCAACGCTGTCTCTCTCCCCGCTCTCTCTCCACGCTCTCTCTCCACGCTTGTCTCTCTTCCCGCTGTCTCTCTTTTTTTACGATCAGAAGAAACAAGATGCTCGGTGTAGTCGGCACTTTGCTCCGTTCATCATTTCGGTTTTTTTGTTTTTTTTAATGCTTTGCTTTATGTAACCCCCCCCCCCCTTTTAAATGAAAGACCCCAATTTTTTTTCTTTTTTCTTTCCACTTCCCTCTCTCTCTACCCCCCTCTCTGCCCCCCCTCTTTCTCTACCCCCCTCTCTGCCTCTCCTCTCTCTCTCTACCCCCTCTCCGCCCCCCCTCTCTCTCTGCCCCCTCTCTCCCTACTCCATTTGGCTCTCTCTCGCTCTCTCTTTTTTCTTTATAACTACGACAAGTGCTGCATCTGCACTCAGCCCTTCCCACAGTCAAACGGCCTCCGACGGGTAGCTTAGATCTGCATGCAGAGCTCCCTACCGTCATCTGCCACCGAGCACACGGCCTCCTCCAGCGCCCACTGCTCCTTGAAGGCCGGCACGGCGTGGGTCAGCCACGCGTGGCGGAACTCCAGCCACACCCTGGCTCCGACCGGAGCGCGGAAGATGCCCAGGCTGCTGGCTGGACGTTGCCCCTCCAGGGCCACCTTCCTCGCCCTGTATATGGCGAGCTTGGCGTAGCCGAAGAGCACGTTGACCAGCCCCTGAAGATGTTAGGGTCCGTCGCCCTTCGGGTATCCAAAGATGAGGACGGTCGGGGAGAAGTGGAGGCTGAACCTTAGGAGGATGTTTCTCAGGACCTTGAACAACGATTCCAGGCTCTTGCACTCCACGTATTGGTGCGCCACCGTCTCCACTTTACCGCAGAACCGGCACTCCGGGGACGTGTCGGTGAAGCGCGCCAGGGAGACGTTGGTGGTGACGGTGCCGTGGGCGATGCTCCAGCTGAGGTCGCCGATGCGGTTGTACGTCGGTCTGCAGTAGAGTTGCCTCCAGCGAGGCCTCTCCGGAGAGACGCAGGGCAGGGCTTTCCTCCAGGCATGGTCCTTGTGGCTCCTCAGGGTGTCCTGTTGGTGGAACCGGACCATGTAGGAGTAGATCACCTTCCTCTTTACATTTGCGAAGGCCACCTCCGGTAGGTCTTCTAGCCGGCACAGGTTGTGATCCGCCTTCTTTTGTCGGCATTGGCGATGTCTCTCTCCCCGCTGTCTCTCTCCCCTGCTCTCCACGCTTGCCTCTCTCCCCGCTCTCTCTCCACGTTTGTCTCTCTTCCCTGCTCTCCACGCTTCTCTCTTCCCTGCTCTCCACGCTTGCCTCTCTCCCCGCTGTCTCTCTCCCCCCTCTCTCTCCATGCTCTCTCTCTCCACGCTGTCTCTCTCCCCTGCTCTCCACGCTTGCCTCTCTCCCCGCTGTCTCTCTCCCCGCTCTCTCTCCACGCTGTCTCTCTCATGGGGCCTTTTGGGATGAGCTTGGCCCTCCACTACTGGAATTGCTGATGGAGAGCCTGCAGAAGGGTGAACTCCCACAGAGCTGCAGGAGAGCGGTGGTCTCCCTGCTGCCCAAGAAGAGGGACCTGCGACTCATCGAGAATTGGGGACCCGTGTCCCTCTTTGTGCGCCGACTACAAAATCTTCTCCAAGGTGCTGGCAAATCATCTCAAGACAGTGCAGGGTCAGCTGATCCTGCCGGAACAGCCGTATTGCATCCCCAGCTGGTGCATATACGATAACATCGGTACGGTCAGAGAAATCTCCCTTGCAGAAGTGCACAACATGGACTTGGGCCTCCTCTTCTTGGATCAGGAGAAGGCCTTTGACAGGCTGAGCCACGAGCACTTGGACAAACTCCTAACGTCGCTCGGCTTCGGCCAGGCCTTCATCTCGCACGTGAGGCTGCTGTACACGGGGCACATCCAGCCTCTTCAAGATAAACCAGCGGCTTGGCGCCTCTTTCCCTGTGATGAGGAGGGTCAGACCAGGGATGCCCCCTCTCGAGGCTGCTGTACACCCTGTCCTTTGAGCCACTGCTACGCCACCTGAGACGAAATCTGTCTGGCCTCAAGGTCCCGGTACCTGAGAATGCGGTCGTTTAGGCTCTCAGCTTACGCAGACGACATGCGCATGACGTCTCCGTGCTCTGCTAAGCGATTGCAGTGTACGAGAAGGCCTCCCCCACCAGGGTCAACTGGGCCAAGTGCGAGGCCCCCTGTGTTTGGGGTCGCGAGGCGATGTTTGCTCTGTGCTCCTCCCAAGTGGAGTCAGTTGGCAGGCCGACGGAGTCAAGTACCTGGGGGTTTACCTGGGGAAACCACGTGACGTCGCTCTGAACAACTGGACCGAGCTGACCGACATAATCGAGGCAAAATTACTGACATGGGCACGCCTCGCTCCACAGATGCCCTTTAGGGGCCGAGTGCTCATTGCTAGCACCCTGGCAGCATCTGTGCTGTGGCATACAACCAAGGCCCTCCAACGTCCTGCTTGGCAACTCACCCCGCTGAGAAATGCAGGGGGGTGCCTGGGGTTCGGAAAGGAGCTCTTCCTAATGGACCTGAGCCTGGTCGACTACACGAGGCTGCCAGGTTATCACCGGAGCCTTTTGGACGCGTGGTGGAGCTTCAAATGGAGCAGAATGAGTGCGCAATACGACCTCGCGCAGTTCCTGAACGAGCCCCTTGTTCTGCAACGCCCTCTTCCAGGGGATCAGAGGAGAGAGGACCCTGGCACTATGCCTCACATCAGTAGGGCTGCAGACAATCTTAGACCTCGTGCAGGCCCCCACCAGCGCAAGTGGAAGACCGCAGCTGAGATCGCCAGCACCGCGGGACTCCGCTCCATGCTCGCCGGAGAGAAGCTGCTGCTGGACGTCGCTCTGTGCCATGAAGGAGCTGCGCCTGAAGCTGGAGGCGCTAGGGGACGGTGGTGGTCCTCCCTCCCCTCCTCCTCCTTCCCGGAGTTGTGCTTCTCCTGCACGCAGACCCCTGGCAACAGCGACTCCGGAAAGCTCCTGAAGCTCCGAGGCTGCAGGAACGTGCCCCTGAAGAGCGCCCTGAAGAAAGCGCTCTACACGTGGCTGTGTCAAGGCGCTGCATTCCCGGGACCCGACCGATCTACCGGACAAAAAAAACTCAGCGGAAGCAAATGTACAAGTATTCTTTGGGTCTTTCTGTAAAGTCACGTAGATAGGTTCCAAATTCATAAAAAATTAACAAAAAACCACGACGTTTCGATCACAACACAAGTGATCGTCTTCAGGTGGTGACCCAGGGCCCTTGTGCTCCGCCCACTTCGTTGGGCGCACTGCAAGTTGACACTTGGGCTATGCCCATCTTAAACCTTTGAAAACAGTTTGCCTTTGGAAGCTTTCCCCCCTTTTTTCCACCTTAAGACGATCGTGTTGTGATCGAAACGTTGTGGTTTTTAAAAACATAATTTTGAACCTTTCTACGTGTCTTTACCGAAAGACCCTAAGAATATGAATTCCTGCAGTCACGAAAGCTTTAAGTCAAAATGTACAAGTCTCCCGGAGCCAAACGCTGCGTTGACCTCCAATAGACTGGACGTTGCCATCTACCGTGTGGCTCAGCCGAATCTCGCAGGGGGTAACAGACTTATGCATTTTCTGCGGTGCCAGGGAGGATCTGCCCCCACCGGTACTTACACTGCCAGCGCCTCAAACCAATGTTCCGCCTTTTGGGGGACATCTTCAGGAAACTGGCGGTGCTCTCCTACAACAGCAGCTTCGTATATGTGGTGGTGCCTTACCTGGCTAACAAGCGCCATGACCTCGCCAACTTCGCCTGTGCTCAGGCGAAGTTGGCGATGTACAGAACGAGGAAAAAGATGCTGCAAGGTGACACTGACGGATGCTCCGTGCTGCTTCCAGTGTTCAGGGGCCCTGCTTTAAGGCGCGGCTCCGGCTGGAGCACGCCACGTACCACACACACGTGTCGGTGATGTGCAGCGCGTCTTCTTCGAACGCTGGGGGGCACACTCATCTTCACCTTCTAAAGTGCTCGCTCGTCGGTGTGGCGTGTGCGATGACCACCACCACGCGACTTTTTCGTGCTGTGCGCGGCGCATCTAAGCACCACAGTGCGTGGTTTTATTGTGTTTGTGTTATTTGTAGCTGGTGACTTTGTGTACTTCGTATCGGAATCGCCTCCAGTGCTGTTGCTGGCGGCAATAAAAGTTGTTTAAAAGTGAAAAGTCTCTCCCCACTCTCTCTCCCCACTGTGTCCTTTTTCACGCTCTCTCTCCCCACTCTCTCTCCACGCTGTCTCCCCACTCTCTCTCTCCACGCTCTCTCTCCACGCTCTCTCTCCCCACTCTCTCTCCACGCTCTCTCCCCACTCTCTCTCCACGCTGTCTCTCCACGCTCTCTCTCTCCACGCTCTCTCTCTCCACCCTCTCTCCCCGCTCTCTCTCCACTCTCTCTCCCCGCTGTCTCCACGCTGTCTCCACGCTCTCTCTCTCTCCCCGCTCTCTCCACGTCCATTCTCGGCCTCGAGTCTTCAACCGCCCGTGCTTTAAGCCCCCGGCAGCCTGGACCTTTGACCCCCCCCTCCCCCAAGCCTCTTTCCCCCTTCCTTGGCGTGCCCTCTTCGCCTACTCCTCTCCTCAATGGCGCCGTCTAGTGGACAGAGGCGAGTTTAGTTTTAGAGCTCGGTCGATGGCACCGTGATGATCTTGATGATCATCTCGATCTTCATCATAGTCATCATCATGATTGTGGGGATTGATACAGACATCGTCCTCTTCCCCAATATGCAGTGACGTCTCAAGAGCGCTGTACCACACGCATCTCGTATCAACGCGTTTGAAAGGGGCACCCGCTCCCATAGTGGCAGCTGTCCCCGTGTGTACGTTGAACTTCTTTCGCATCGTACGTAGCCAACCGTGTTAATTCGGAGGTGCGGGGGGTGGGGGATAACAAACTAAAGACAAAAAGCAGTTCTAAAGAAGTGAGTTTATCAATCTAAATGATGAAGTAAAAGTGCGTAGCTCCCCAGTAGCTTTCTAATATCGGAAAGGAAGAACGTTCCAGACTGCCACGGAAGCAGCGCATCTGAACGCGTCGTGACGCAGTGTGACAGTCTTTGTTCGCACAGTGGGGGGGGGGGGGGGCACAGGCGGTGCATCGGCTACTCATCTCAACCAGTCAACCGCATGGCACTTGCTGGGTCGACGCTTCACGTGGCCTTAACGTGCACAAAGCCTGGCACATGCGCCGTGGTGACGTCACCGCCACTTAGTGGCGAAGTGTTTGTTGTTGTTGTCCATGACATAGGTTTTTTTTGGGTTAGAGCGCATATATAGAAATGTGTCGGTAGACCCGCCACCACCCCACATTAACAATGAGTACGACGATTCACCAGTAATTACAACTAGCTTTATCAGGCGACAGCCAGATTTGTGCAGAAATCCTCCTGTTTCGTTCCTTCGAGGGATAGATGTAATGACGTTGTGGATTTGCTCTGCAATACACCGGCTAGCGCTGTACTTGTGTAATGACGACTTCGACGCACTTGTCTTGAGATGGTTTATTTTATTTAAGGAGCCACGTGCTCACACTCCAACAGGGGAGACTCCACTGCAACAGCTCTGAGTCTCCCACGCATCTCCCTTATATCCTGTCCGAGGCCACGCCCCCATTCCCGAACCTTCTCGCTGGCTCTGGACGCCGGCTCCACCAGCAGACTCTACCGTCGTCTTCCGTCACCTGGCTACACTATTCGCGATCATTCCCGTGGCCACTAGTCCATTCGCACTGCAGGCTGACTCCCCTGTCATTACCTCCCGTGGCCACTAGTCCATTCGCACTGCAGGCTGACTCCCCTGTCATTACCTCCCGTGGCCACTAGTCCATTCGCACTGCAGGCTGACTCCCCTGTCATTACCTCCCGTGGCCACTAGTCCATTCGCACTGCAGGCTTACTCCCCTGTCATTACCTCCCGTGGCCACTAGTCCGTTCACATCGTAGGTTGACTCTACTGTCATGACACTAGTAACGAATCGGCACGTTCAGTTTACGTGACAAACCTTACTAATTGGCTGTGTCGGTGGTGGCGGGTTCAGCGACACATTTATATTCACGCGATCTAACCCAAAAAAACCTCTATCATGGATATTGGTCATGAACGCCTCCTACGTGTTAAACTGTTGTTGTTGTAGTAATAGGTTTACCCTTTTAACTGGCACAAAAACTGACACCTTTATTCAAGGCATCATGTTTGCAATAACCACAACACAAGCAGTCAAAATGCAAACAAAAGAGACAACTCTGATAATGATATGCACTGTCCTTGAATTTGATTGGTCCACACCCGAGACGGCTTTTCTTAGAGCCTAGTCTCCACTGGTGTTGGACCAGAAGACGCCAAAAGGCGTACAACTCAAAAACAGCGCACTATCAGAGTATTGAGGGTGAAACCTATTACTATATCTTGTTACTGGAAAAGGAGGTCTCATAATGTTGTTGTTGTTGTCTTTGTTCGATGGCTGAGCCAAAAGCCGCCGCTGCGAAGATGACCGGGCACGCGGCCTGTGAGCGGCTGGCCCAGGTGCTGGCCAGTCGGGCACAAAGAAGGCAAATCGTTTCGTTTTGCAGGTGCTTTTTTCTACAATTATAAAATAAAAAAATAATTGTGACCATGACGCCGACACGCAAATGGCCTAACTCTCGCGAATGACGTCACTCGCGGTGTTTTTCCTTTTGTTTACCAGTTCGCTTGGCACGGTTGGCAAGGAGTTCAACACACAAACGCACATACAACCACATGCGAGTGAAGCAGACGTGTATTATTATTATTAGTTTTTTACGCGCCGCAGTATTAACCAGGGCGGCAGTTTGGGCTCTCGAACCGTGAACCTCTTGCAAACAAAAAAAGTGAACGCCGAGCCACGTGTCACCGGCGCTGCGGGTCGATCGCTCACGAAGGCTGGAAACTCCAGGCCATACCCATTGCAACGCAGCTGATGACTTGCCATCCACACACGACGAACGCTGCCTTTACCGACTGTAGGGGCAAGTGCTGTTAGCGAGTAGCACCTACGAAGGCCGACACAGCACACGAGGGGTTGATTGGCCAACACCACGCCCGTCCGCACTTTGTCTCCCCAGTGGCGATGTTTATACAACCACACCAGGTACTCATTTTGCGGCCGAGCCGACTTAGGGGAGGTCCATGGCCGGTTCAGACAATCGTCGCCGGTGTTGGTGGCTGTGAGTGGGAATCGAACTCGGATCGCTGGGTTTGTCGCGCAGCGTGCTAACCGCTGCACCACCGCTCCCCACACACGTACACACACGGATATGTAGATATGTGCGCGCACGCACACAATAGCAGTCATGCCTCACTCAATGCTGTCAACGTCGCCACAGAGCTTTTGCCAGGTTCGGGGCACTGATAAAAGACAAAGATCCCCCGTATAGCTTTTAACAGACTGTTGGGACAAGTGCCGTTATCATTATTAAAGGCCGAAACGGCACACGATGGGGTGGGTGGCCGGCACCACGCTCCGGCCGTCTTTGTCTCCCCAATGCTGATGTTTACACACCACACCAGTTGCTCATTTAAGGCTGATGCGACATAGGGGAGGCCCCAGGACCAGTAGGGATTGTTCACCACTTAAGTTGGCCGCGAGCAGGAATGGAAGTCGGTTCGTAGCATTGACACACGCGCGCACACCTACATACACTTAATTACAAATATATTAACACATTTAACACACACGCGTGCACACAGCAACACTTCTACTATGAAATGTATTGCCGTCACATTTTAGAAATCGGTGTAAATCTGAACTCAAGGAACCTACGTTTTGGCACAAATCGGTCACTCTCATTACCACGCTCCTGACCGCTGAAGTCCCACAGGAGCCCGGAGTGACAAGACACTCACTGCAGACGAAATAGGACACGGCTCGACACACACGGCCAGGAGTACTCACCGACACACCACTCACCGACACACACACACCACTCACTGACACACACACACCACTCACCAACACACACACCACTCACCGACACACACACACCACTCACCAACACACACACCACTCACCGACACACACACACCACTCACCAACACACACACCACTCACCGACACACACACACCACTCACCAACACACACACCACTCACCGACACACACACACCACTCACCAACACACACACCACTCACCGACACACACACACCACTCACCGACACACATAGAGCACTCACCAACACACACACCACTCACCAACTCACACACCACTCACCAACACACACACCACTCACCAACACACACACCACTCACCAACACACAGAGAGTACTCACCGACACATACACACCACTCACCGACACGCACACACCACTCACCAACACGCACACACCACTCACCAACACACACACACCACTCACCAACACACACACACACACCAACACACACCACTCACCAACACACACACCAACACACACACCACTCACCAACACACACACCACTCACCGACACACACACACACCACTCACCAACACACACACACACACCACTCACCGACACCCACAGAGCACTCACCAACATACAGAGAGCACTCACCAACACACAGAGAGTACTCACCGACACACACACACACCACTCACCAACACACACAGCACTCATCCACAAGCACAGACGGAACTCACCGACACTCGCCGACATGCACGGACCTTTACTCGACGGTCTCCTACGGGCTCTCGGCGCCATCACTCGCTCATATTGACGTCGACGATTTCCCAATCGGCAGAGGCAAGATGAACCCCTACGCTGCGCCCACTCTCGATCGATCGCTTTCGCACACGGTCCGAGTGTGGGATCTGACTACGCGGGAGGCGACTGCTGAAAGTCCGTGGCGTCTTATCGGTCAAACCCTACCACGGAAAAACATCATCCACACTGCTTCGGAGCAAAGTGGCACGCAAACGAGAAGGCGCCGCGGGTTTCCCCTTCCGCGGAATCAAAGCCTGGGGCCTAACAACCCCTCCACTGGGCCCTAACCCCCCCCCCGGGGCCTAACCACCCCCTGGGATCGCAGGGGGGGGGGGGCCTTCCCTGAACACCCCCGGAGTGGTTCTGGATCGTCGCCTCGCATTCCGACGGTGACCACCTGCCGAGATAAGACGTGAAACACTGACATGAGACCGACACGGCGCGCGTGTGGAATAACGAACGATACAGTTTAATATTATCGTGATAATTAGTGTTGTCGGTCCTATCAACCGGCCAGAAGATGCCATGGTAAAGCACAGCGTTCCACTCACAATCGCGGTCGAGTCCCGGTCACGGGTTGACTTGGAACATCATCATTATTCTACCTCCAGCGTCAAGAAAATGTGTTTTTGGAGGAACAGCCTCTGCCGAAGGAATGTGGAATTTCTACATACGTATGTACGTGTGCGCGCCGAACTTCTTTTCGCACCGTACGTAGCCGCCCGTGCTAATCGGAGGGTGCGGGGGGTGGGGGGGGCAGAGGGTGGGAGGGGGGGGGGCACGCACGCTCCGACTTGGACTCACGTCTGTGCCAGAGCTCCAAAGTGAAACGCATGTTCGTCTCATGATGACGACGATGGCAACAATCGAGATAAAGGCGGAGAAAAAGGAACTTTATATATGTTATTTTTTAACGGGAGTCGATTCCTGAATGGGTAACCCACGGTGGGTAAACTGTTCCCATCAAGTCATCAGTCTACTCTGAAATTTAGTGTATGGGGGGGGGGGGGGGGGGGGTGAGCCCACAGTGTGCCCCGTGGCTCACACATCATGGGAACTGACTTCGTGCCCTAGTGCTCTGCCTGGGCCGGAACCAGTCTGATACCGGGCCAGCATGGGCCCGGTTGCCAAGTGGCAATACCCCAGCTGAGCCAGCGTGGCACTCTCACGGTAAGGGGTAGTTTCCCAGAGCCAAACCGTGCTACGCTGGCGTCACGAGACGTCTGAATCCCGCTCGGGGCCAAGCCGGGGCCAGGGGTGGCACTTGAATTTGCATTCCTCGCGCGCGACGTCAGCGGCACGGGCACGGCTCGGCTCGGCTCGCGCAGTGGAAAAAACGCCCTGGCGCCTCCGGATCCGCATCAGGGCTGGCCAACGCACAGCACGGCACGGCTCGGTTGTCGGTGTAGCAAAGAGGTGATGGAGAAGCAGAGTTGATCACGGAGCCTGAGACAAAACTGGGCCGATACTGGGCCGGCAGTGGTTGTGGAAACGACGCGCGAGCCACCGTTCCGCGTGTGTCCGGTGGCCCCCTGGGCTGTGATCACATGACGCTGCACCAGGTCCTCCTCCTCCCGTTCACAGGCTCCGTGTCGTCTTCGCTGCTCGAAGCCCTGGAATATGAGCCTGGATGATGGAAAATGACGGGTGGGGGGGGGGGTGGAGGTTTACAATGGCTGTGTCAGACACACTGGAGAGATGAACTATTTTGGTATCTCTGTCTCTTAGGGGATTTAAAATGGCCATGCCACAGATACTGAGAAAGCGCCATCAAGATCCTGGTTTCAAAGTACCAAGGCCAAGTCTGGATGTGTCTCTCTATCTGTCTCGGGGGGTTCATAATGGATGTGTTGAAAACACCAGACTGATTTAGAATGTGAAGTGTTTTTTCCTAACTAAACTATTTTTATTTTACTAGGTTAAGGCCCACTGAGCTATATAGCTCTTTTTCAGAAGCGACCTGGCTATTATAAATGATAGCTCAACGAAGTGGCTCATCACGTGGAAATGTACGGCAGCCAAATACAGAAACACGCGATGGTGATTCTAAGTGCGGAGGGAAAAACCGGAGGACCCGGGAGAAAAATCCACGTGGCCACAGGGAGAGAGAGAGATGCAGACTCCAAATATACAGCAGGCGTCAGGGGTCGGGATCGAACCCACGACCTCCTGCACAGCAGGCGAGGTCGTTATCATCTCGCCACCGTGGTGCGGTGTCGAATGTAAGTGGAGGTCTCATCGTGAAGAAAATACAACTTAGGCTATGGTCACGGCGCTCCGCCGCAGCTCGGCAACGGTGATGTCACTGCAGTGGCGAAATGAAAAGTTTTGGACTGGCGTGAAGATCTCGGAGGTGGCATGACGTATTACTACTTCAGCAGCACCGCCGGTGTTGCTGTTGTAGTAGGGACAGCGACCCGCACACACCGAACAACTCGGGAGTGCATGTCTCGCCGATAGTTACAGCCAGCAGCATCATCATCACCATCAGGCATAATAAGAGATGCCGGTTGTGATTACTGGAGAAACGTCGTACTCAGATTGTAAATGTTGTGGATTTGCTCTCCAACACACCGGTGTGCTGTACTAGTAACGAATTGGCACATTCGGTTTACGTGACGAACCTTACTAATTGGCTGTTTCGGGTGGTGGCGGGCAACTGCCTGATGACGAAGACAGTCCCAAAAACACAAGTACCAATAATATTAATTTAAAGTTTCACGTTGATAATGTTCAGTTGATCGATCACCCGAAGGGCCGACAGCCGCGGCCTCTGGGTCATGCGGCTCTGGGTGGCTCAGCTCTGGGTGGCACAGCTCTAGGTCATGCGGCTCTGGATGGTGCGGGTCTGCGTGGTGCGGGTCTGCGTGGTGCGGGTCTGCGTGGTGCGGGCGTACAGGCTGGAGGTGCCCCATCGGCGTGGCGGTGGGGCGGGTCATCCGAGTGATATTTGGTTGCTATAAATTTACACGTGATGAGCCTCTTTGTTGAGCGATGATTTGTGGCCAGGTCGCTTCTGAAAAATAAGTGAACACATCGGTGGGCTTTGCCGGGTAGAGGATGGGGATGGCTTCGTTTAATTTGTATGTGTTTAGGCGATTTGCTTGCTCTTTCCTGTACTCCTACCGTGTTTTTTGTATTGTTTGGCGCTGTAACGTTCTTACCTCGTGCCCCTTCTGAACATCTGTGGAAAAGAGGCTCATAGCTCATCGGATTCCTCCAGCGTAGATAAATAAAAATGTTTCTCCGCTGCACTCACCGAGCGAGCTGTCGGAGGCCGAGCTCTCGTCATCGCTCCAGACGTCTTCGTCGCGCTCAAACTCGCGCCGGAAGCTCGAGACCACAACGTGTCTGCACGCATGCACGGTCAAAGATATAGGCTCCCCCGTGCAGCCTTAACAGATTGAGGCTGAGTCGACCTAGGGGAGACCCAGGACCGGTAAAGATGTATGTATATATGTTTAACTTCTTTCGAATGGTACGAAGCCAACCGTGCGAATCGGACGTGCGATTAGCACGATGATCGTCACTGGCGTTCATGGCCGTGAGCGGGAATCGAACTTAGGTGGCCGGGGATCGTAGCGCGGCGCGCTAACCACTGCACTACCGCTCCCCAAACACAAACAAAGACAAGGCTCCCCCTCATAGCCTTAACAGACTTTTGGGGTAAGTGCAGTGGCGAACACCTTTGCAGGCCAGCACAGCACACATGTTTACACACCGCACCAGTTACTCATTTGAGGCTGAGTCGACGTAGGGGAGGCCCAGGACCGGTTCAGATAATCGTCACTCGTGGTGGCCGTGAGGGATGAGTGACACGTACCCGTGCGTGAGTGATGAGCAACGAGTAACCCCACGTGTGCGAGCGACGTGTACCCGCGTGAGAGACGTGTACCCATGTGCGAGCGACGTGTACCCGCGTACCGGTGCGAGAGGCGCGTACACGCGCGAGAGACGTGTACCCGCGTACCCATGCGTGCGAGACGTGTACCCGTGTGTGAGCGACGTGTACCCGCATATCAGCGAGTGAGTGACGTCTACCCACGTACCCGTCCTCGCGGTGGTGGCTGCTGGCTCCACCCCCGTGCGGGAGCTCCTCCCACAGCAGGAGGCTCCGCCCCCCCGTGCCCCAACGCTGCAGGCCGCTGGGGGTGCAGGTGGTGGCGACGCAGAGCACGCGGGGGGTCGCTTCACCCCCCAGCGTCGCCACGTACGGCTCCCCGCCCTCCGCAAGCAGCCGCACTGGACACACGGTGGGGGGGGGGGGGGGGGGGGGGGGGCGGGGCAGGGGAGGGGCGATGGGCGAGAGGACGGAGACACGAAACAAGATCTGTTTTTTTTATTTTATCAGGTAAGGGTCACTGAGCTATATCGCTTTTTTTTTTTTAGAAGCGACCTGGCCATCACAAATGGCTCATCGTGTGGACGTCTATCGCAGCCAAGTACTGTAAACGCGTGGCGTTTATTCGAAATGAGGGAAAAAAACCGGAGGACCCGGAGAAAAATCAGGGTCGGGATCGAACCCACGACTTCCTGCACACCGGGCGAGGTAGTGAACATCTCGCCACGGTCGCGTGAGCAGTGGCTGCTCAGGGGCGAGGCGGCGGGAGGAGGTGCGACGGTGGAACTCGTTGGCACGCGCGCGTGGGGGCCGCCCGCTCGGCGCCTCCCACCGCTCACCGTTGATGTAGCCGTGACCTCGGTCAATGTCGTAGCCCGCGGACAGCATCAGGCGAGCGTCGCCATCGCCGCCGCCGCTCGCCGTGGACAGGCAGTCGGTGAAGCCGCAATCGCTGTTGTGGTTGGGCAGCTTCCGCAATATGGAGCCTGATTGGGAGGGGAGTGGGGGTGGAGGGGAAGGGCGATAAGGGAGGGTTTCAAGTTGATTGTGAGTAATGAGGTTAAGAACTCAAGGGACCAGGATGAGTCTCATTTGCAAGAGAGACCCGGATCACCAAATGTCTCGCACCTCCGATTAACGCAGTTGGCTTCTTACGGTGCAGGAGAGCATATCTCATGAACGAGGGGATGGGCACTTAACGCCGTTAGATGTGACCTACTGAGCCACAGTCCTGCCCGACCGCGACCCTGGCCGCGTCCATGACCCTGTCCATGACCCCGACTGGGACACTGACCGCGACCCTGACCCTGTCTGTGACCCTGACCCTGACCGTGCCCCAAACGTCATCAAGACTCCGACCTTGCCCGTGACCCCGATCGCGAACCTCTCCGCGACCTCGACCGTGTGACACTGACCGCGACCCCGAACCCTGCCGCGGCCGCGACCCTCACCCGTCCGCCAGTCGAGGACCCGGATGCTGGTGCCTTCGTCGGCGGAGTAGAGGAGGCGGCCGTGGGGTCGCGGCGCCGCGAGGAGGCAGCGCAGGGGGGACGCGCCGCGGCGGCGCCCGTCGGCGCTCCACTCCTCGCCCTCCGTGCAGAAGAGCAGGTGCAGGCGGGGGCCGGGGCGCAGCTCCCACACACGCACCTGGCCATCCCGGCCACCCGTGCACGCCAGCGAGCCGTGCAGCTTGCGCGGAGAGCGGAAGGGGAGGAGCAAGCGAGAGACGAGAGGGATAGAGAGACAGAGGGAGAGCCCGAGGTGGAGGAAGAGATAAGAAGATAGAGATAAGAAGATAGACATAGGGAGAGAGAGAGAGAAATGGGGAGATCGGGAGGGAGAGAAAGAGGCAGGGAAGGAGAGAAGGCATGGAGAGGGACGGGGAGATGGGGAGAGTGAGATGGGGAGAGAGAGAAATAGGCAGGGAAGGAGAGAGGCATGGAGAGAGGCAGGGAGCCGGGGAGATGTGTAGAGAGAGACAAATGGGGAGAGAGCCAGGGTGACAGGAAGATGGGGAGATAGGTATACGGGGAGACAGAGTAAGGGATATAGGGGTAGCGGATAGAGATAGCAAACGTGAAGTGGGAGGAGTGAATAAGAGGAGGGAGGGGAAAGAGAGGAGCAGGTTGGGGAGAAAGCGGAGGAGAAAATGAGGAAGATAGATAAAAAAAAGAGAGCAAAAGAAAGAGTAAGGAGGAGAATTTGGAGGAGAGGGAGGAAGAGGAGAGACAGACGTGAGGAGCGAGAGCGTGGGAGAGACGGGGAGAGATAACAGCCGTGTTTACACTTCCCTCTCGTGTCAGACACAAAGACACATGTGGACACACACGTGACAGGTCCTCGCCAAGCTGCACTGGCTTCCCCTTGCTGAATGAATACATTTTACGGTCACATTCATTACAAACAAAGTGCTTGCCACAAATAAACCACAATACCTTGCTGATCTCGTCAAGGAGCATAAATCACCACGCAAACGGCGGTCATCCTCACAGCGGCTTTTGGCTAGGCATCTCACAAATACATTGCGCGCTTTCAGATGCGCTTCTGCGACCGTCTGGACTGCTCTTTCTTCTCATATTAGGAAGCCAATGGAGCTATCTATATATATAAAAGTCAAAAATTGTCTGTTTCTGGCTTTGTGTGTGTTCGCGCGCTTGCGAAGGGTTTGGCTCTCCAACGGTGGGGTTTACGATAAATTAAAATAGTCAGGTACCACGCTGTAAGCCCCGCCGTGAGCAAGCGCTATTCCTTTTTCACATCCGTCAACTTTTTATAAATTTAATTAGCGATTTAGTGTGATTTGTTTGCGCTATTTATTCATTTATAACGAGTGCACGACCATACCAACTCACGCGCCATTGGTGGGGGGGGGGGACGGCCCATGCCTTCGGTGGGAGTGAGGGGGACATTTTATTTCGCGTTAAAAATGCTATAAAAATACACTAAACGCTGATCTTAAATCATCACTGTGTGATGTCCCCACCACCCCGATGCGTGCAGTTACTAATATATACAGTCCATAGATGCTACCACTATAGGCCGTAGATATTACTGCAGAGCGGCCGGGCAGATCGTGGCTGGGGGGGGGGATCAGGGGTAGCAGCCCAGCCCAGCCTGCCAAGGTGCCACCTCGGCCGGCTGGGCAATCTAGGCGAGGCCGGAGGCTCTGCACGGGACTAGGCCTCACCACGCCACTCTGTCAGGTGAGTACTTTGTGCTATAGAGTCGATAGATACTGCTATAGAGTCAGCATGTACTACTGTAGTGATAGCTGGTACCACCACAGTCGGTATGCACTGCTGTAATCATAGCAGGTACCACCACAGTCAGTACGCACTGCTGTTAGATTTTGAATAGTTTTGAAATCTTTTTTTGGCCCGGACAACGCCAGGTATATAAGCTAGTGCACTTTTAAAACAAATTTTTTTATAACTGCTTTTTGTGTTTAGTTTGTTGTCCTTCCCCCACACCTCGAATTATCACGATTGGCTACGCACGGTGCAAAAGAAGTTCAACGTACATACATACACAGGCAGGCACACATACCCATGGGCACACACAGACTCGAACACAGGTGTGCTCTCACCTGCAGGCAGGTGATGGCCTCTTCGTGAGCACGAAACGACTGCACGCTGGCGCCCGTCGTGAGGTCCCACATGTCCAGCTTCCCTCCGTCTCCCCATCCCCGGCACACACACACAAAGATCCCCCAATATTGCCTTAACAGCCTTTTGGGGCAAGTGTTGTTAGTGGGCACTGATGAAGGCCAGCACAGCACACGGGGGGGGGGAGAGGGTGGGTGGCCAGCACCACGCCCGAGTGGCGATGTCTGCACACCACAGTAGGTACTCAGTTGAGGCTGAGTCAACCTAGGGGCAGCCCAGAACCGGTTCTGATAATCGTCATTGGTGTTGGCCGTGAGCGGGAATCGAACTCGGGTCGCCGGGTTCGTAGCGCGTCGCGCTAACCGCTCCACTACCGCTCCCCGAACACAGACACACAGAAACGCACACACGCAGACAATACGTTCGGGAGCATGAATGCCAATGTCGAGGTCTGATAGCCACGAGAGGGCTGCATTAACAGTTAATCATAATTTAGAACGACATTTATTGTTGTGCCATTCTCATAGGACGAGGCTGTCACGAAGGTGCAGCTATATTTCACAGACAGTCTGTGGTAGATTCACAGTGGAGGGGGGGGGGGGGGGGTGGCGGCGATGTTGCTGCTGCTGTACGTGATACCCACCGAGAAACTCGGCATTGTGTCATTTTTCAACATTTAGAGAATTTGAAGCGTGTCGCGGGGCACAGGACGACGGCCTACTCTTTGTGAATGACGTCACGGGATCTTTAACGTCGGTGTGCACGGTGGGACTAAGCCCCGCGGAGTTTCTGTACCCCCCCCTTTCTGCGTCGTGGTTTTGTACTCTGTACCGGGCTCCAATTGGGAGGAGAAAGAAATAATCCTTGTGAATGCGTGTGTGTACGTACGCGTGTGTACGTACGCGTGTGTGTGTACGCGTGTGCGTGTGTGTGTGTGTGCGATGGTGCTCCCGCGGATCACCGGACGCGGAGAGGAGGAGCCCCGGGTCGGGGAGGAACACGATCGCCGACACGGGGCTGTAGGTGTAGACGCTCCGCACCTCCTGCCCTGAGCACACACAAGACAGAGTCCCCCATGTATAGCCTTTAACAGACTGCTGGGGCAAGGGCTGTTAGCGAGAACCTCACACACACACACACAACAAATATCCCCCGTATAGCCTTTAACAGACTGCTGGGGCAAGGGCTGTTAGCGAGAACCTCACACACACAACAAAGATCCCCCGTATAGCCTTCAACAGACTGTTGGGGCAAGTGCTGTTAGCGAGTAGTACTTATGAAGGCCGGCACGGCACACGAGGGGGTGGGTGGTCAGCACCACCGCCCTTTGTCTCCCCAGTGGCAATGTTTACACACCGCACCTTGGGGAGGCCCAGAACCGTTTCAGTTAATCGTCACGAGTGTTGACCACGAGCGGGAATCAAAATTCACGTCGCCGGGTTCATACCGCAGCGCACCAACTGCTCCACAACCACTCCTCACACACACACATGTAACAAGAATAATAATCATAATCAGAAAGTCGGTAACTAAAGAGAGGGGCCATTTGGTGCATGTGGCTGGTTAGGGCAGGAAACCAGACAAGCTGCAAGATGGCCAGAAACCGCTGCCAACGATTGCCCCAGCTCCGTGGTCTGCCAGTATGGGGCAATGATTGCTGTGTAATCTCAATTGCGTAATTTTTATTATTATTCTATTATTACTATTTAAAATTTTGGCAAATTTGGACCGTGACGCCGGCGACACAGTGGCCTACCCTTGCGAAAGACGTCACGAGATCTCTAACGTCCGCCACGAAGCAAACGGCGTGTGGTGTTTTACGGTGAATGCACCCACGGCGTTAACCAGGACGGCCGCTGGGTCTCAACTGCGAACCTCTACAACGGGGGCAGTGGAGGAGCGAAAGTTTTGGGGCCGCGTCACCCACGACGACGACGATCGCTTTTTTTTATAGAGCACCCTGCGTCTCAGAACACTTCGCATGCAACGATCGACACGCATTGCATCTATATTTATAACGTCTCAGAGGGCTCCCTCCAGTGGCAGATGTTCCTGTGCGGCACAGGGTGACTCGGCACCCAGCGATCGCTCTCTTCACCTGTGCGCAGAGACCAGATCTTGACTGTGCAGTCGCTGGATCCACTCGCCAAGAAATCCTCATCGTCCCCGCAATCAAGAGCCTTCCCTGAACACACGGCAATGACACACACCCCGGTTTAGCGATGTGTAGTGTTGACTGGTTTATCGATGGCTCTGGTTTAGCGAAGCCTTTGGTTGAGCGAAGGCCCTAGTGTAGTGTTGACTGGTTTAGTGATAGCTCTGGTTTAGCGATGGTTCTGGTTTAGCCATGGCTCTGGTTTAGTGATAGCTCTGGTTTAGCCATGGCTCTGGTTTAGTGATAGCTCTGGTTTAGTGATGGCTCTGGTTTAGCAATGTCTCTGGTTTAGCGATGGCTCTGGTTTAGCCATGGCTCTGGTTTAGTGATAGCTCTGGTTTAGTGATGGCTCTGGTTTAGCAATGGCTCTGGTTTAGCGATGGCTCTGGTTTAGCCATGGCTCTGGTTTAGTGATGGCTCTGGTTTAGCCATGGCTCTGGTTTAGCGATAGCTCTGGTTTAGCCATGGCTCTGGTTTAGCGATAGCTCTGGTTTAGCGATGGCTCTGGTTTAGCGATGGCTCTGGTTTAGCAATGGCTCTGGTTTAGCGATGGCTCTGGTTTAGCGATGGCTCTGGTTTAGCGATGGCTCTGGTTTAGTGATGGATCTGGTTTAGCCATGGCTCTGGTTTAGTGATGGCTCTGGTTTAGCGATGGCTCTGGTTTAGCGATGGCTCTGGTGTAGTGTTGACTGGTTTAGCGATGGCTCTGGTTTAGTGATGGCTCTGGTTTAGCAATGGCTCTGGTTTAGCGATGGCTCTGGTTTAGCGATGGCTCTGGTTTACCGATAGCTCTAGTGTAGTGTTGACTGGTTTAGCCATGGCTCTGGTTTAGCCATGGCTCTGGTTTAGCCATAGCTCTGGTTTAGCGATGGCTCTGGTTTAATGATGGCTCTAGTTTAGCAATGGCCCTAGTTTAGCGATAGCTCTGGTTTATCGATGGCTCTGGTTTATCGATGGCTCTGGTTTAGCGATGGCTCTGGTTTAGTGATGGCTCTGGTTTAGCGACGGCTCTGGTTTAGTGATGGCTCTAGTTTACCGATAGCTCTAGTGTAGTGTTGACTGGTTTAGCGATGGCTCTGGTTTAGCCATGGCTCTGGTTTAGCCATGGCTCTGGTTTAGTGATAGCTCTGGTTTAGTGATAGCTCTGGTTTATCGATCGCTCTGGTTTAGTGATGGCTCTGGTTTAGCGACGGCTCTGGTTTAGTGATGGCTCTGGTTTAGTGATGGCTCTGGTTTAGCGATGGCTCTGGTTTAGCGATGGCCCTAGTTTAGCCATGGCTCTGGTTTAGCGATAGCTCTGGTTTAGCGATGGCTCTGTTTTAGTGATGGCTCTGGTTTAGCGATGGCTCTGGTTTAGCGATAGCTCTGGTTTAGCGATGGCTCTGGTTTAGCGATGGCTCTGGTTTAGTGATGGCTCTGGTTTAGCGATGGCCCTAGTTTAGTGATGGCTCTGGTTTAGCGATAGCTCTGGTTTAGCGATGGCTCTGGTTTAGCGATGGCTCTGGTTTAGCGGTAGCTCTGGTTTAGCCATGGCTCTGGTTTAGCGATAGCTCTGGTTTAGCGATGACCCTGGTTTAGCGATGGCCCTAGTGTAGTGTTGACTGGTTTAGCGATAGCTCTGGTTTAGCGATAGCTCTGGTTTAGCGACGGCTCTGGTTTAGTGATGGCTCTGGTTTAGTGATGGCTCTGGTTTAGCGAAGGCCCTAGTGTAGTGTTGACTGGTTTAGCCATGGCTCTGGTTTAGCGATAGCTCTGGTTTAGCGATAGCTCTGGTTTAGCGACGGCTCTGGTTTAGCGATAGCTCTGGTTTAGCCATGGCTCTGGTTTACCGATAGCTCTAGTGTAGTGTTGACTGGTTTAGCGATGGCTCTGGTTTAGCCATGGCTCTGGTTTAGTGATAGCTCTGGTTTAGTGATAGCTCTGGTTTATCGATGGCTCTGGTTTAGTGATAGCTCTGGTTTATCGATGGCTCTGGTTTAGTGATGGCTCTGGTTTAGTGATGGCTCTGGTTTAGTGATGGCTCTGGTTTAGTGATGGCTCTGGTTTAGCGATGGCTCTGGTTTAGTGATGGCTCTGGTTTAGTGATGGCTCTGGTTTAGCGATGGCTCTGGTTTAGTGATGGCTCTGGTTTATTGATGGCTCTAGTTTAGCGATGGCTCTGGTTTAGTGATGGCTCTGGTTTAGCGATGGCTCTGGTTTAGTGATGGCTCTGGTTTAGCGATGGCTCTAGTTTACCCATGGCTCTGGTTTAGCCATGGCTCTGGTTTAGCGATGGCTCTGGTTTAGCGATGACCCTAGTGTAGTGTTGACTGGTTTAGCGATGGCTCTGGTTTAGCGATGGCTCTGGTTTAGTGATGGCTCTGGTTTAGTGATGGCTCTAGTTTAGCGATGGCTCTGGTTTAGCCATGGCTCTGGTTTAGCGATGGCTCTGGTTTAGCGATGACCCTAGTGTAGTTTTGACTGGTTTAGCGATAGCTCTGGTTTAGCCATGGCTCTGGTTTAGCGATGGCTCTGGTTTAGCGATGGCCCTAGTGTAGTGTTGACTGTTTAGCCATAGCTCTGGTTTAGCGATGGCTCTGGTTTAGCGATGGCTCTGGTTTGGTGATGGCTCTGGTTTAGTGATGGCTCTGGTTTAGCGATGGCTCTGGTTTAGCGATAGCTCTGGTTTAGCGATGGCCCTAGTGTAGTGTTGACTGGTTTAGCCATGGCCCTAGTTTAGTGATAGCTCTGGTTTAGCGATGGCTCTGGTTTAGTGATGGCTCTGGTTTAGCCATGGCTCTGGTTTAGCGATGGCTCTGGTTTAGCCATGGCTCTGGTTTAGCGATGGCTCTGGTTTAGCCATGGCTCTGGTTTAGCGATGGCTCTGGTTTAGCGATAGCTCTGGTTTAGCGACGGCTCTGGTTTAGTGTTGACTGGTTTAGCGATGGCTCTGGTTTAGCGATAGCTTTGGTTTAGTGATGGCTCTGGTTTAGCGATGGCTCTGGTTTAGCGAAGGCTCTGGTTTAGCCATGGCTCTGGTTTAGCGATGGCTCTGGTTTAGCGAAGGCCCTAGTTTAGTGTTGACTGGTTTAGCGATGGCTCTGGTTTAGTGATGACCCCGGTTTAGCAAAGGCCCTGGTTCAGCGAAGGTCAATTTTTACCGATGGCGGTGGCGGTGGCGGCTGGGGCGATGGCCACGCAGGTGACGCTGCCCGTGTGCCCACCGAGGTTGGCCTCCTCCGTGCCCGTCGCGGCGTGCCACAGCTTCACCGTTGTATCGCGGCTGCAGGCGACGTCGCAACAACACGGCACAGAGCACGCAAAAAAATGCTCGTGCAATACAAAAATGCCATCGCAAAATTTACACAATAATATGCACGGGGCAGTGACAGGGCCCAGAGGTACCACTATTTTCAGAGGTTCGTGGTACGATTGCAGTGGCTGCCCTGGTTATTACTGCAGGTGGATTAACCGTAAAATACTACGCACCGTCTGCTTCACAGTGGTCCATTAAAGATCCTGTGACGTTATTTCAAACAAGCAGCCCATTGCGTGCTAGGCATCACGGTCCAATCAAAAAATTACCCCCAAATTACTGGGCTGTGCCGGCCCAGTATCGCGGTGGCTAGATGTTAACCCCCTCGTCTGGTATGCTGGATGTCGTGGGTTCGATCCCAGCCCCGACGCCTGTATATATGGAGTTTGCGTGTCTCTCTCCCCGTGGTTGCATGGATTTTTCTCTGAGTACTCCAGTTTTTTCCCTCCACATTTAGAAACATACATTTAGAGGATTTGGCTGCTATAAATTTCTAGATGATGATGAGCACACTTCGTTGAGCTATCATTTGTGGCCAGGTCACTTCTGAAAAATAGCTACGTTGCTCAGTGGGGCCTTACCTGATAAAATAAAATAATAGTTTGGTTTTAAATAGTTTCGTTTTAGTTCCTTCGCCGCTCTAAGGGACGATGATAGGTTGATAAATTCACCAATGCGCGTGTGTAAGTTATTCCTGCCTAAGTGCTCATTCCTCTCCTTTTATCATTCCCCCACCCCTTCCCCACTCCTCCCGGCACCCCCTCCTTCCCCCCTGCTCCCTCCACTTTCTTTTCTAAGTTCTGTTTCCCCTCACAGTCCCCTCCTCATATTAAAATACACACAGCCCACTCGTGGTCCCCAATCGGTGTAACGGCGAGCCCACTCTTCCCCCCCCCCCACCTCCCCATCTTTAAACTCAGGAGCACAAATTTCGGGACTGAGTTTCTGTAACCGCCCTCCCTGCTTCACGCTTTGTACTCTGTAAAATACATAACATCGACATAAATATATGTATGTACATACATGTATGTCGATGTTACGTGAGTGGATGTGGGTTGACATCCACTCACTCAACATTGTGTAAAAGCATTCAGTAAATAAATATAACTCGGCTCCTATTAAAATATAAAAATGTTTTATTATTGTCCGTCTCTCTCTCCGTACGAGGGAGAAGAGTGCCCCCACCTCCTCCCCCCCCCCCCCCCCCTTTCTCTCTCTCACGTGTCCTTGCCTGCCGGAGACGATGTACGATCCGTGGAAGGCAATGGCGGTGATGAGGTCGCTGTGGCCCACCAGCGGCGTCACGGCGAAGCGCGCGTTCCCCCAGCGCTCCCGCAGCCGCCGCAGCCCCGCCGCGGCCGCCGGCTCCGCCTCCTTCTTCGCCGCCGCCGCCGATACCACCGCCGGCGCCGTCGTCACCGTCGGACGCGCCCCCGCTTCTTTCGCTGACGGGCACAAGCGAGCGAGCGCGTGTCGCTTGACCTAAACCGGCCGGTGCTAGAGGGCCCGCGCACTGCCGATCTCGAACAGCTCCTCCGGCTGCCGCTCCGTCGCGACGGACGCCAAATGCACACGCACGCACCTGCTTGTCCGGCGCGTGTTTTCTCTGGCGTCCCCTCGCTCCGCGCCTCCTGCTTAGGCTGCTTCGCGGGTGCACACGCGGTCTCTGGGGCAGCGTGAGCGGAGACCCGCGTCCCGCTTCTGCTGCGACAAAAACGGGAGGCACAACAGTGGAGTTCTCCACCGCGCTGCGGTAACACGGGCGTCACGACGGCGCACACTCACCGCTATCGCAGCGGCCGGTTAGCGATGTCGCGGCAGCACACGCTCACCACCGTCAACGCCGACAAGTCACAGCGATTACGGTTGCCCGTTCAGGCATCCGTAGCTTGTTTCTCCTTACAACCTATTCTCTACATCATAAACGCATGCAGTCGACAACATACCTTTTTTGCCATTTGCGAGTAGGATGCCAGTTTTCTATCAAAAGATGGATGCATTTCTTTATCCAGCCTATCGATTGTCAAAAAAGACAAATCGAGTGAAACTATAACGTGGCACGGAATCAGTCCTCCTGAGCCACACGGTCAGCTGGTGACGACGACGATGAGGTCGACTGATCGCTCACTCGCCCATTACACCACGCTACGTAAACCATTGCAACGACGCCCGATCATCGGCAAGGTGGCACCGCAGCAGTAACATTCACGCCTCACAACGACGTCCTGGGTTCGACTTCCAACTCGGGTGCCTATCTGCGTGGAGTTTGTATGTTTTCTCTGTCTGTCTCTCTTTAGGTATGTCTGTCTGCCTGGCAATCTGTCTATTCACTTGTCCAACTGCATTCCTGCCTGCCTGTCTGTCTCTCAGTGTATCGGTGTTTATCTGCAAGTCTGTTTATCGTTTTGGACGGCAAGGCGGCACAGTGGTAACACTTGTGCCTCAAAGCAAGATGGATACTGGGTTCGATTCCTAACTTGGGTGCCTTGTCTGTGCAGAGTTTGTATGTTCTCCCATCGTTCGGCATGGTCTTGCTCCGGATTCTCCAGCAAAAGAAACTGGGATTGGCAATAAACCATCCTAATGCTGAACACATGACCTGCAAATTATTCAATTGGGACTAAACACAGAAACATCAGCAACCCTTTGCGAAAACTTGTCAGGACCCTCCTGAAAAAGTCTGGAAACTTAGCGAGGCTTTCCTGCGCAAATGATCGTAATAATAACAACAATAGTGATACCCAAAAAATGTGGAGACACTGCGTTGGCAGTGGCGCAAAACTCGACACACTCACCAACAAAACTGCCTGAAAAGGAAAACAAAAATAAAAAAATGTAATCCGCGACGTTTTGGGCAACAGCCCTCCTTCATAAGCACGAAAATTCCTTGGTAACGACCGAGCCGTTGCGCCTCTCGGTCTCACGTTCGCTTCATGCCGTCGCCTCCGTCGTGCCGAGCCGCAGGCGCAGCGACGGGGGGCGTTGTCGTCGCTGTCGCCGGTTCGGGCGCGGCGACGGGGGGCGTTGTCGGCGCTGTCGCCGGCGCGGGGGGCTCAGGGTCCCCCTCCCGCTCCTCGAGAGCCCTCAGCAGCCCCGCCAACCTCCGCCGCAGCTCGCATTTCTGGGTCACCTGCGTGCGATTGAACAGTCAGCGCTACGATATGCGACAACAACGGTCGCCGTTCGCCACTAGGCCCTCCGGTTTTTCCCTCCGCATTTAGAAATATGCATTTAGAGCGTTTGGCTGCAATAAATTTGCATATGATAAGCCACTTCGTTGAGCTATCAGTTGTGGCCGGGCAGCTTCTGAAAAAGAGCTACATAGCTCAGTGGGCCTTACCTGGTAAAATAAAAAAATAATTTAGTTTTAGTTTAAGTGGCAGCGACATCACCACGGCACCTGTGCCAGGCCAGGTGTACTTTGAGGCCACGTGAAGTGTCGAAGGCTCTCCCCGAGCAATAAATGCCCTGATAGTGCCATTGTCATTGCACTGTTCGCCTTTTGGCGTTCTCTGGTCTGACACTTTTGAGACTAGGCCATGAAGAAGGCTGTCTCTGGTGTAGGCCAATCAGTTTCAAAGACAATGCATATATTATCAGAACATGATCATTTGCATGTTCACCACAATTACGTGTGATTAATGGAGACTTGATTCCTTAAAAAAGGTTTATATTTGGTGTTTGAACATCTTAATACCTGTTTTATTGCTAGAAAGGGTAGAACCTATTATTTTTCATATTTCAAAGGCTCGCTGGCAGGAGGTCACGGGGCAGACTCAGGTGCCATGGGTTGACCAACTGAGATGACTGGCAGATGCACCAGCTGTACTCCTCCTGTGCCAACTTGCTGCATTTTAGCCGCCTGGCGGCTCCGGTCATGGTTGTGAGCATCGCTCCTCTGCCCTCCGTTGTTGCTGGAGGGCGACTGACTGCCTCCAACTCCCCAGTAGCGTCCTTCACGAGCCTCCTCACCCACTCACATCACAATACTGTGAGACCCCCGGCTTACGTCGGGGGAGATGCGTTCCTGAAAGGTGCGACGTTGAATATCGAAATGACGTCAATCAAAGAGATTTGCGGGGTTAGGTGGTGGAGGCGAAGGCTGAGGCGACAGGATAACTGAGAAAGGACGGACGATGCATTCAGCGACGGGCAGCGGTATTAATGAAGTGACGACGTGTTTGCGAAACTACGTAGAGAGGGGAGGCTTAAATCGGGGAATCCGCTGCTAGATCAAGCCCTCCGCCAAGTCGCCGCCAGCTCTTTGCGGTTCTGCGATGCGACAGCTACACCCGGCATTGTAAGTTTAGTAAAAAAAAATTGCCTTGGTTTATTTTGGCACAGATAAAACCCAGTCGACAATGAATTCCCGTTTTTGATCGTGTCCTGGCTACTCAATAGAAACCTGGTTCCAGCAAGACAAGTGAAAACAATCAAAATAACAACTGTACTCTGTCAAGGTAAAACACTTATTTATTTTTTTACCCGGTAAGGCCCACTGAGCTATATAGTTATTTTTTTTGCAGAAGCGACCTGGCCACAAATGACAGCTCAACGAAGTGGCTTATCACGTGGAAATTTAAAGCAGCCAAATACTCCAAAGGCACGTTGGTTCTAAATGTTAAGGGGGGAAAAACGGAGGACCTGGAGAAAAATCAACGCGACCACGGGGAGAGAGACCCGCAAACTTCAAATATACAGCAGCAGCAGGCGTCAAGGGTCGGGATCGAACCCACGACGTCCTGCCTACCAGGCGAGGTAGTTAACATCTCGCCACGAAGTTACGAATGGCAAGGTCGTGCATCGACAATGGTGCACGTATATGGGCATTGTGTAAACATCAAATCTTCTTTGGTTCTTTCGGTAAAGTCACGTAGAATGAGAATAAAATAATAAATTGATAAAACAAAATAACACAATAATATTCTCACTGTGAGAATATTATTGTGTTATTTTATTTTATCAAAATAAAACAAAATAACACAATAATATTCTCACTGTGAGAATATTATTGTGTTATTTTATTTTATCAATTTATTATTTTATTCTCATTCTACGTGACTTTACCGAAAGAACCAAAGAAGATGAATCATTGCAGTCACGAAAGCTTTAAATCGAAATTTAAACATCAAATGTCAAAGCATTGACTGTTAAGCCACGGCTTACTCTGGCTGTCCCCCTGATGATGCCAGCTGCAATTACTGGCGCAACGTCGTACTCAAGATTGTAAATGTTGTGGATTTGCCCTCCGACACTCGGATGTGGCTGTACTGAGAATTTGTATTGTTATATATATTTTATTATTTTATTGTTTCCCTTCAACGTGACTTTACCGAAAGAGCTAAGAATATGGCCACGTTCTGTTTACGTGACAAACCTTTACTACCGTAATTGGCTGTGTCGGGTGGTGGCGGGTTTAACGACACATTGACATTCACGCGATCTAAACCCCCACCCCTATATTATGGAAGTCTGTGGCTTATTACCAGCTCACTGCCAAGTGTCCAAAGCTAAGCAGGACTCAGCTTGGACAGTACTTTGATGTATTGGAAGGATCGCCACGCACTCCCGTCAGCTGTAAGAAACACCGTGGCGGATACGTGGCTGTATCTCTACACAACCCCGCCGTGCTCTGCCCGTCTTCACTGTTATAATCGGCGCTGACCAGCGTGATGAAGTATGGTCAAATACAACAACAGCAAAAACACCCCCCCCCCCCACCCCCTCGCGACCCGCAACGGCATAGGAGATGAGCCCCTTCATCCAGCAGTGGATTGACACAAGGGCTGTTAAACACGAACGGCGCGCTGTCAATGTAGGTACAGCGTTCAATGTGAAGTGACAGTCACGAGGGGAAGATTCATCCAGCGGTGGAGAGAGCGCGGCCCGACTGTACGCCCAGACACGTTGCAAACAAAAGCTCGCGTTTCAACTTCCCACTGCACATCGACAGCGCGTCCTCGATCACGCCTCCCCATTGGCTACGACTCACACGGCAGGGCGTGGCTCGAGGGTAAATCGCCGTGGGCGCCACCCACTCTGGCCGATTCCAGCCAATCACGTTCCGAGACGCACGACCCACAGCGAGCATGCGTGTTACCGAATCTAAAAGAAGGGATTTTGCCGCCCTATTAAAATAACATTAACATTTCCCTTGTCAAAGTATTAAATTTTACTTTAATCGCCTCCTCCTCCGTGAGCGTTCGCGGCAGATGCACGAGGTTTTCAATCTGCCTCAGCTTCTTCCTCAGTTTGCGAATCTCGCCATCGGGCGAACGTCCGCTCTCGGCCATAGGACCTCCGCCGTTCGCGTCTCACAATCCCCAGTGCACATAGGCAAAGGGGGAGAGGGGATAATGCGACGCCGTTGCTTATGAGTAGTGGGGAATTGTGATTCCCATATGAGGGCATGGGCGGAGCGTTTGCAAATGAGATGGGCGTGGACTATGCTAATATATGTTAATTAGGTAGGATGGTGGTGATGGGTGTGTGGGTGGATGGTGGTTTGGCATGTGAGTGGATGGTGGTGATGGGTCGGTGGGTGTGTAGATGGTGGTGGTGGGTGGGTTTGTGGGTGGTGGTAGTGGGTGGGTGGATGGTGGTGGGTGGATGGTGGTGGGTAGATGGTGATGGTGGGTGGGTGTGTGGATGGTGGTGGTGGGTGAGTGAGTGGGTGGTGGTGGTCGGTGAGTGGATGGTGGTGGGTGTGTGGATGGATGGTGGTGGGTGGGTGGATGGTGGGTTGGCGTGTGGGTGTGTCGATGGTGGTGGTGGGTGGGTTTGTGGATGGTGGTAGTGGGTGGGTGGATGGTGGTTGGATGGTGGTGGGTAGATGGTGATGGTGGGTGTATGGATGGTGGTGGTGGGTGGGTGTGGGTGGATGGTGGGTGTGTGGGTGGATGGTGGTGGGTGGATAGTGGTGGGTGGGTGTGTGGGTGGATGGTGGTGGTGGGTGGGTGGTGGTGGTGTGGGTGGATGGTGGTGGGTGTATAGTGGTGGGTGGATGTATGAGTGGATGGTGGGGGTATGTGGGTAGATGGTGGTGGTGGGTGGATGGTGGGTGGGCGGGTGGGTGGGTGGATGGTGGGGGTGGGTGGTTGGTGGTGGTGAGTGGGTAGGCGGTTGATGGTGGGTGGATGTGATGTTTGGTGAATGGTAGTGGGTGGGTGAGTGGTGGTGGGTAGGTGGGTGTATGGTGGTGGGTGGGTGAATGTTAGTGGTGGGTGGGTTGGTGGTAGTTGATGGGTGAGTGGGTGGTGGTGTTGGTGGTGTCCCCGACTGCCCACCCCGCAGGGTAGTCGACCGGCAGGTCACGTGTGGTACTATAAAATGTGGGTGTTCCCATGTCTTTCACCAGGGCGTATGACCAATGTGGAAGAGTAGACCAAATACCCACAAGACGGGCTCTCCAGAGCTCTGTCGAGTGGAGATCATTCCGTCAAAAATTTTAGAAATTGCAGGACCGCACCTCTGTCTTAACACCTATACCACTACGGATATGTAGTGGTTGAAGATCTCATCCAGAAGTGGCTTTACCATGGTTGAGGATGATTTTAGAAGTGATTCAGTGATGCAGGTGCGCTGGTAGTGGTGCACAGGCACTGCTAACTAAATAAAAACCGCAACACATTCGTGACAGCATGTGCTTATGAAGGTCCATTGCACGAAACGTCGCCGGTTATATATTTTTCTAGGGCGATAAAAAAACCTTAACGATTTTTTTAAAAATATTTATTATGTACTGGACAAGCGTCGCTGCAAGAACAGAAAAATAAATATATTGACTCAAGATTCGAATAGGGAAAATTTTGAAGCGCGCGTGACGATTAATCGAATCGTTTTCGGAGCCAACTCTGAACGCAACCGACGCGAGCGAACCCTCTTATGCTAATGATCCGTTATTCTAATGAGCCTATATGCTAATTACCCGATATGCTAATTATCCGGAGACTGCACGGTTAACTTAAAGGCGTTTTATGCTAATTAGCCGGAAGCGAGCGTTTTAAAGTCCACGCGCGCGCGACGCTTGGTAATAACAATCGGAAGTTTCCGCCGGCAAAACCGGAAGTTTATATTAATTAGCTCCTTATACGACATATTTATCCCCCGCCCAACTCCCGTCCCCACCTACTTTGCTGGAGGGGGGCGGGGGCCGTGAGGGGGCGGGGCCGTGAGGGGGCGGGGCCGTGGGTGGGTGGGTGGGAGGGGGTGGGGAGGAAGGCGGGGCCCGCGGGGAGGAGGAGGAGGAGAGCGCGAGGGAGCAAAGAGAGAGCGCTTGAAGAAAAAAAGCGGAGACGCCGAGCCGAGAGAGAGAGAGAAAAAAACTCTCCCCCCCCCCCCTGTCCGTGTCTCTCGCAAGCTCGACTCGGAGCGGCCAACGGCAAAGGTGCGTTTCGCTGCAGAGCGCCGAGCATTCCGCTTTCCGTCGTCACCACTTCGTATTTTATTCGCCAGCCGAAGCGGTTTTTTTTTTACAGCAAGCTGCTCGCTCGTTAACCGTCGTAGCGCTGTCGTTTAATTGATTGCCCGCGCTTTATTTTTTTTATAAAAAAGGCGCGTCAGGTATGCGGAGCCTTGAGGGGGGGCGGGTGGTAGGGGGGGGGGCGTAGCTGAGGGGCGGGGCCGATGGAGGCGGGGGGTATAAAAGCGCGCGATCGCCCGTTGCATTTCCCAGCGCGCATCGGTTCCTCCGGCGTTCCCGTTGGTCGGCGGGCGCGTCACGTGCCTCGCCCGCGCCGGTCGGTGGGCGGTGCGCGCGCCGCGCTCTCGGCCAATGGGAGCGCGCCGTTTCCCGCTAACGCCACGCGTGTGCAGTGGAGATTTTAAAAGGGGCGGGGCCGGGACGTGTGAGGGGCGGGGCCCGTGAGGGGGGGAGTGGATGAGGGGGGGGGGGTTTGCGGGCAAAAAAAATGGCGGCTTTTTTTTCTTTTCGTTTTTTTATCTTTTTTTTTCTACCCCCATTTTTTTTTGCTTAGAGTTTTTTTTTTCTTTTGCCCACCTCTGGCGGCTGAAGTGGCGACCGCCAATGTTACCCGTGGCGAAATTGAGGGAAATTAATTGCGCGAAAAAATGTGTTTTACCTCAGAAAATAACCAACATACGTTGTTGTGTGTGTGTGTGTGTGCGCGTATATATGTAAACGCGCGCACCGGACAAAAGAATCCACTGTTTTATTTAAGCTCACATTATTAACGAGTCACTATTAAGTGCGAATCTTAATGAGCTTCCGAAACAAGTGATGCGAATGAGGAGGCAACCGTGATTATAAAAAAAAAACTGCACAGGGCAATCAAGCCCCCCCCCATCCGCCTTTGTCTCGTTTGTTTAAGGCTGAGTCGACCTAGACGTACCACAGACACGTCTTGTCTATAGTTAGCGATGGTGCTATCAATGCTGGCAATATAATGGTGGTTTAACTATCATAATATTATGTATGTTTGTAGGTACCGCGTACACATGCAAAACAGTTTGCGAGCATCTATTGTTACAGCTTGTTACGTAGCTAGTGATTGTGGTGGTAGTGGTTATCAATAGTGGAAGTTGTATTGGTTAAGCCACGCGTGTTGTGTGGTCGTTTTAAAGCCGAGTCGACGTAGGGGAGAGCTGGCCTGTAGAGAGAATAGCTGTAAAATCGTACAGTATTGAAATCCCCGTCTCGGCAATCCATCCTTGGTGAACAATGTTGCCAATGCAACGTACATACAAATATGCACGTATTCGTACATGCAGTTGTCATAGGATTACGTGTACACGTAATATAACAAATGTAATCATATACGTGCACAGTTCCACACGTAAACAGCTCTAAATCCACAGGGGTTTTCTGAGCGTTGTGTAGTACACACAATTATATGCGTACACGCGTGTACATATACACACTTGTACACAAGCATGTACATATGCAACACGTGTACATTCACGTTTCCACGTGTACTTTGTAAAAATGTGCGGGAAGGGTTACATGCAAACCTGATGTACATAGAGTATACGTGCACATACACACGTGTACCCACACATATGCGTATACCGACACGCACGTAAGCACATGCGTGTTCGTACTTACACATTTGTACACGCGAGTAAGCATGGACACTTACACACGTGTAATACAAATGCAAAGATCCCCCGTATAGCCTTTAACAGACTGTTGGGGCAAGTGCTGTTGCCGAGTAGTTAACAGCACACGAGGGGTGTGGGCCAGTACCATGCCCGGCCGCCTTTGTCTCCTCGGTGCCGATGTTTACCCCACCGCGCACAAGGTGCTCATTTCAGACAGAGACGATCTAGGGGAGAGGCACGGGACCTCGGCAAGATAATCGGCACCGGTGTTGGTCGTGAGCCCGAATCGAACTCGGGAGTCGTCGGGCTCGCCGCGCAGTTCGCTAACCACTGCACCACCGCTCCCCGCACACACGCGTACATTCACGTGCACACGTAAACATGCAGTTCAAACGTACACACTTCAATGCCGAGGTAATGCTGTGTGCGTACACAATTATACATTTACAAATGCAGGCGCAGCAGCACACGCACGTACTGTCGAAATGCACAAGTGAATACCATGTATGTAAAACTATACCCACATCTGTTTGTGGACACATGAAAGTACTGTACCGTATATATACTCACAAGTATACGAAAACAGGCTTGAGTACATGCGCAAGTACACATGCATGATTCAATACACGCATACGTACGCACCCATCTAGTACATGATCGACTTCCCGTGTGCACACGTACAATCATACATGCATGTCCCCACGCTCCACGTATACACAGGCCCATGCATGACGACTGCGCACGTACACAAGCATGCTTGTGTACAAGCATGCTTGTATACACATGGACACAGTGTATATAGTTAATGCTCAACGTATGCATGCATGCACAAACAAGTATGTGCACATAGGCACACTGTATATACAGTACATGTCCAACGTATGCACACATGCAGTACACGTGTAGTATATAACATACGTATACTCATTTACAGTCTTTTGTCAATCCATTGCTGGATGAAGACCTCCCCACGACTTCTCCTGAACTCGTATTTGTGCTGAGCACACACACGTGCACTATTTAGCATCTGTACACGTCCTGTGAGTAAACAGTGAGCGTACGTAAACACACATCATCACACGTAATGCACAAAGAATATCGTCACACGTGAGATTACGTAAACATGTATTTACACGTGTGTGTGGACATGTATGGCCGTATACACATTGCCTATATACTGTATATGCAGTGCTAAATACTATATACATTGAACCGTACACAGGACCATACATTTGCCTTACACAAGTATACGTGCGTGCACACACATCTTCACACTCAATGTGCAGTATTACACTCGCGCGTACACAACGTGTTGACTCGCCACCCTTGATCAATCTACTGCTGGATGAGAGTCTGCCCACGCCGCGTGGGTCGTAGAGGTTTGATCATGTTTCACCGCGTAGTGTGTACACCGTGTGCACGTGCCATGCTTTTTTGTTGTTGTGTTTAGTTTGTCCTTACTCCCGCACGTCCGACTGACACGGTTGGCTACGTACGGTGCGAAAGAAGTTCATAATACTGTACATGCACAGTGCGCATTCGTCGTGCGGTACAGTTCACACACACCGACACACAAAACAAACACCCCACCGCCTCCCAAATTCTTCTTTATAGACCATATAAAACAAGTGCACCTACGAAGGGCTGGCACGGCACATGGTGCTAATCGATGCACGCGTGTGAATTGTAGCACGCACATGCGTGTGCTGCACTGCGATATAGAGCATGTGTTGCGTTACTACGGCGCCCGTGCCAGGCCAGGTGCACTCCGAGGCCACGTGGAGTGACGGAAGTCTCGCTGGCAATGAGATCATGGGACATCCCCCCCCCCCGCCCAGGTGCCGTGGGTTGACGGAGATGAACTGGCAGATGCACCACCTGTGCCGCTCGTTGTTATGAGCGTCGCTCTTCTTGCCTAATAGCGTACTTCACGAGCCTCGCCCACAGAGGCTGATCTTAACACTGCTGGTTACCGGTCTTAGGCAAGTCCACATCCCCCTGTACCACATCAGTACATTCTCTAGCCTGTGCCGCGCCCGTTTAGCACCTTCTATCCGGTCAAACAGAAGCACGTTGCTTGGGCATGCGGTGGCTGGGCATGCGGGATACAATGACCCAGCCATAAAGAACGTACACGCTTGTACATGCGCACACGTGCTCATATATACACATACCGACAGTACAGATAACATGAGCTGTATGTAAGCTCCTACACTACTGTGTGTGTGAGAGAGAGAGAGATGGATGGGGAGCGGTAGTGTAGCGGTTAGCGCGCTGCGCCGCGAACCCAGCCGAGTCAGATTGCCGCTTATGGCAAACATCGGTGGCGATTATCTGAACCGGTCGAGGGCCTCAACTAGGTCAACTCTGCCTTAAATGAGTCACCCGATGCGGTGTGTACACATCGCCACGAGGGAGACGAAGGCGGCCTGGTGTGGCGCTGGCCACCAACCCCCTTTGTGTACCGGCCTTCATATATATAAGGTGCTCGCTTACAGCACTTGTCCTGACAGTCTGTTAAGGGGGGGGGGGGGGGTCTTTGTACGTACTTTACGTGGAAGCTCATCGTCAAACATAGGCTTACGAGTCAACCAACGTGGTGTGTCCGTGCATGCTTAGCACGGGGAGCGGGAGGGGTGTCGATCGAGTCCTGGCCAGGGGGAGGAGCAGGAGGAGGATGGTGCTTTGTGGTGATGATAATGGTGATGATGATGGAGATCGAAGGATACTAATGTTGATGGGGTAGGAGGGAGTGAGTGAGTGAGATGAAGACGGGCTGGCTGGGTGGGTGGGCAACAGAGGAGTGGGTGACTCCGCCTCTGAGAACATGGCGACTGCGGCTGCCATTTTTTTCTTTTGTCTCGTTTGGTTTAAAGGGAGGGAGGAGAGAGTGAGTGGGCGATGAGAGAGAGAGAGACGCAGGGCGAGAGTAAGACAGACGGGATGGTGCACGTACAGAGGGAGGAGGGGGTGCCAGTGGCTAACCTAGAGCCCCCCCCCCCCAATTTTGATTAGACTCAGACTCGTTGCGTGCTGCTGGAATGATAAATTTTGTGTTTTTCTTAGGGGGCGCGGGGAGGTTCGTTATTTTTTTAGTCGAAACTCTTTACTCCCCCCCCCCCACTTCTGTTTTGACTACGTGATGGCTGCGTTTTTTTAAGTACTGTACTGTTATTTTTCCTTAAAAAATGTGCCACGGTGTTATTTTAAAGACTTGCATGTGTTCCCCCCCCCCCTTCGCCCAATGCAGTGACATTTATTAATGGTGCATTGTGATGTTCCAAAATGTAATGCAGTGGTGGTTATTTGAAGGCTCTTTTAGAAAATATGGTAGTGTATTGTAGACCTGGGTAAATTGTACAGAATTTCATACTGAGTACCGTATACGTTTTAGAAAACATACGTCAATGACTGGAGTTTGTGTTCACAACTTTCTAGAGTGTACTGTCAGTTATGATGTTTGAGAGGCGTCTCCATTGGCGACTGAGCCAAATGGGGGGGGGGGGGGGGGGGGTGTAATTCCACATTCTCATGACGGGGCTGGAGGGAAAAGCTACGAATGACGACCGCAGTTCACTTACCACAAAGTAGTACTTCATCAAGACTGTAAAGGAATGATAATGGGTTGAGATGAAACATGGGATGAATGGCAATCTGCCATTGTGATTGCTAGATACCTTATTACACCATCCTATTGCATTATTCTCTCTGTCCCAGACAGGCAATACGCCTAATTCTAAAGTACATCCTGTATTGATATAAAGTACAGTACTGGACATTAAAATATTGAAATATGCTCTAATATACTTTCAGCAGTATGTGTTTTTAAATGTATAGTCATTTTAAGGTACAGTACCGTATTTTTAAATGTGCTATGTAAGCCCGTTAGAAACTCCGCTTTATTTTAATAACGCATTTATTTGATTGTGCAAAACTGCGTTTTAAAAAGGCGAATTTCAAAACTCAATTGTGTGTGCGCTTTATGTTTTTAATACTCGATACAGGACCGCCATTTGAAAACATAATTCTTAATGTTGCCACATTTTAAAACAGATTAGTTTTTCACTGCTGTTAAGTACACTGCCTTAGTCGGACCCTACTCATCGAAAACATCGATTAAGTTCACGATCTCACCATCCACTAGGGACCGCTGTACTCACCACTGCTGGGGTCAGTTCAGCCCATCATCCTCAACCGTCCCTTGGCCTTGAGGATGTATGAGATCAGTACCACTTTATGGGAAGTACTTAGTCAGCCAACAGTTGTGTTCTTATCTTGGCCCTGCCATATGAATCTAGAATGTTTAATAGGCGACACATAGCCATAAACAAGTGATGTGGATCGCCCCACATCCCTGACTTTCTAGCAATGCTATTGTTAATTCCTATATCTTGCCATGACATTTTAAAATCTGGTTTGTATGCAATACATTCGTAGCTTTTTGTATTATTTGCAATTCAGCCTTTGTGTAACACACGTAAAGATCACGTCTTTGTGTATTTTTTAAATGCTGTACTTCCGAAGATAAGTTCTTGAACGTACTTTATGTATCACGATTTAATTTAAATATGGTATCGCCTTTACGCGTCTTAACACGATGCATTTTCGCGAGAACATGGTTCTTCCACTCAGTGCCTATTAATAACGTGGAATACGCCCGTTATAACGCGGTTTCTGAGCGGTCGACGACGAACTACTTTCTTGAGCTGAGTAAATAAAGTACGGGGAATGATACAGTGACGCGGCGACGTACCGTCAGTTGTTTATCTCGCCGCGTGTGTGCATACATCTTATCTCGCCAAACTTTATTGTCCCATTATATATGCGGTAATTTTTTTTCGCTGAACGCATTTTCGCTTAACGCGACACCTATGAACGCATCTACCGCGTTAAACGAGGACTTACTGTATCCGTTTTACTGTTTAGATATTACTTTTTTTACATGGAATCTTTTCACAGCAATTCTATTTAAAAAGTGTGGATTTTTTTCCCATGTGTATCTGGGTGGGCGTCAGGCTGAACTGTGCTATGAATCAGGCGACCTGAGTTCGATTCCCAGCCACGGCTGACGTGAGTGGTGATTGATATCTGAGCCAGTCCTTAGCGTTCCTCCCCCCACCCTTGCGCCAACCTACACTGACCACCTGCATCATTATGCAGGTGTAATAACCATAATACTACGTGCCGTCTGCTTCACAGTAGATGATAAACCCCCTGTGACCATCATTCGCGAGAGGAAGCCACTGTCCAAATTTTTTTTTTAAACTTGCCCGCAAATTACTTGCACGGTACACAGCAAGTGTCGCCCCCTACTGACAGACTAAAGCCCCAGGTCGCTCTTGCAAATTAGACATTCCCACCCCACCTGGTGAAACAAAATAACCATGAGGTGGCGTATGGCTGTGATCTAGCACTTTTGAGAAAAGCGTGGGTCGATCGCAGCGATTTGTGAATCTGTCTCATCGACCCACTGGCCTACAAGAGCAAGGAGATGGCAATACAGCAACAAGTTTTGTGAACCCGTCTGTTGAACTTTTGTGTCCATCCCCCGTGTTATCACCTCATCAATCATATTATTTCTCCGTGTAGTCCGGTTGTCTCTGGCATGAAAAACACACCTTAAAAATGGAAATGATTAAACGTCCCCAAGCAGGACCCTCCTAAAAATTGTCTTGAGACACGGGGTGAGGCTTTGACGGGAAAAAAATATTGTTTTTATTCAACGCGTATTTGGAAATTGTGAACGGTGTAGTGAATGACGCATACCAAACAGCGATAATGTCACCGCATTTTAACGCTTTCCTTTAAAAGGACATTTCTTTTAAAAAAACGTTCCATGTTATTTTTTTTTAAATACTGCGTAATTGTTTTTTATTAGAGTGCATTAAAATATAAAGTATTCTCTTAATGCAGCTCGGGCTATACTACCATTGGCAAAAGTTCCATTGAAGTTCTTTACAGGATTGTGAGAGATGGCAACGGCTTGCGGAGGAGGGGGTTGACCGTGGCTGATGATCAATGAGTTTATATTAATCCCATATTTTATTTAACTTTTCAGCATTGCTCACCTAACATTTAACTGCATGATTATGATATAATTTTTAAAGGTTTGGTAATTTCGGGTCAAAAAGTCAAAATGTTTTCGTTATCAAACGAGTTTGGGATAGCATTTTCTTCACTGGCAGTCCCCGGTCGGTGGTTGAAATTTCACATTTCCAATGGCTGGGGTGAGTTTTTCTGCAGGACGAACTGCAATTGGCTTCTCCAAGTAAGTAGGTGGTAGTTAATTTATTTATCATGGGGGAATGGTGATAAGATGGGCTGAGTCGACCCCAACTGGAATTCAAGCTTGTGACCCTCCTGATTGCGGTTTGAGAACGCTAAATCGCAGTGGCAACTGGCTGGTTATTTTTAGCATAATAAGCATTCCTGTTTATGATCTTTCATCTGAAGCACCAAGCGGTGAGCATTTCCCACCTCCGTTTAATTTGCTGCAATTAAAGTAAATCAATGGTAAGAAAATTGCAAATCAATTTTGTGATTAAAGAAATACAGAAACCTGCATTTTAACCAGAATTAATGGACCACAGCATTAGGAGTCAGCTAGGTTTAAGTTGTGATATCAGTGTAGCCTCCGGCATCAGGAAGAATCCTTATAAAAATTAAATCACAAATCACTTTCATTCAAGGTGGGGGGAGCGGTGGTGCAATGGTGGTGAGCGCATTACACTGAACTTCGTGACTTAAGTGTGACTCCTAGCCATGGTTAATATCAGTGGCGGGTGATATCTGAACCGGACCTGCGCGCCCCCCCTTCTGTCACAAACCCACACCGACCAAAGTGAAGTATTGTCAAATAACTCCTTTGACATACAGCATGGGAAGAAGGCCTTCACCCAGCAGTGATTTGACAGAGGGCTGTAAATAAAAAATCACAATTATTGCATCCAAACCATCGGTGGAATCATGTTAATTAGTCCAAGTGTCTCCTTGCTCAAATGGGCGTAGGCTGAGCCTCATCACTGTTATCGGCTCTGAAGCTTGTCTTGAAAATGGCACATTCTTCCAATTAGCACGGTTGGCTACGTACGGTGCGAAATAAATTTGACATACATACATACATACATTCCCGTACTTTCGTATGGCTGATGTAGATGCAGAGCAACAACTACAATTTCACATTCAGGTGGTCAAGCCAGACAACTGCGTCAGCGGGAGTAGCGGAGTGTGTTACCATGATGTTTCCTTCGTATTTGTGGGTTGGGCATTGCATCATTATGTGATGTATGATCTGTTCTGGGTGACCACAGTCGCAAGCTGGAGAGTTTTTAATATTCCATTTCTGCATCAGGTATCCACATTTGCCATGGTTTGTGTGGATGCGGTTTAGGGTAGACCATGAGCTTCGTGGAAGATCAAACCCTTCTGCGTTGGGCCTTTCAGACAAGAAGGCTCATTACAGAATCAAAATATGTATACTGGAGGAATCCGATGAGATATAAAGCTCTTTTTCAAAGATGTTCAGTAGAGCTATGAAGATTTTTTATTTAATAGGACCAGGACTGTTGACTTTCCACAAAGTGTGCCACTCAATTTGTAAACCCAGAGGGATGATGATGATTCTCATGGGCCCAAGTCAACACTCGACCGGGGCTTAACCCACGGCGGACGTCTGATTGTGAATTGAGTGCTTTCACCACAATGACAACTGGCCACTTTGTCATTATTTGGGCTGTAAAAAAATGTGGTCTGCTCATCATGCTTGTTAAAATCGAGTATTAGTCCCAGTGATGGCAATTTCCATCGCCAACATAAGGGGTGTTGTTCACATAGTAATTATTCGTAATGAGTAAATTGCCTCAATTAATTAAACGTCTGGTTTTGCAGACCAAGTCACAGACCAAGGAGTTGGTAAATTAGAATTTGTAGACCCCTGGGGAGCAACAGGTGTTGTTTCTAGGAGGTATTCGAGTAGCTAAGCGATTTATAGGTCCTTGGAAACAAAGAAGGGTCTTTGTCCATGCTCATCGACACTCCTTAGAAGACCCCTCCGACTCTAACCCGTGACCTAACTCACCTATAACGTTATGTCGAACGGTTAACCTAAACCTTATACTCTAATGCTAACTCTAACACGAACCTTAATCTGAACCCCAGCCCTATCTGTAACTTGAACCCTGACCCTCATTCTAAACCCTCACCATAAATGTTTTAATTCTAACCCAAATCATACTCCTAACTCTGCATCCCATTAAATTTTTGATTTAAAGCTTTCGTGACTGCAGTAATTCATATTCTTAGTTTTTTTTTTATTGTTTTATATATATTTTGTTATTTTGTTGTTTCTCTTCAACGTGACTTTACCGAAAAAAAAAACTAAGAATATCTGCATCCCATGTTAACCTATAAATCAAACCCTAATCTTAAACTGAGCACTGACTATAATTCAAACTTTAACCCTATTGTTGGTTCTAACTATAAACAATAGCCTAGTCCTAACATTAACTTCTGACTTAACCTCTCAATCTAACCATATCTCAAACACTAATATTAACCTGATTTGAAGCTTTCGTGACTGCTGGAATCCATACTCTTTGGTTCTTTCGGTAAAGTCACGTAGGTAGAAAAATAAAACAAAATACAAATTATATACGTTTCGATCGCAACACAAGCGGTCGTCCTCGGGCAGAAAAAATAATCCAGCAGTGGAACTGCTGAACCAGCGAGAGAGCTGTTACAACCATAACCTTAGCCTTTAGGAGTGGAAAAATTGTCTCCATGATGCAATGAATCGCCATGATTCAATGTAAGGATAAGTTATTGTATGCCTTTTCGGTTTGTGTAGAGTCTACACTGTGTTGGTTGCATGATTTCTATGAACCATTCTCTGATGATATGAGAAAACACTTTAAGACACTTACTATATGTATAAAAGGAAGAGTTCCATGTTATGCTGGTACCAACACGGCGTAACGGAGGGGAGTCTCGCCACGTGCTCACACCTGCACGTTGTGCAGTGAATATGCCTTTAACATCCTTCCAAAAGAAGAGCTCACTGGGTCGCAAGTCCCTTTTTTCAAGTGGGTTCTGCAGTTGGATGTTTAGTCAGTTTTCTTTTTCGAGGAAGTGTTTTGCATACGGGAGGAAACCGGAGTGCCCAGAGATAGCCCACACGCATGTACGAGGCGATAACTCAAAAATACTTGATAATGAAAATGGGATGCTAATGTACTTGCTATACTACCATTCTACTGGTCACCTTGTATACAGTACATGCAGGTTGGGAGTCTTAGAGCACACTTGTGCTGGATTACAGGTGGGTGTTATCATGCATGACTTAAGTTAAAGCCAGCATCAAGGTTAGTTGCTCATGCATAAATGAGTCATTCGTAGTCTGGGCTGGTGTGATCTATCTGCTCTGCTATGGGGGCAATACAGTGTGCAGCTTTCCAGATCCGACTATACAGAGCTTTTTAGTGATTTCAATGTGGGAATTTCTCCGGATACTCCGGTTTTTCACCAAAAACAAAGACTTACTTAAAAAATCAATTGGCCTCTTTTTTACCAAGCAGAGCTATCCTCAAAGCTAGCCCAGATGCCGAGTGAGGCTCTCTTTTGAGTAAGGTGTCTTAAAGCAACGGCCTGTAATACATCTATAGTGATTCGAGACACATGCTTTGTGATAACTACCAGCTTCTTTTGTCAGTCAACTGCGTAATGAAGGCCTCCCCACACTGTGCCAGTCTTGGGGGTTGTTTGACCATACTTCACTAGGCTGTTCAGTGAGGGGGTGGTGAAGAGGGGTACCAGAACTAGTTAAGATATCACTTGGCACTCTTAGCTATGGCCAGGAATTTAATTCAGGTTGCCAGGTTCATAGTGCAGTGTACTAACCGTTGCGCCACTACTCCCTAATAATAATTACGTAATAAACATTGTTATGTTTTAAGGAAATCCTGCGTATCATAATTGTTTGAGGAGGGGACACATATTTGCTCGTTTTTTCAAATTCAAGTAAGTGTTTTACACACTATGGGTATATGGAGTAACCGGAGAAAATAATACGACAAATATGAAAACAACATTCAAATTTCCACACGGATGGTGATGAGTTCAGGAACCTACTTCCTGTTCTGCTATTTCCTGCCTACCTCGCAGTGAAGCTTTCCGGGATAGACAAAGGAAATTAAAGGTTATGCCACCGCAACCAGTGGCGATGTTAAGGTTGGTGAGCAGCGTAGCTGGACCGAAGCTTATGAAGCAAACGCATGTCATTGAGTCTCGCTGAGTCTCAAGGCGATCACTCCTCCGCTGCTGTTGCGTCAGCTGTCTGGAATTCCCTCTCACCGTCTTCACTGCTCTTTCCGCACCCTCTTCCAATTCCAGGCTTAAAACCTTCGTCTTCTCTGCCTGTGACTCACCATTTTCATCTGTGCAAATCTCTTCATCAGCCCCCAAGTTATTTTCTCAATTACCCTGCTCACGTTATAACTATAGTTTGGACCGGTCAACGACCTACTTGGTGTACTACCACCTCCTGCTCACCTTACCACCCAAAGGGTTTGGGAGTTTGCTAAGTCTCACCATGAGCCACCATCGCATGCTTCCAAAAAACCTCTGGATCGCAGGCGTGAGGCCAACCCGCCCTTTTTGAAAACCCAGGGCCCCATTGCACCCTTGCACCCTCCCAGCTATTTCGGGAGCAGGTTGTGAGGATTGTGGGAGGAATGAAATTTGGTGAGACTTGTGAAATGTTTATTTAGTTTGAAATGAGGTGCGGGGAAGTGCACAAAAATCCCAGTGGACGTTTTCAGTTGCTAACTCAACATTGGCATAAAACGGCCGAGCCTTGACTGCATTGGGCTGTGGTGAAGGCACATTTTTCCAAACCTTTACTTCCTTTTAAATTCCTTTTTTAGGTTGTTTGAGAGGTAGGTTGATCAGTATGGGGTCAATAGGTAGCTGTTTTGGTGGCTGGGTAGACAGCCAAGTAATTGAATAGGGACGTGGTTAGGTAATAACTTGGTGGGTGGGTAGGTAGTTCAATAAGTTGGGTGAATTTGTAGGTGAGTAGATAGTTGGATGGGTAGGTAGGTGAATACGTGGGTCGATTGGTAGGTTTGACGAGGTGGTCTGCGGTTTGGTGGTCGAGCAGGTGGGTGTTTTGGTGGTTGAGCAGCTTGGTGAATAGGTTGGTGATTATGTAGCTTGATGGTTAGATGGGTTAGTAGTGGGAGTGGAATGATGCATTTATTAATTGATTAATAGTTTTTTCAGTTCACAATACCTCGAATTGCATGTTTAAGAGTCAACGTCTTTTTTCCCTTTACATTTGCTGTGTGTAATGGGGTTCACGTCACCCCCCACAGCCACTAGAGGCACTACCGTTAGCGACAATTTTAATAATATAATTGATTCAGTTTGTCAATGGGGGTGGGTGTGGGGGTGAATCATTCCATCCTGACTTGGTAGGAATCCTGTATAACCAAGTTAGAGCTAGTTTAACACGTAGTTGGCTTTTGCGACCAATGTTATCCACGAATTGGTATGTTTTGTTTACGTGACAAACATTAATTGGCTTTATCGGGTGGTGGCGGTTTTAACGACACATTTACGCCATCTAATACAAAAAAACCTTACGGGAAAGTTAGATCCCTTGGAGAAAAGTGTATTATGTAAAGTAGTTTAAACTTATATGTATGTATGTTGAACTTCTTTCGCGCCGTAAAATTCATGCAGGAGAGGTTACAAATTCGGAAGGTAAACATAGTTGGTGTAAATTATAAATGAAAAAAACGCTGTTTATGAGTGTGCATACTCGTGAAATATCTCCATGTAGATTAACATTATTAAGCCTCAAGACTTGGGAGTATTTGACAAATACATTTTTCTCTGTTCCTATGTGTTGGAAGAAACTTCAGTCGAATAATCGTACATGCATGGGAATGAAAACTAGCAAAATATACAGCAACCTAATTCCTGTGCCGCCACATAGAGGTACCACTACGTATAGCTGCTGAGTTGAGTGTCTCGTGAAAATGATGGTCTCTGAATGACCCGCCAAACCCACCTCCAACTTTTGCTGAATTACAGTTGTGCACCACAATGCATGATTAATGGAACATTTTTTAAGAAAATTAAACACATTTGAAATAGTTTCCATCCAAACTTTGAATAACTTAACATTGCGGTAATATTTCATGGTGATTGTGTGTCCAGTTAAGTTCTCAATGAACCTCAAGACTCGGCGGTAGGATTCGGCTGGAAGTGCTGCGGCTTGCAGTGCTCAGCGCTGAGCATCGAGTCATCAGCCCTCCGATAAAATGACGAATTCTTTGTGAGAGGTCAGTAGTGGTCTGCTTGTGGAGAAAATGGCACTGACCATGGGAATGTAGAATTTCCACTTCTTGGTCTGGGCCACCAATGGGGGCGGACCACCAGCCTCACCCCAATTCTCATTTGTAAAGGGAGATACTTTGACTTTCACAAAAATGCGTTCTCAAATCAGAAATTATCATGCCCCTTATTTACCCAGGAAAGGATCACCGAGCCCCAACACTTATTTTCCGGATGGTCTTACATTTAAGATGTTTGACCCATTGATATCAATGCATGTTGTGTTTCAAGTGGGCGGAAACCAGAGAACCCCGGGGGAAAACCCACCCATTCAAGGAGGTGACACTCGCGCCACAACTATGCCCTGCCACATTGTAGCCACCGTTCCTACAAACAACTATAAAAACTAAAAAAAGTCTTTTGTTATTTTACCAGGTTAGGCCCACTGAGCTATATAGCTTTTTTTCAGAAGCGACCTGGCAACAAATGATAGCTGAATGAAGTGGCTTATGTGGAAATGTATAGCAGCCAAATACTCCAAACGCTTATTGATTCTGAATGTGGAGGTAAAAACCGGAAGACCTGGAGAAATCCACGCGACCACACGGAGATCATACAACCTCCAAATTAGCAGGTGTCAGGGTCGGAATCAAACCCACAACCTCCTGTATACCAGGCAAGGTAGTTAACATCTTGCCACCGTGGCACCTGGAAAACCTCGGTGGCCATTCATCTCACGAACTATCCAGGCTCAACTCTGCGTTAGCCTCTGAGATCCAATTAGTTTGGCCACATTTATATCGATTTAGTGACAAAATGAGCGCACAGTAGTTCGAGATCGTTGTGCTTTTATTCTGTTTTATTTAAGCGACCGTGCTGTACATTGGGTCAGCTGTGTTTTTCCAGGCAAAATAAAAAAAACGGCAATTGTGCCGCTGTGCGTGAACAGATCGCCACAGACAGGCTCTGACTCCTACATACAGTACAAGTATAAAACAAATACTGCTGTGGGGGAGAACAGAGAGAGTGGGGAAAGGGAGTTGAGAGAGAGAGAAAAAATCTAAAACAACAAATACTGTCGTCGTGGTCAGCGATGAAAGAATAATATTAATAAGTAACGGCCCTCCTCCCACAGTTACAGTGCGGACGAAGATCCCTGGGTTTGATCTTCCACAAAGCTCATGGTCCACTCTAAATTGCATCCACTGCACAAATCATGGCAGTCGATGTGGATACCTGATGCACAAGTCGAAAATTAAAAAACTCTCCAGTCGTGTGCGACTGCAATCATCCAAAACAGACCATAATACAACGTATAACGACGCAACGCCCGATCCACAGACACGAAGGAGACATCGCGGCGATACACTCCACTGGCTTCTAACGCAGTTATCTGGGCTTGACCAACTGAATGTGAAATTTTAGTTGTTGCTGCTCTTTCATCTACATCAGCCGTCCGTACGAAGGAAGAAGAACGCAGATGAGTGCGTGTGCGACGAGATTTGGCCATTCAGCCAGGGCTTTTAGCAGCCCCCAATGTTTGACCAGGTGAAAAGGGGTAAAACAAACAGCCGGCCCGCCCGTGGCTCAGCCTCTGCGTGAGTCCCTCGACTCGAGAGGCTTTTAAGGTTAAGGGGGGGTGTTATTTTTTTGAGGCTGTTATTTTTTTAGTCTCCCCCCCCCTCGCCATGGGCCCCACAAACCTCCTTGCAGCAATGGGGCACAGCTGAGGGTTTTTTTCCCTCCTCTCCTAGCTCGAGTTGTACAAACAACACTGCCAGGGAACTGGAAAAGCTGGTCTCCAAAAAAAAAATGTGCGACTCTGGTGATGGCGGGTGTTGGTTGGAGCCCAACAAGGGCTGAGGGACTGGGTCCCGAGCGCGGACACATCGGTACAATAATACGTTTATCTCGTTATTTTACTTGAGATGCTGCGATCCGCAAGCTCACCTGTTCGATTTTCCCAGCGTGGCAGGTTGAAACAACCGCGGCAAGTTTCGTGAATCCCATTGCCTCTGGCCATCTAACAGAATAAATAGCATGCGCCGCAGCGTGTGGTGGGGTAAAACTTGGGCACTCCCACGACCTCTTCCGAGATGCCCGTCCAGCGTGGAAGAGTAGGCCAAATACCGTCTACAGGGGGCTTTCTTGGGCTCCCTCTCGTGGAAATGGACATCTGTCCATTACTTGACATCTGTGGAGAAAGAACTTCCTCGTTAATCGGATTTCTCCAGGATAAATAAAGATGATTAGACCTTTCTGCTGCCAACCGTGGCATGAGTAAAATAATAGTTAGGGATGCGCCTTCACCTAAATATCCAGCCAGGGATACACATTGCCACCTATTAGCAATTTTAGCAATCGTCTGCTGGGTTTTTTGTTTACCGCATGCTCAAAGCAAAAATTGTGGGAGAAGGCGGGGTGTTAGCTTTTAAATTCTGGATGCAGTGAAAAAGGTTTAAAAGAAATCGGCAGACTCTCGCTTAAATCGGCAGGGTTGACAAGTATGCCTCACGGAGTCTCAAAATGTATTTGTTTGGAGGGTCCTATGTTGGGATGTTTGACAAATGTTTAATTAGTACGGTTTTTTTATGTACATGGGAGGAAGGCAGACTGCCCGCATAAACCCACGTTCCATACGAGGAGACAACTCAAATATCTGCACATGTGGTTCAGGAACCTACTCACGGGTTTGAGAGCCCTATCAAATTTACTGGATTTCAGGTGTGTGCTACTGTGGCAGACAAGCATTGTCTCGCTTGGTTTCTGGCAAAATAAAAAAAATCGAACGTTGGGTGAAGGGAGTTCGGGGCACTTAGGGGCAGCAGAGGAGAATGAGCAACTCCCCATCGAGCGAAGGTTGACTGGGGGTTTTGATAGACGTTTGGAGTCCAAAAAAAATACAGCTCTTGCAGTTACATTTGTCGGCTGTATTTCCTGAGAGTTGGACACTAGTTTGAGGCTTCGTTAGTGAGGAAAGAAAGGTTCTAAATATTTTGTTGTGTGCGCCTTTATAGCTCAATGACGTTACAGGTCTCGCATCGCACGATTGCATCGTCACTGTGACATTGCACAGGGTAAAACATTTTCACTACCAGGTCAACGCGGTGACGTCACTCGGGAGTTTTGATGGAGCGCCTGGCAGTGATGTTCAGGGCTTTTTCTTTTGCGTCATTAACGAAGCGTCAAACTAGTGTTGGACAGTCCGGGACACGCAACTCAGGCATCTAGCTACAAGAATAGAGCCATTGGGGGACCAGTAGACCACTTTACTGCGATGCCTGGGACAACATCTGAGGACACGTCATACGTTTTTACAAAAAGTACAAACCCCCCCCCAAACTATAATCAATACCAAACTTAACACTCCGCTTACTGGCCCGATTGCCAACATTTATGTTGTTTGGGGTAAAAATTGTCTGTAAAATTATTTCACGAAATATCTAAAAACAATTTTTTACCTACATTTTGCTGTGTTCCAGCATGATTTAGCATGCGTTAGAACGCGCACCCCTGGGTGCAAGGTGTAATGTGACACGCGTAGCGCGCGGTGCATCCATTTGTACACGCTTGCGTTGTTTCCGTGCTCGCATTTCTTTGTACACCCAAATCCCCCGAAACAAAATGGAGGCTCCGTTAATAGACTGGCCTTCCGAGATTGTTTTATTTTTTTTAATACTGTGTCCTCGTTCAGAACGTGTCGTGGCTGGGTTTGGTGAATGGCGAGCTAAAACATTTAAGAGGCACGCGTGAACTCTCCTGTCGTATTCAACCGAAACGTAATTTTCTCACAAAAATCTACGCATTTCGGCTGCGTCGTTAAAAAAAAGTTGCAGAGCCCTCTTATAAACCGGCACCCGTCATGGAGTGATGAATGCCTGTAATAGCGGGGCGCATGCTGCGCGCAAGAATTGGGTATTGAATTTGGAGACCTGGTTGCCTGGTCGTTAGTCACCGGGGGTGTGAAGTAATGAGCCCCAAAGATTGCCCCGATAAATTGATGCTAAAGAGAAAGCGTTCCGCAGAGAATGGCGAATAATAAAAATCCTTCGTCTCATCGGCTTAACTCTGCGTTTGTGTTGCTTTCCTTACAAGCACTTTCCGTTCACAGTTTAGTGCAAGGTAAGAACGTCTTAAATAACCCGAAAAATAACCCAAGTTGCCTGAAATGTTGGCGTTTGACGTGATCCACTTTTCTTAACTACAGTGTGTGCGTGTGTGCATGCGCGTATTTGGCAGTGTTAACTCGTGCAAATTGTCAGTCACGGGTTCCTTGTCCATGTCAGTGCAAATGATGTGTCTGCATCTTGTGGAATTTCTGTCCGGCTATAGTCCCTTTATTCTTGAAAGCTTCACAGAGTGTTATGATTTTTTTGTGTACGAGCAGTCCTCACATTTGTGAACTGTTTTAGAGAGAATCTGTTATCAAGTGTTCTTACACAAGGGAGGGAACCGGATTATCTGGAGAACTCTGTTCAATGGAGAGGATAACACTCAAAAGGTCCTTCCGTGTACATATATTTCGTGAGTGACCGCTACATTTGTCAATGTTTAAAGAAGCAGCATTCACCTACGTTAATTTGTAAACCGTGAATGTTTAACAAATTGGGTGGCTGTGGGTCCCTGCTGTTGTTCGCAGGGCGCCATGGTGGCTAGGAGATGTTAAAATACCTCGCCTGGTATACAGGAGGTCGTGGGTACGATCCTGACCCTGACGCCTGTATATTTGGAGTTTGCATGTCTCCCCGTAGTCGCGTGGATTTTTCTCTGGGTCCTTCGGTTTTTCCCTCCACATTTAGAATCAACATGCGTCTATAGAGTATTTGGCTGCTATAAATTTCTATGTGATTAGCCACTTCGTTGAGCTTTCATTTGTGATAGCCAGGTCGCTTCTGAAAAAGAGGTATACAACTCACTGGGCCTTACCTGGTAAAATAAAAATAGTTTAGTTTATAGTAATTTGAGGTTATCTTGAATTTAGAGTGCTTATAAACAGTAACGTTGTATCCTGCTCAAATTAGCGATGGGAGTCGACGCCAACCTCTGTTGACAAAACACGCAAGCCAGTAGTTGGACATTCCATGGTCTCATGGCAGAGCCCATCCTATTCCAAAAGCTAACCACTGTTCACGTAAAACATAAAGTGGTTTCTACTCTTCTTCATGAGTCTGCAGGGTTGGCAGCGCTGGCTTTAGTTGACCCCCTGACCACATTTTGAACATGAAACCTTCCAACTACAATTACTGTAACAACTGCACCGTCTGGCCCACTATATGGTGTGGCCGTTAGCCATAGGCCCTTCATCAACTGTTGCCAGAGAGATAACAAATGTTTTATTTGTGTAAAATTAATGTCAAAAAGCTTGACGCCTAAAAAAACAACAGAAGGAACCTCCCAATAATAAAAATCACTGCTCCCCCTTTAATGTTGTAAATTGGCGGTTCACGAACCACAAGTCTAAATACTTAGTGCGCCTTCACTTTGAGTGATGTGTTTTTTGATTACACGTGACGGCGAGGAGGGAAAGTGGAAATGTTAGCCGAGCCAAAGGACTCCCCAGCCGTAGCATGCGATTGCCTTTTCGAGTCGGGGGCAACGGGCGCATTTTTCAAGAATGCAGCCCCCCACCCCTGCTTGCTGACAAACGTCTCTGGGAATGTAAAGAAAATAAATGTAACGAAAGGGCCTGCCGGATGAGTGAAAAAACAAGTGACAAGCGTGTACATGTGCCCCCCTTTTTTGTTTTCCCCAATCCCCACCCTAGAGTGATTTCACGAGCGGACGCAATAAATGACTCGACCTGTATCGGTTCAAGTTGTTTTGATTAAGTGAGACGGTGACATAAATAAGGTTAGTACCAGTCACGTTGTCACTGATCGTTGCCGGCAGTCGTCACGGGCGATGGTTGCTGTACCATTTTCTCTTGCGTGGAAAAGATAATAATTTTAGTCGCCCAATTCCTGCCAAACCTGATCCCTGCTCCTCCCCCTAGTGGGGCAACCAGGCTGTCCACTTTCAGTCGGATCGTATCGTCGGGAACGGTCGAGCAATGTTTGTCCACATACAGTGTTCACCAATTGACTGCAGGCAACCTTCTTACTCTTAATTGTTAAATACCAAATTGCTATAGCTGCTCACAATATATTAATTGCTGGCGTAAGTTGCCTATTAAGCTTCGTAGCTGTATAATGCTATTAATCTTTGGTGGAGATTGTGAACTTTGACTCTTGTGCACGCCGAATTGGACGGCTGAGTCTGGACAGTCGGTTGTATCTCACCAGGATCCACATTCGTCTCTCGATGGGTCGTTGAAAATAGTTTGTCCGCGCCGTTCTTGTGTGTGAACTTGTGAGGGTGTCCAGTTGGCTCGTGGGGCTAACACTATTTCAGGTGCGCAGCCAGCACCACTCAGATCCTCGGTTCATATACAGGTTTCACCTGCCTGTAATTAAACTGCGGTTTCTCAATTTCATTGAGTTGGTTGATGGTCTCAGCCTCTTCACAAGTTATTGCACAAAATAACTTTGAATGAAATTTGGTTTGCTTTGTCATATGATTTATTTTTTTTCTAAGAATTTAATATTTTTGTTGTATTGACTGTTTGGTGACATGACCACTTTAATCCACCGGGAGCCCTGATTATTATTACTGCAGATGTAATAACCGTGATAATACGTGCCACTGTGTGCTTCTCACATGAACTTTAAAGATCCCCCTGATGTAATTTGCAGGAGCAGGTCATTGTGTGTAGGTGGTAGGGTTCATATTTAAAAAAAAACTTTTTAATTACCCACAAATTACTCTATTGGGATTGTACACGGCAGCATTCATCGCCGGCAACTGGCAAACTGGTCACTCTTGCGAATAATTCTATCCTGGTCTCTTTGAGTTCTTATTCTGGTCAAAGAAAATCAACTGAACGATGAAAACACTGACCAAGGTGTGCCCCCCCCCCCATTGTTAATGAAGAAGTTATTTAAACTGACTTCAGAATTTGTCCTGTGTTGTCATATTCCGGGGCTGTTCTCTGACACAGAGTGGTGCACTGCTTGCCAGGAGAGTTTAATTTTGTACATTTCTTCACATGAACGACGATGCCAATAGCGCAATCGGAATAGTTTGTCACCTATGGGATTTATTTGCGGGACAACGGAACGAGATAGTTGTGAGCAGATTTGGCAACATCTGTGTCACGTGACAGAAGACATCACTCCATATGTTGAGCTTCTTTCGTGCATCGTACATAGCCAACCGTGCTAATTGGAGGAGCAGGGGGAAGGATAACAAACTTAACACAAAAAGCATTTCTCAAGACATATATACACCTTTTCCGGATCCCTACGAACTGTGTAGCCTCGACCACCATTCCACACCCACCCTCTTTTTCAGTCACGTTGCACACTCCCACCCACTCCCAATCTTCCACCCCCCCCCCCCTTTACTGTGTTCGGACGCTTGGAGAGGTGCGAGTGTGGAAAGTGGTGATGCTGAAGGTGCTCGCTAACAGCACTTGGTCCAACGGTCTGTGAAGGCTATACAGGGGATCTGTGTCTCTGTATTTCTGAAGAATCAAGTAATGCCAGAGTTTTAAGTGTTTTGCACCGAATGGGCCGCATGGTGTTGAAGAGTGGCATGGCATAGATGAGTGGCGCTTGCCAATAACACAATAACAGTCGGCAACACAGCAGTGTTTGTTGAGCGGGTCTGCTGATGAAACTCAGTAAGTCGAAACCAGTTCCCAATTGCCTACGTAAAAATTAGTACTGTAAAGCATTGGTCGAAATGACCATTGACTTCAAAAAAGTATTTCAGCTTTATGTGGAGTGGTGGACTTATTATGATTTGTTTGTTTTATACAAGTTATGATTCAAGTACGGGGAAATGTATCGGTGGGTTATATGGCAAAGATGTACAGTGAAGGAAAAAAGTATTTGATCCCCTGCTGATTTTGTACGTTTGCCCACTGACAAAGAAATGATCAGTCTATAATTTTAATGGTAGGTTTATTTGAACAGTGAGAGACAGAATAACAACAACAAAATCCAGAAAAATGCCTGTTAAAAATGTTATAAATTGATTTGCATTTTAATGAGGGAAATAAGTATTTGACCCCTCTGCAAAACATGACTTAGTACTTGGTGGCAAAACCCTTGTTGGCAATCACAGAGGTCAGACGTTTCTTCTAGTTGGCCATCAGGTTTGCACACATCTCAGGAGGGATTTTATCCCACTCCTCTTTGCAGATCTTCTCCCAGTCATTAAGGTTTCGAGGCTGACATTTGGCAACTCGAACCTTCAGCTCCCTCCACAGATTTTCTATGGTATTAAGGTCTGGAGACTGGCTAGGCTACTCCAGGACCTTAATGTGCTTCTTCTTGAGCCACTCCTTTGTTGCCTTGGCCTTGTGTTTTGGGTCATTGTCATGCTGGAATACCCATCCACGACCCATTTTCAATGCCCTGGCTGAGGGAAGGAGGTTCTCACCCAAGATTTGACGGTACATGGCCCCGTCCATCGTCCCTTTGATGCGGTGAAGTTGTCCTGTCCCCTTAGAAAAACACCCCCAAAGCATAATGTTTCCACCTCCATGTTTGACGGTGGGGATGGTGTTCTTGGGGTCATAGGCAGCATTCCTCCTCCTCCAAACACGGCCAGTTGAGTTGATGCCAAAGAGCTCCATTTTGGTCCCATCTGACCACAACACTTTCACCCAGTTGTCCTCTGAATCATTCAGATGTTCATTGGCAAACTTCAGACGGGCATGTATATGTGCTTTCTTGAGCAGGGGGACCTTGCGGGCGCTGCAGGATTCCAGTCCTTCAAGGCGTAGTGTGTTACCACTTGTTTTCTTGGTGACAATGGTCCCAGCTGCCTTGAGATCATTGACAAGATCCTCCCGTGTAGTTCTGGGCTGATTCCTCACCGTTTTCATGATCATTGCAACTCCACGAGGTGAGATCTTGCATGGAGCCCCAGGCCGAGGGAGATTGACAGTTCTTTTGTGTTTCTTCCATTTGCGAATAATCGCACCAACTGTTGTCACCTTCTCACCAAGCTGCTTGGCAATGGTCTTGTAGCCCATTCCAGCCTTGTGTAGGTCTACAATTTTGTCCCTGACATCCTTGGAGAGATCTTTGGTCTTGGCCATGGTGGAGAGTTTGGAATCTGATTGATTGATTGATTGCTTCTGTGGACAGGTGTCTTTTATACAGGTAACAAGCTGAGATTAGGAGCACTCCCTTTAAGAGTGTGCTCCTAATATCAGCTCGTTACCTATATAAAAGACACCTGGGAGCCAGTAATCTTTCTGATTGAGAGGGGGTCAAATACTTATTTTCCTCATTGAAATTAAAATTAATTTATAACATTTTTGACATGCGCTTTTCTGGATTTTTTTGTTGTTATTCCATCTCTCACTGTTCAAATAAACCTACCATTAAAATTATAGACTGATCATTTCTTTGTCAGTGGGCAAACGTACAAAATCAGCAGGGGATCAAATACCTTTTTCCCTCACTGTTTATGAAAGTCAAGCCTTCGATTGGTGTTAAAGTAATATGGGTTAGTGCTTTATGGAGGTGGTTTGATATAATATAGTATATAAATCGGTAGGGGTAGATTAATTTATATTGATCCATCAATTTATATTGATTCTTATAGCTCACAAAGCAGTTAACGTGTGTGTAAGAATGTATTGTTTTTCATGTATGGAAATGGTATGCTTGTGCAGTGGAGAAAACAGCACTATTACAAGACTGGAAAAAAATAGAAACAATACAAAGGATATGGTAAAAACATAATAACAAAAAACCTCATCACGGCCTTTGAATCAAGACAGTGGTGATGTGATCCCTCACTGGAAACAGAGCTGCATTGTGGTGGTTACATTTAGATACTGTGTATAAACCCAAATTGGATTATATTGCCGATTGTTGCCTTGGGAAAGCTAATCACAGTAGCGTGTTAGTCCCCAGGAGACATCTACTGATTCGCCCGTCCACCAAGGTTGTATTATTTGTCGCGATCCTGGGTCGCAACTCGATTCCAGGTCAGAGGGTCAGCAACCTGCGGCTCCGGAGCCGCTCTTGAAGGGGACCGCATTGTTTGAGTACCATCACCATCTCGTATTCGCCAGTGGTGCATTGCAGCTCTTTGAAGTCTTGAGTTTCTTCCCGAATCTGCACACAAAAATGGCTCCTTGTTGTTTTAGTTGCTTAACCCTGTTCCAGGTTACGGTTCTTGTTTTGTCTCATTGTTACATTCTCGTTTGTATCGTTTGTTTCATTTCTTGGCCTAAGCTTGTATCTCATTGTTTAAAGAGCATTTTCATAAAACAGTCATTGCCACATGCTATGCGACTGACTGCTCATTGTAAGATAAATTACATGAGAATAGAGTGAGGAATGATTATAAATATTCTCAAATATTCTGTTTAATAATTCCGCTGACAGGTCTTGAAGAAAACACTAAGGACAGTCCACAGCATGTCACAGCATTTTCACCCCTATCATAGCTCATCAGTAATGTAATGCCGATCTACAGACTGTCGAGGAAAGGTCAAGGTGTCATTGGTCCTCGGTCATTAAAGGATCATCAGCAAGCCGTGATCTTGTATAGACTGCAAGGATATTTGAAAATATTATTTGCGTTCTTAAAGTCACCAGGACTCATGATTGAACCGTGCCCCGCTACAGATTGCTGTGAAGACCGGCATTTTGTTTTAGGCAAATATACAATTGCTAAGCCATGCTGCTACATTGAAGCTTGCATACAGCATTATGCATTCACTGTACTAAGTGATAAATTAAAATACCTTTATTCACGTTGAATGCCGATAAAGCTTGAGACCATTATAACAAATGCGACAAAATAATCTATTGACGGTTAGAATCTTGACCTTAAAATCACAACAATCATTGCATGATGCAGAGCGGTGGTGGGTGTAGAATTGTAACAAACTGGAAAGGTATATAAATCTTGTAGCGGAAGCCACCAGATGTGAGGTTTTTTTTTTTTAAACTGGGTCCCGCAATTTAGCTTTGCGCGCCAACTAATACAAGGCAGCAGCTTTGACTGTGCTACGCGAATGCCGTTAATGTACGGCCCTCTCGCTTCCCCGCCCCCGACGGAACACATAAACGTTTTATTTTTTATTTCGCAATCGCGCAAGTTTGATTCTCGGGCCCATCGGTTAAGCTCGGCGCAAAGTCGGTGGCACTTGAATTGACTCGCCGCGTCGTCTTTGTAACGAAGCGTTTGGCCCTACGCGATGGGTGGGGGGGGGGGAGGTCCCAGCGCAGGCTCGTGCCACCTTGACAGTAATTACGCATGTTCGGTGTGACCTATTAAACTTCCGCTTGTTTTTACTGCGTTCTAAATCGCTTTGGTCTAAACAAACACTTGTAAATAAAAAAAAGGTTTACCGAGCGTATGTGACCGTGGGCGCAATAAAATGACATCGGTTTTAGACGGGCTCCGATTGACGTGGAAACCCCCCTCCCCACTCCCCCCGAAAAAAAAAAACATGCTCGACTGGAATTGTTGTCGCACGCTGATTGTGTTTAACTTTTTTTTTGCTTTCGGCTTGGTTTTCTATTACTCGCAACACTTGGCGGATATTTTTTCCCTGTCTAGTAATAAAGACAGCTATTGTTGACATCCCACCAAGTGGTACTCACTTTACCAACCGCCGTCGAGAGCTAATGGGCTGAGTCCGATCATGAGTCATGCGCTTTTCGTATAGCGGTCACGACTATGTCGCCGCCAAATACATTCTCCAGTACATGTAGAACCAGCATCCATCGGCATCAACAGGTCCAGATCCAAATGTCAGTCGCACAAGTCGATGTGTAAGCATGCATGTCGCCCTGACGCTTCGCTCCCTACGGAGCACTGGTGTCACCCCTCTTGTCGGAAGTTGATGGACTTGCCTGGCCCCGTGACTTTGCACCATCTGGGCGATTGTGCTCAGCCCACGAGTAGCCGCTCGGTCAACCCCGAACTGGATTTGAACTTGTGTAACTCTCCGATTGGGAGTTGCGTCCTTTTTTCTTCTCTGCCACTTTTCCTTGCCTCCACCGTCACAGTTGAACACCGTGACCAACAGCGTTCCCAGGTCGGTTAGTGGACGGTGCATTGACAAAGTGTTGTACAGTATTACAACAACACGCATATTGTTGCATAAACATTTTGCATGCTGTTGCTTTCAACGGTATTGGTTATTGCCGGACAACTACAAACAATGAATTGCAGGTTACAGCTACTAAGGCGACATGGGTGGTAGGGAGGCATATAAACATTATACTGTAACTCTGAAACCCGAGCTCTCCTGTTGACACTGCATCCTGTTGGCTTGGGTGCCCAGCAAATGCGTGGTTGGAAGAGGAATGCGTGTTTGCTTGGGAGCCCATGCACACAACGGGCACGTTGAGCCGCTTCCAAATGAAAATTTACAGAAACTGCGAAATGCAATGCCACTCGGTGGGCACCACTTCATCAGAAGTTTCCCACATTCACCTTGACAGTTGTGTATTCATGGAATTGATCCTTTGCTTCGAGAACCCGCGCTGACTGGCGTGGTGAAGTATGGTCCAGTAACCCGCTCCCCCCCCCCCCCCCAAGTGACCTGCACAGTGTGGGGAGACTCTTGTGCAGTAGTGGATTGACAAAAGGCTGAGCACGTGTATCTACTTTGACATTTGTTGCGCAGAGTGGCAAGTCATTCGCAGGTGGACTGATCAAAGAAATTAATATTGGTGACTATTTGGAAATTTACTAATTACAGTGATTATGACTACTATTTTATATTACATTCACTTCCACCTTACCTATTAAAGTCATTTTTGTCTGTCCATCTGTCTGTGTGTCTGTGGACGCAACTTGCGACGGATCTAACTCACAAACCGTGGGGTTTACATTTCTAAAAAGTACCCAGAAACCACGCGATAGACCCCGTGGTGAGCCAGCGCTATTTGTATTTCACATCCGTAAACTTTAAAGTAGTTAAATTAACAATTTAGTACTATGATTTATATTACTACCCTGAGCGCGCGCCAAAGCATGCATCTGCGCATGCGCGAGAGAGCTGACCCGTGGTTGCCCCTAGCAACGCACACGATCGGTGGGGGGAGGGGGGAATTCTCATTTGCGTTAAAAATGCAAAAAAAATACACTGCTGAGGTAGATTCTTCACAGTGTGATGTCCCCCCAACCCCAATGTGTGCAGTTACTACTATAGAGTTGGTGGATGCTAATACTATAGTCCGTAGATATTACTGCAGAGCAGGTGGGATGGTGGGGGGGGGGTCGGATAGCAGCCCAGCCCCAGCCTGCCAAAGTGCCACCTCGGCCGACTGGGCAATCTAGGCGAGGCCAGGGGCTCTGCACGGGACTAGGCCTCACCACTACACTCTGAAGTTAATACTATTATAGAGTCGATATATACTGTTTAACACGTAGGCTTTCGTGACCAATATTATTCATAATAAAGGTTTATGGGTTAGAACGCGATCTAACCCAAAAATCTTTATTATGAATCGATATATACTATTATTGAGTCGGTATATACGACTACAGAGTAGGTAGATACTACTGTAGAGTAGGTAAATACTTCTGTCGAGTTTGTCGTTACTGCTACTGTAGAGCGGGCTGTGGGGGGGGGGGTATTGCAGTCCAGCTCCAGCCTGCCAAGGCGCCACCTCGGCCGGCTGGTCAATCTAGGCGAGGCCGGGGGCTCTGCACGGGACTAGGCCTCACCACGGCACTCTGTTAAGTTAGTTATCTGCTACAGAGTCGATAGATACTATTATAGAGTCGGTAGATATGACTATAGAGTCGGTAGATACTACTGCAGAGTCGGTAGATACTACTATACAGTCAATAAATACTACTATACAGTCAGTAAATACTACTATACAGTCAGTAAATACTACTACAGTCAGTAGATACTACTGTAGAGTTAGTAGATACTACTACAGTCAGTAAATACTTCTACAGTCAGTGGATACTACTATAGAGTCAGTAGTTACGACTATAGAGTCGGTAGATACTACTATTGAGTCATTCGATACTACTGTAGATATAGTATATACTACTATGGTCAGTAAATACTTCTACAGTCAATAGATACGACTTAAGATTCAGTAGATACTACTATAATCTTTAGATACTACTGTAGAGTCAGTATTTATTACTATAGAGTTTTTGATACTGCTATAGAGTCGGCAGATACTATATTGCGTTAGTGGATACTACTGCAGTCGGTAGATACCACTGCAGTCAGTATATACTGCTACAGTCAGATACTACTATACAGTCACGAGATACCACTACGGTCAGTAGATACTACTATGGAGTCCGTAGACACTACTGTAGAGGTAGTAGATACTACTACTGTCAGTAAATACTACTACAGTCAGTAGATACTACTATAGAGTCAGATACTACTGTAGTGTTAGTAGTTACTACTATAGTCAGTGGATACTACTGTGGAGTTACTAGTTACTACTATAGAGTCGGTAGATACTAATAATATAGTCGGTAGATACTACTGCAGTCAGTAGATACCGCTACGCTCAGTAAATACTGCTACAGTTAATAGATACTACTATACAGTCAGTAGATACTACTACGGTCAGTAGATGCTACTGTAGAGTTAGTAGATGCTACTGTAGAGTTAGTAGATACTACTGTAGAGTTAGTAGATACTACTACAGTCAGTAAATACTTATACAGTCTGTAGATACTACTATAGAGTTAGTAGTTACTACTATAGAGTCAGTAGATGATACAGTCAGTAGCTACCGTTTTAGTCAGTATATACTACTGCAGAGTCTGTAGATACTGCTATAGAGTCTGCAGAAACTACTGTTATTATTTTATTCTCATTCTACGTGACTTTACCGAAAGAACCAAAGAAGATACTATAGAGTCAGCAGATACTACTATAGAGTTTGTAGTTACTACTTATATAGTCAGTGGATGCTACTATAGTCAATAGATACGACTATAAATTCCATAGATACTACTATAGTCATTAGATACTACTGTAGAGTCAGTATTTCTACTATAGAGTCGGTAGGTACTACTTTAGGGTCAGTAGGTACTACTACGGTCAGTAGTTATTACTCAGTCAGTAGATACTACTATACAGTCAGTAGTTACTACTACTGGGCTCAGTAGATACTACTACTGGGCTCAGTGGATACTACTGTACAGTCAGTAGATACAACTATAGAGTCACTAGATATTACTATAGAGTCAGTAGATACATATCTCACTCTATTGTATGTAGGGTGTTTAGGTATATATGCCTACGCGGGGGTAAAAATATATTTTCTGGGGGGGGGGGGTGGGTCGACAATTTTCGGAAACCTTTTAGATCAACTATTTACTCCCCTCTTTATATTACTTTTTAGACTTCTGCAAACCTCTTCTAATTTTGTTGACAGACAAATGGACAGACAAATGGCATGCCGGGCTTTCACTATAGCTTAGTACTTGTGTATTTTTTCCTCCGGGCAACGCTGGGTACTTCCCACTAGTAGAGATTTCACTTGCTTGGGTCACAATTAAAGTGGCTACTATTTCTTTTCACTGTTGTCTTTTGATCAAGGACTGTCATTAAACTGCATAGGTATCTACAGTAAAACCTTGGATTGCGATTCACTTGGTCTGCGAGTGTTTTGCAAGACGAGCAAAAATTCTAAATAAATAGTAATTTGATAAACGAGCGAGGTCTTGCAATACGAGTAGTACGTATACGCTTTGTCTGCCGAGCGTCACGTGATCACAACTGATATACGAGTGCTTTGGATTACAAACACGTTTCCGGAACGAATTATGCTCGCAATCCAAGGTTTTACTGTATTTAAGTGACTATTGTTCATCTTCATAGAGATCTATTAAATCCACCACCATTCACTATCATAGAAGCCTTTTAAAGACATGTTTCGGTCACTGCATAAGCCAGCGGTAAGCATTGGGCGGTGACGATTTCTGTTGGTCATCCTGTACCATTGGTTGGACATTCCACATTCCTGTGGCAGGAACTATTATTTAATGCAAGCGAATTGGCATTTGCTTTTATATACGAATAAACGGAGTGGTGACGCGGCCCAGCGGTAGCGGCACGTTAGTCGCTTGTTGCCGATTTTCACGGTTCGAACCCAACAGACCGCCCCGGTGAGCACCACAGTCGCTAGGAGATGTTAACTACCTCGCCTGGTATACAGGAGCTTTTATTTCGATCCCGACCCTGACAACTGCTGTTTATTTGGAGTTTGCATGGCTCTCTCCTCGTGGTCACGTGGATTTTTCTCCGGCTCCTCCGGTTTTTCCCTCCACATTTAGAATCAACATGCATTTAGAGCATTTAGAGCATTTGGCTGCTATAAATTTCCGTGCGACGATAAGCCACTTCATTGAGCTATAGTTTGTGACAGCCAGGTCTCTTATGAAAAAGAGCTATGTAGCTTAGTGGGGCCTTACCTGGTAAAATTAAATATGTTTTTGTTCTAGTTTATTGCTGCATGTATTAACCGTCAAGATATAACGCGCCGTCTGTGCACAAGAGTAGACCATTGCGTGCCAGCGTCAGGGTCCAAAATTTCCCAATTTTCTAAAATTATCCGCAAACTACCTCGATTGGGATTTTTGCCTGGCCATCGTCGCCCCCTTACTGGTGCACCAATGCCTGTTTTATAGACCAGCTGCTGAGAGTCACCTTGTGCCCACAGGAACAGCTACCACTGACGGTGCCATGATGTAAAGTGCGCTGTCAAAGAGTATAGGGCGCTGTAAAAAATACACTATTGTTAATAAAACCAGTTCTCAAAACAGCTCTTCAAAAGAGGTGCTTGCTCGCTTTCATAGAGATCTCATAGATCTCTATGAAAGCGAATTGCCCTCCCTGAAATGCATGCGCTCGGGCAAACTAGCGTGTTTGAGTTTATAGGCTACTCGGATGATCTCGTTTAGCCAACTGCCCGCCTGTTTTACAAGGAAGCTCCGTGGTGTCGCGGTGACCGCAGCGACGACAGCGAAATGTAGACAAAAAAACATCGGTCGTTTTGCGCGCGATGCACACGGCACCACTAATTGTCCGAGAGCCGCGTTGCGCATTGGAAAAGCGCAGGAATGCGTGCGCTCCTGAAGTGTGGAAACCAGACACCCGAGAAAACTCTACGTCCCGTGGGTCACTGAAACTATGGAATCGCTGCCCACATCTCGCGATGGCGTGCGCATGCCTCACACTTTGGGGGCTTTGTTGCGGAAAATTATCGTCAATGTAAAGCCTTTGTAAACTAACAACCAAAACCTAAACTTTTTACTTTTCCGGGTAAGGCCTCACAGCTATATTGCTCTTTTTCAGAAGCGACCTGGACGTCACAAATGATAGCTGAGCGAAGTGGCACATCATAATGTGGAAATTTATAGCAGCCAATTACTCTTCATCGCATGTTTCTGAAATGTTGGAGGGAAAATTCGGAGGACCCAGAGAAACATTCATGCGACCACGAGGAGAACACACAAACTCCAAATATACAGCAGGTGTCAGGGTCGAGATTGAACCCATGCACTGCTGTAAACCAGGCGAGGTAGTTAACATTGTGGCCGTGGCCCCCTTTTAATCCTTCGTGTGCCGCTGATGTCTGAGCACACCGCCCACGCGTCCGATCCTGTCGGGTGTGGTCTGAAAAACTAAGAGAAGCATTTGTGAAAGAAGATTCGGTCGACGAGATCCATAGGCTACAACCAGGGCGCCATGGTGGCGAGATGTTAACTACCTCGCCTGATTAACAGGAGGTCGTGGGTTTGATCCCCACCCTGACGCCTGCTGTATATTTGGAGTTTGCGGTGTCTCTCTCCCCGTGGTCGTGTGGGTTTTTCTCCGTGTCCTCCGGTTATTCCCTCCACATTTAGAATCAACATGCGTTTGAAGTATTTGGTTGCTGTAAATTTCTCCATGATGATAAGCCACTTTGTTGAGCTATCATTTGTTGCCAGGTTGCGTCTGAAAAAGAGCGATATAGCTCAGTGGGCTTCACCTGGTAACAAAAAAAAGTTTTATAGTTTTAGTTTAGACTTGACTTCAAAGATAGTTACTATTGCAGTAGCAGTAGATCTTAGCTGTAAATTTCAATAACATTGCAACTATTGTTCATCTTCATCGAGATCTATTACATCATTTTGTGATTGCACCTTCTAGTTTTGATGACCATGATCAAGAATTGGCCCTTATGTGCCAATAGGGCTCATCGTGGTGTACCTACCCAATTTGAAATGTTGCTGCGTCGCGAACAAACCATAACTGGCCCTACGTAGCTATGGGTTGTGAGCTCTTCCTCATAAACTAAATGGTGGTATACATGTGTGTGTATAGATGGTCTTTATTTACGACTTGGCAAGAGCCTATTGAGACCTGAAAATCTTTCTCAAGGGAGACCTGGGATTAATTAAATACAGCAATGCAAACAAATGATTTCCAATGTATAAACAGAGTGATGCAGAAAATACCATTTATAATGTTTGCTAGCAATTTAGGATACATTTTATATCATAATACTTCACCATTTTGTAACTTTATTAGATTAAAGTCAATGCAATGCATATGATTTTGAGTTGCTTTCTTAAATGTTTGTGTTTTATGAATGCCAATGGCTCTCGTCTGGTAAAATAAAGGATATAATTGGTCTTGACTTAAAGCTTTTGTGGCTGCAGGAATTCATATTCTTTGGGTCTTTTGGTAAAGCCACCTAGATAGAAAAAGAGTTAAAAAAATATCACGACGTTTCGATCGCAACACAAGCAATCGTCATCAGGTGAAAAATATCGGGGAGAACTACTGAGGCAGGAAATTTTTTATAATTTATCATTTTTTTAATAGCGGGAGAGCTACTGAGGCAGGAAAAACATAAATTATTTTTTCAACTGATGACGATTGCTTGAGTTGTGATGGAAACGTGATATTTTATATATATTTTTTATTATTTTCCATCTACGTGGCTTTACCAAAAGACCCAAAGAATATGATATAATTGGTGTAAGTTGCTTGTGTGTTTATGATGCAGGGTTTGGTTCAGATTGTGGCACAGTGTTAATAAGGGAGCAGACAAACTCTATTAAACCTTCAAGTTTAACGGTAGAGCTCAAGTAAAATAAAGATAGGGCATCCTGAAAAGAAAGTATCCCTAGTTTAAATAGACTGATTGATCATAATGTATTGGTTTGTGTTTAGGCCGAGCCAAGGGTACAGGAGCCAACGTTTGGAGAACGATGTACACCTGCACAGCCCTTTTTGTCAACCCACTGCTGAATGAGGCCCCCTCCCCATGCCGTGCAGGTCATGGGGGGGGGATATTTTTTAACCATACTTCACCACGCTGGTCAGTGTGGATTTGGTGACGTTGGGACCAGTGTCAGATATCACTTGCCACTGATGTCGGCCATAGCGGGAATGGAACTAAGATCGGATGGTTGTGAGCAGTAGCGCCTGTAAAAATACATTAGTGGTAAAGTGTTGTCTAAAAGACTAACGTGAGATTGACAAAATAAATTGATGAGTTGCTTTTGTTCGCCAAATGAAAATAGCATTTGTCCTTGGCCAATCTGATTTACCACCTTGGTAGTAATGCCCTTGGCTATTGTGCAAGGCACAAAACATGGACCAGATTTGTGTACTTCATGGGGAGCTATCGGCAAGCGCTATGGCCTGCCAATGCGGTGGCCACGAGACATGCGTGACCAATTCTGTTGAAATTTCGTACCTCGAGTTGCAGAGTAGTAGATGGCTGTCGCCCACTATTTCAGGCCATTGTGTTGCTTGTGAGACTGGGTGATGTGAAAACCAATGCAGATTTTCTGTTTAAGCAAACCGCTGTGATAAAACTGACTCTGAAGGCCCAGCGGTGGATGGATCAAGCATTGTTTCACGTGTTTGAGAAAGCAAATTCTGTTAATCCATTAATGTATTAATGCTGTTTGTCTGCCGTGTACAATTGACTTGCAGAAATACCAATGTAAGGTTTAAGTTATTCGCGCTGTTAGTCTGCCAAGTGTATTGTCTTGCAAATGACCAATGTGATGTTAGCGGATAAGCAGATAATGAGCAATATAGAAAGCCTTTCAGGATGCATTATCTTTTTGCTCTGCGTTGCCGCCTTGTTGCATGCTGCGGGTTTACTGAATGATGATTACATTTTCACCGCGAACCTTCGTACCAGAAGCTCGGGGGGGGGGGGGGGGGGGGAACCCGTATCAAGCTCGTTTCGTTTTTTGCGCTACCCACTTCTTTGAAAGTGAACGAACCCTGCTGCCGTTCGATATTGCTTTCGCTCATTTGTGTTCGTTTCAATGCCTTGTGCTGCATTAAAATGTGAGCGATGTTTTGCGTGGCTAACCTGCATGTCTTGTGTGTTTACCATCAGAATGGCAGAACCGCGGTTTAATAGCCCTTATTTCTGGCCTCATCCACCGACCATGACCAATCAGGTAGGGCATCGGAAACAAAAAAAAAGTTTTTTTTATTTACTTGCGTGCGCTTGTTTTGTGTTGTCTGCACGGTACACAACTGTACGGAATTAATTTTTTGTTTGTTTGACGACACGCGGGGATACTTTTCGTCTTCACGCAACTTCCCGCCGTCGTTCTTCAGGCGCGGCCCCCCCCCTGCCCCCCCCCTCTGCCCCCCCCCTGCCCCCCCCCCTCCTCTCGATGTGCAAATCCGCAAGTGCAGCGAGTCGATGTTTTCTCAGCCCTGGTTGGCAATGAATGACTGCACAGTGAAACCCTTCGCGATACGTTTCGCTCATTCGATTCCCAAGGTGTCCTATCGGTGGTCCCGCCGCTCAAGTTCGCTTGCCAGGCAAACACCTTTCGGGTGTGTACAGGATCGCAGCCTGGGGGTTACAACATCGGCCTGCTGGCTTCACGAGTCGTTCTTCGGGGGAAATCTGCCTGAGATGAGCGTTTCTCGGTGGGCGTTCCTTCTCATTACTCGATGCCCACAGTCATGTAATTGGATTAATGAAAATTCCCCAAAAAACCCAACTCATTATAAGTAGTTCATATGCATACGGATGCGTGCGTTTCATGGTGCATGCAAACAGATATTGAGTTAATCTTCTGCTGGCTAAGAGCGACGACGACAACAACAACACAAGGAATCGAGGGGTGTCGAAGTGATCTGGAACCGCCTTGGGTGATTTTCCACACTGGATTTGGATGAATTGGGCATTGCTTCACGGCATCAATTAAATTCAGGCTCTCGAGAAAAATCTTGGCACGTAAAAACTAGTTGATGATGAGTTGACACGCTTGCGGCACGTGTTTTATCGTGCACGTGTACGTGTTAATTCACTGCTGGGTAAGGGGATTCCCCCACACATTTGTGGATTGTGGGGGTTATTTTACTGTGCTTCACTACGCTGGTCAGTTAGGGTTGGCGAAAGGCAGGGGGGGGCTTCGTAGACATTGGAGCATAGTACAGTACTGCAATGCACTGTATTTAGCTATACCGCCGACTGCTGACCATGTAGCCCCACTGCAGCCTACAATCAGAATGAGAATATTTATTTATACTGGATGAGGAATGCATATTCTCTGCACAAAGATGGCCCATCTGCACACTGTCCCAGGCTCAACCCTGTGTGTAGCGAATTGTGTCTGTGTAAAGTGATAATAATAATTGTCCCGTTCACGAATCTTTTTGCCATTGTTTCCTTCGGGCTAATGGTACAAATGGGACCGAACGAACAAGACACGCACAATAGTACATACCGCCCAAATGAGGGGTACACATTGCACTGTAGTAACAAATTAAAAACAATTGGTTCTTGAAAGAAATGGAGACTCCACCTGCCCATCCCCAATCATGATGATGGTTTATTTTTTTGTGCAGTCATTCGTGGCTAAGATTAGACTGCCAACTCGCTACACTCGATTCCAGTGCAATCGCAGGGTGGCGTTTAGATTTGAACCTATTATCTCAGCAGTGTCAGCAGTGCTCTGACCTGACTCACCCGGCCACGTAAAGTTTTCTCACGCTTATCAGCATTCAATTGCCATCAAGTCCAGTGCACAGTTCACGGTGGCTAGATGTTAATTACATTGCCTGGTATGCAGGAGGTCATGGGTTTGATCCCGACCCTGACACCTGCTGTATATTTGGAGTTTGCGTGTCTCTCTCCCCGTGGTCGCGTGGATTTTTCTCCAGTTTTTCCCTCAACATTTAGAATCAATATGCGTTCAGAGTATTTGGCTGCTATAGATTTCCACGTGATAAGCCACTTCGGTAACTCATATATGTTCTGTCCATCACTCGATCCCCCTTGTTTTCTGTCCCTCAAATTACATTTTGTTTTGTGCTATCCGCATCATGTGGTGAGACAAAGATGACGGTCATTTGAAACTCTCGCAGTGCGAGAGGCGCCGATCTATAAACTCCTTTCAAATGCCCTGCAAAAGCGTGTTTTATGACGTGACAGACAAACTGATTGTTTTTCCGTATTCTATGCCGGAATCGGGCAAATACGGTAAAAAAACCCCTTTAATTTGATTTGATGGTTGTTTTGTTCAGTCATTGGTAACCAGGCTGCGACCATCACCTCACTGCACCCGAGAACACGGTTTAATTACAGGCAGCTGAATCCCCAAAGTTTAACTCGGGATATCAGCAGCGCCCCTGCTCGGTGCTGTGATGTTGTACTCATAATAAAGGTTTTTGGGTTAGATCGCGTTATTTATAAATGCGTCGTAACCCTCCACCACCCGACACGGCCAATCAGCAAAAAAGTGTCACGTTGACAAAAGACAAATAGTTCACTACTTTAGCCCACCAGTGTGTTGAAGAGTGAATCCACAAAATTTACAGTTTGAGTACGACGTTTCACTGGTAATTACATCCAGCATCATCGGGCAATTCGCCAGAATAGTAAAACCCTCACTTGCTCCCGGTCTTAAATAGAGCAGCAGGGTGACGTCATCATTTAACTCATTCATGTTGTACTCACCCTCTGAGCCGCCTCCCCTTCCAACTAGGTCACTATGCCGTTGTCAACATGACTGTGTAGTTAGTTGCTCCAGACAAATTATTTGTAGTTGCACAATTGTTCGGTTGAACCGGTGGCCTATTAAATCAAATTGCATAGTTTCCACGATGGAGTAACGGACGCCTTTGAAGCATTTTAATAGCTCAGCGATTTTAAAATAATTTCCTTACGTTCACGATGCATGCATATGAATCTTGCTTTGTAATGGATGGGCCCCCTATGACTTTCGCAAATTTCACCGTTCGGCTGAGAACGAACGAGGAGCGAGCAATCGATTCTCAAGTCGTGATCCCGAACGATGCCAATTCATAGAACCCCAGGGCTAGCGAATTGTTACGTTCCTGGACGCGATAAGTGCAGGTTCCCCAACACAAGACGCAACTGCCGCCTATGGTGTTTGATATTGAACGTTGCACGGGTGCGGTCACAAAACCGAGCTGGAGGCAATTTTGAACTCTGCCCACTCTCCTGCGTGTTTCTCTAATTGTCGGTAGATGGCAGCAGTGAGACACGCACATTGAACATGGCGGATTGCAGCAACAGGGGCATGAAGCCGAGAGCAAGTCGTGCAGCCTCTTGGAGCTGACGTAATGGGCATCCGGTGAAGCTTTTCTAAGTCACAATGGGTCGTTTTTTTTTGACAGGAGGGTTCTGCATTGAGCTCTTTGGCCAATTTATTTTCAAAAGCAATGTTTTGCGCTTGGGAAGAAGCCGCAGTACAGTACTCGGGACAAAAATCCCACCGCGCATGCGAGGGGCACACCGAAGTACCCGGACAAAACATCGCGCGACTTGAGAAGTTAACGTTCAAAGGTCTACACAGATGGGTTCACAAACCCACCTGCTGTGCTGCGATCACTGGCCCACCTTGCAGCCCAGCAGATTTTGGAGTTTCACAAATCCACATCGATAATTATTGTTCTGTGATCCACCGACCCCCCTATCTTAAGCGTCGTCTACAGTTGTGAGAGGCGCACGTTCTCCTTGTTATCGTTTGACACACGTGCGTGCGTGCGCGCGCCTGTTTGTGTTTTTCCGTTGACGTGAACCTTTCTCTTGCGCTCGTCAGATCGACAACCTCGTCCTGATCAACAAAATCAAGGAGCAGCTGATGGCGGAGAAGATCAGGCACCAGTCGCACCAGCCACTCGGGCAGCCGTTGCCACCGCCACTCTCCCAACACTCACCCTCCACCCCCAACCTAAGTCAGCAGCAGCTGTCCCAACAGCAGCAGCAGCAACAACAGCAGCAGCAGCAGCAGCAACAGCAGCAGCAGCAACAGCAGCAGCATGAGGCCCAGCATGGCTCTGGGAAGCCCAATGTGGCACTGCACGCCCGTCCACCAAGCACTATGGGTGAGGGGAGAGAGGGGGAGTGTTGTGAAAGTGGTTCAGGTGGTCTGGGCAAGGGGCTAGGAGGCAGAGATTGGTGGATCGCTTGTAGATTTAGATGATCTCCTGCGTGTATCCACCAGTTGTTGTGGTTTTTGGCAGGAGCTGGGCGAGTTTTTTTTTTTTCCCGATCGAGTAATCGTTTAACGAATTATTGGTTTGACCACTCGGCGAACGCAGTTGGGGGGAGGGGGGGGTAGGAAAAAAAAGTTTCGACCTTTGTTCTCCCCGTGTGTGCCGCTGGGTGGGAGGTGGTGGGCACGGCTAGGTTTACGGCACCGTCAACCTGGCTGTGGTTTGTCAGGGCAGCCGCCGCTCTTAAAGGAGCCTGCGTAGTTGACCACAGAAGTCGTAGTCGTCGGTTATTATATTTAGTTGTTCAATCGACTTTCTCCCAGCTCCAGATTTGATTGATCGTCATTCATTTTTTTTGGGGGGGGAATGCTTAATTCACACGTCTATTTATTTGTAGTGTATATATAAGGGTATGCTCTGGCCGGGTTGCATTGTGGTTAAATAAACTGAACTTGCAATTGGAAAGCGACAAATCGAATTCCCAACCGAGGTGAAGTACGTAAATTCAGGCAAACTTCTCTTTACAGGGGTTGATCAAACGAGTGACACTTTGTGGGAAATCAAACAGTGAACACCTCATGGGAAAACTGGGCCCCACCATAGCAATGTGGTATTTTCACCAACAGTTGGGCCACCAATCGAGACCCAGCACCACTGCCCCATGTCATACTTCCTGACCCATTAGATTTAAGCTGCAGGCTGCTTCCAATATTCAAACCCGTTTATCGCGTGCTATGATTATCTTTGCAATTTGCTTTGCTGTTAAAAAATATTAAAGAAAAATTGGAATCCTACCGCTTAATTTGCTATGGTTAAGTAAATTACTTAAATGGAATTATACATGACAATCATCGCCCCCTACTACGAAAACCTGGCAGGACCCTCCTGAAAATTTCACGAGACCGAGCGAGGCTTTAATGGGTAAACGAGCAATGATGAGGGGAAAAAAATGCCATGCTCACATGAGCTGGGAGACACTTTAGCTACGTTTTCATGACCACTGGCAAGCCTGCCAGCTTGGATCTGACTTTGGCTTGCCAGCTCTGCCCCTGTTTCCTATGGTAGCCCTGCTGGACCTAGCCAACACCAAGGGGGGCCTGCTGGGGTAGCGAGGTCTGCGAGATCCCTCTTTGTGAGGGAGCCCCACATGCTTTCGCCCCGGGGCCGCCCCCAAAACGAAAGAATTTGTGATGTCATTGGGAGAGCGCATTAATTATTGGGATGCGCGCGGTCGATGACGTCCGTCGCTCAGTTCAACTGCAGGTGTTCGTCATATTGAAAAAATATAAACGCAATTGAACCGCGGTTGAAGATTATAAACGTGTAATAGACTTTTTAGCGTGGCGATGGCCGAACCAAACCCAAATCTGCATTAAAACAATTTAAAACGATTTTTTTTTAAGATCGCTTTCCCAAGCCCTACGCCACAGCCGTGGAGGGTAGGGAGGGGGAGGGGGCTGGGGGGATGGTGCGGGAGACTGGTGGATTGCGGGGACACGGATCCGGGTCATGCTGCTGCTATGGTTAGTGTGAGGGATAGGGTTAGGGTTAGCGCTGGGGAGGGGGACAAAGGGTCTATTGAGCCCCCCCCTCCATCCCTTAATTTTTTTGATGGCCATTAGTCATAATTGTAACAATTGTCAACATTAAATGTGTGTACGAATGGCTAAATGATTCGCAATATTGGATTCATAACACAAGTAATTCCCCACTGGGTGTTTTGTCCGAAATAAAAACGGTTAGGAAAAGAAATGTCTCGCTTAGATCCCCTGGTAGGAAAACAAATTGCACCCCCTCCAAAATGTTTAAACTTGTGCACCACTAACGATGAACTACATATTCATATGCTCGTAAGCTTTCATTTGACCTCAGGTCCTTGAAAAAGATGCTTAAATGACTGCACTTGCAGATTAGCCGATTTGTTATGTAGACAAGTGTTGGCCTCGTCTCCTGCCTAGCGTTCAAGTCTCATGACCCGTTGTGTTGTCGATGCCCACTGCTAATCGTGTCACGTGCTGCCGCCGTGCTGTTGCAGGTGACATGGGCTGCCCGTCACCAGGAGGCATGGAAGGCCAGGTGGGCATGGCTCGGGGAATGGTGTCTTCGGCCGGCGGTGGAGGGGGCGGCGGTGGCAACCAGGGCCGCGTGGACACAGCGGGCAGCCCCCTGCCCATGATGCCAGGTGAGGGCCCGGTCTAATGCAGCAAAGTAGGCTGACCTTATACTCTTTGGTTCTTTCAGTAAAGTCACGTAGGTATAAAATAAATCACGATGTTTTCGGGCGCAACACAAGCGTCCGTCATCAGATGACGGATGCTTCTGTTGCGCCCGAAACGTCGTGATTTATTTTATTTTATACCTACGTGACTTTACCGAAAGAACCAAAGAGTATGGATTCCTGCAGTCACGAAAGCTTCAAGTCAAGATAGGTTGACCTTGTTTCGTGCACCATACGTGGGCAACGAGGTAAGACCGTTCCTTCTTTGTCGGTGCCACCATCCACATGACTTGGTGGCATTGACTAAAAAAAACTCGGTGCTACCAAGGTGCAAAATGAAACTTACGATGCTCAACACCTGGGTAGCGACAACGTGCGCTCGCACGTAACGGCAACATCGAACCTTTGTTGTCTCACGGCGGGCTCAGGTTTGAGAACCCGGGCCTTTTTGAGGGTCTCCAAAACCTTTACGCTCTGTTCTACTGTAGAATATCAATCAGGGCATGGACCTTGGGCTTCGTGTGGGAGTGAATGCCACGTCAAGATCTCTTGAGCGAGACAGGATCGCTCAACCCAGAGAAATATCCCGCTTCACTTGTAGGGGGAGAGTGTCGGCACAAGCCGTACCAAGGCGAAATTAACCCAACCTCATACCAATAGCAATACCCGCCATTCGCCACTAAGTGACGTCACTCCGGCACCTGTGCCAGGCCAGGTGCACCCAACCCCACGCGATCTCGAACGCATTCACTCGCACCACTTGGCGCGTTCATCCTCCTACCACGTGTCGGAGCTTGCGCAACTCGAGGCGCTCACGAGTGCTCAGTGCGTCACACATTCACGAAGCGTTGACGCTCCACAGGGCACGCGCGTGACCGCCCTTGCAGCCCCAGTGCTGCTCCGCGGCAAGACTCGTCTCGCTTCCTGCCAGAGCAAACCTCTTGTGTCGAAGGGCACGCTAAGGCAGGCCCTGGGAAGTTTCTGGGCCGCACCCTTCTGCTCCCGCGCTCTCACCTCGCCCCCGTTCACGTCTGCTGCTCGCCAGACCCCCCCCCCCCCCCCCAACCAAGCCCCTTGCAAACACAGGCTCTCTCCACCAAAGTGTGAAGCTTCACTCGCAGTCTCAAGAGACTGGCTCCTTTTGCATGTGCTGCCAATCAGGCCCAGTTGGTACTTCAGCCACTGAGTGGCCAATAATTCCACCAATAACTCTCTCCAGAATTGGTCTTTACACCTCCCTTTGCGCAAGTTTATCAAACCCGGTTCGGCACCACACCTGACTGAAAGATAGATAATAAACAAAACATTAGATGACATGTTTACAATACTGTTGCTCCCGTTGCCAGGTGTAGATATTTTATAGATCAGCTGTAGGGCAGTGTCCATTAACCCCGTGACTGCTTGGAAGATTAGTAATTCACACAGCTTTTTGTCAGTCCATTGTTGGACGAAGGCCTCCCCACGTTGTGTCGGTCGTGGTGGTTGCATGGCTATACTTCACCACACTGGGGTCAGTGCTCTGTTGGTGAAGGTGGTGGGTGCCCCATTAGCGGTTCAGATATTAGTCGCCGCTGATATTATCCGTGGCTGGAAATTTATTTCGGGTCACTGGGTTCATAATTCCGTGCGCCAACCACTGTGCCACCGTTCCCCACAAGCTCTCATCCCACATGAATAAGCATATATGTACATACGTAAGGGTGAGTGTTCATGGATGTTCGTTTAATTGAGAGGACAGGTAATATTTACTTAACTTTTGAAAGCACAGGCTCGCACATGCCTTGAGCATGTATGTAGGAGTAAGTGAGTGAGCGAGTGGATGAGTTGGGGAGTGAGTGAGCAAGCAGATGAGTGAACAAGTGGGTGAGTGAGCGAATGAGTGGGTGAGTGAGCGCATACATGCAGTGTGAGAGTGAGCGAGTCAGGGGGTGGGTGGTTGCGTGAGTCTTATGAGTGAGCGTGTGGGTGGGTGCGCGAGTGGGTGAGTAAACGAGTGACTTGAGGGCGTTTGTGGCCTCGCAGGCCTGACGTCGGCGCACCAGGTGCTGGAGGGCATGTCCGGCGTGGGCACCGTGGGCAAGCGCGGAGAGCGTGGCCGCAGGAAAAAGGCGGCCCTGGACGGTGGCGGGCAGCCGGTGCTCGTCGTGCCCTACCCCATCCTCGCGTCGGGCTCCGACCAGCCCAAGGACGGCAAGACGTACAAGTGAGTGCACTCGCGCCCCGTCCATCTCTCCTCATCTCCCATCTTTTGCCTCTTGCAAATACAGCAAGAGTAGGTTGCCAATGTACGTATGTTGAACTTACTTTCGTGCCTTACGTAGCCAACGAGGAAAGACCGTACCATCGAGGTAAGACCGTTCCTTCTACAGTGAGGGAAACAAGTATTTGATCCCCTGCTGATTTTGTACGTTTGCCCACTGACAAAGAAATGATCAGTCTATAATTTTAATGGTAGGTTTAATTGAACAGTGAGAGACAGAATAACAACAACAAAATCCAGAAAAACGCATGTCAAAAATGTTATAAATTGATTTGCATTTTAATGAGGGAAATAAATATTTGACCCCTCTGCAAAACATGACTTAGTACGTTGTGGCAAAACCCTTGTTCGCAATCACAGAGGTCAGACGTTTCTTGTAGTTGGCCACCAGGTTTGCACATATCTCAGGAGGGATTTTGTCCCACTCCTCTTTGCAGATCTTCTCCAAGTCATTAAGGTTTCGGGACTGACGTTTGGCAACTCGAACCTTCAGCTCCCTCCACAGATTTTCTATGGGATTAAGGTCTGGAGACTGGTTAGGCCACTCCAGGACCTTAATGTGCTTCTTCTTGAGCCACTCCTTTGTTGCCTTGGCCGTGTGTTTTGGGCCATTGTCATGCTGGAATACCCATCCACCACCCATTTTCAATGCCCTGGCTAAGGGAAGGAGGTTCTCACCCAAGATTTGACGGTACATGGCCCCGTCCATCGTCCCTTTGATGCGGTGAAGTTGTCCTGTCCCCTTAGCAGAAAAACACCCCCAATGCATAATGTTTCCACCTCCATGTTTGACGGTGGGGATGGTGTTCTTGGGGTCATAGGCAGCATTCCTCCTCCTCCAAACACGGCCAGTTGAGTTGATGCCAAAGAGCTCCATTTTGGTCTCATCTGACCACAACACTTTCACCCAGTTGTCCTCTGAATCATTCAGATGTTCATTGGCAAACTTCAGAGGGGCATGTATATGTGCTTTCTTGAGCAGGGGGACCTTGCGGGCACTGCAGGATTTCAGTCCTTCACGGCATAGTGTGTTACCAATTGTTTTCTTGGTGACTATGGTCCCAGCTGCCTTAAGATCATTGACAAGATCCTCCCGTGTAGTTCTGGGCTGATTCCTCACCGTTCTCATGATCATTGCAACTCCACGAGGTGAGATCTTGCATGGAGCCCCAGGCTGAGGGAGATTGACAGTTCTTTTGTGTTTCTTCCATTTGCGAATAATCGCACCAACTGTTGTCACCTTCTCACCAAGCTGCTTGGCAATGGTCTTGTAGCCCATTCCAGCCTTGTGTAGGTCTACAATCTTGTCCCTGACATCCTTGGAGAGCTCTTTGGTCTTGGCCATGGTGGAGAGTTTGGAATCCGATTGATTGCTTCTGTGGACAGGTGTCTTTTATACAGGTAACAAGCTGAGATTAGGAGCACTCCCTTTAAGAGTGTGCTCCTAATCTCAGCTCGTTACCTGTATAAAAGACACCTGGGAGCCAGAAATCTTTCTGATTGAGAGGTGGTCAAATATTTATTTCCCTCATTAAAATGCAAATCAATTTATAACATTTTTGACATGCGTTTTTCTGAATTTTGTTGTTGTTATTCTGTCTCTCACTGCTCAAATAAACCTATCATTAAAATTATAGACTGATCATTTCTTTGTCAGTGGGCAAACGTACAAAATCAGCAGGGGATCAAATATTTTTTTCCCTCACTGTATGTCGGTGCCACCGCCCACAGGACTTGGTGGCATTGATTCTAAAAAACAATTTTTTACTTCAAAAACGAAATTTACCATGCTCAGCATCTGTGTAGTAATTGCAGACACGTGTTCCCTACATTTATCGCAATCTTAATGGAATGATCACAAGTAAAATTCTAATGATTTATTATTGAATTTTGATGGGGTTGATTTTTCCGTCTACAGCTTGTGTACTCCCCCCGTCTGCCTCTTGCTTAAGTCCCGTCCACTCGACACCTTCCATGGTTTTCCGTCATCTCCCCCTCATCGCTTTTCCCATTCCCTACGCCTTCTCTGCCCCGTGTCTTTGTTTTTCCCTTTGTCCACCACGGTGGCGAGATGTCAACTCCCTCACCTGGTATGCAGGAGGTCGTAGGTTCGATCCCGACCCTGACGCTTGTATATTTGGAGTTTGCATGTTCTCCCTGTCGTCGCGTGGAATTTTCTCCAGTTTTTCCGTTCTTTCCCTCCACATTTAGAATCAGCATCACGCGTTTTAGAGTATTTGGCTGCTATAAATTTCCACGTGATGAAGATAAGCCACTTCGTTGAGCTCTCATTTGTAGCGAGGTCGCTTCTGAAAAAGAGCGATATAGCTCAGTGGGCCTCACCCTGGTAAAATAGAAAATAATTTTAGTTTTATTCCTCATCCCACCCCTGCTTTGTATCTACTCATGCCCTTTTTGTGTCCCCACATCTCCTCTTTACCTGCGCTGTCTCCCATTATCCGCCATTTGTCTCCTTGTCTTCACCTCTACTCATCTACCATTTGCCTCCCCGTGTCTTCCCCATCTCCTCTCCGTTCCCCTGACCTGTTTGCCTCCCGGGCATATGGGTACGATCACCGTCACCGCCATTCTCCCCCCCAATCCGAAATGCTCCTTTTTTTCAAGGCAATAGCACACGTAGCTTCTTTTTTCTCCGAGCGAGAGTCCTTGGCATTATCCGAGCTTATTTTGCTTGCGAATTCGATAACGCCTTACTCGTATCTGTCCTATCATCTCCATTACACGACTTATTAATGTTATGTCGGCACTCGCTGTCGGGAAATCCGAAACGGCGATTGGGCGGTGGATGTCCCAGTTGGTAGGGGCCACAGTGAAAGTTGTAACCGTGTCATGCTCGATTCTGATTGGACGATAAAGTCACGTGGGCTGCCTTGTACCATACCAAGTCCTGCCTTTGTTTCTCAAACGTTCAACTAAAAAAGTGCAGCAACCCTAATCAAGTTTAGTCAACTCTTGAAGCAGTTCTTCGGTATCCGCTTCCGCGGGCCATTCTCTCACAATAAATATTTCGCTGCTGTGTTTAAAGTTTTTCCAATGGATTCTCCATCCCGTAGCATAATGCTGATCACACAATCGAGATAAAATAAGGGAAAAGACAAGAAGATGAGAGGAAAAATGGATATCTCATCTCTATGTTGGGACCATTGCAACTTACTCGCTAACATATTTTTTTGTCGACATGCTTTTAGTTACGTTGCTAATTGGCATGCAACGATTAATCTCTTTCATCGATGTTTTCTCACGATGCACTTTTCAAATTGTGCCTACGAATCCTGGGTCTATAAATCGATATATGCAAAAAGACAACAAACGAGTTGCAGCACGTAACACACAAAAACAGGATGCAATCAGTCTTGAATCCCGACAACTCACTGGATCACTGTTGAGGGGCGGGGGGGGGCGTGTAAGGGGTGAATCATTATACGCTCAAATAAATCAGTATTGTGTATGACCCTTAGGTGTTGTACTGTCCTTTCAGATTGCAGTAGACTGTAAATTAACCACTGAGGTTAATTTAACTGCACGTGCGTTATAATTTGCACGCACGGCTAAGCACGCGCGTGTGGTTTTAGTTGTGGGGCATGCCCATGCATTTGTTTTTGACAAGGCAAGGTACTGAGTACCAACCCTTTTAAGTCCATCTAGATTCCTGAACTTTCCCACCCTCATCATAATGTATTCCCTCTCCATGTCCACCACCCCCCCTCTATCTTCATCCCTACACACTCCCTCTTCATCCCTACACACTCCCTCTTCATCCCCACTCACTCCCTCTCCATCCCCACTCACTCCCTCATCATCCCCACACACTCCCTCATCATCCCCACACACTCCCTCTTCATCCCCACTCACTCCCTCTCCATCCCCACTCACTCCCTCTCCATCCCCACTCCCTCTTTATTCCCACTCACTCCCTCTTCATCCCCACTCACTCCCTCTTCATCCCCACTCACTCCCTCTTCATCCCCACTCACTCCCTCTTTATTCCCACTCACTCCCTCTTCATCCCTTCTCACTCCCTCTTCATCCCCACTCACTCCCTCATCATTCCCACTCACTCCCTCTCCATCCCCACTCACTTCCTCTTCATCCCCACTCACTCCCTCATCATCCCCACTCACTCCCTCATCATCCCCACTCACTCCCTCATCATCCCCACACACTCCCTCTTCATTCCTACTCACTCCCTCTCCATCCCCACTCACTCCCTCTCCATTCCCACTCACTCCCTCTTCATCCCCACTCCCTCTTCATCCCCACTCCCTCTTCATCCCCACTCCCTCTTCATCCCCACACACTCCCTCTTCATCCCCACTCCCTCTTCATCCCCACTCCCTCTTCATCCCCACTCCCTCTTCATCCCCACTCCCTCTTCATCCCCACACACTCCCTCTTCATCCCCACTCACTCCATCATCATCCCCACTCACTCCCTCATCATCCCCACACACTCCCTCATCATCCCTACTCACTCCCTTTCCATCCCCACTCACCTCCTCTTCATCCCCACTCACTCCCTCTTCATCCCCACACACTCCCTCTTCATCCCCACCACCACCACCCTCCTGCTGCCCCTTCACATTCCCCTCCCCTCTCTCCCCAAGCTTATCCTCCTCAGCCCACACTTACCCCCCTGTCGACAGTGATCAATCACTGAGCCTCCTTTGTACTGCTGGAGCTGTTCCCAAATTCCGTTCGGTGCACTCGCTCCTTTCCACTATCCAGGTTTTTAATTATAGCAGTCTCTTTTCCTTTCGAGTGCACATTAAGTCATCATCGCACATTACGCTAGCCTGATGAGCGGTAATTGTGTCCAGAGGCCACCCCGCGAAGAGGAGTGCTCATGCCCTCGAATTGTAGGACAAATCCGCGAAAGCTTGCCTCTCCGCAAAACTTTCCACTTCCTTTGATTGATGCGGTTAATTGAGAGTCTATTCGCTGTGTGTTGTGCTGCTTTCCGAAGTGCATTTTGACGGTTTCATGTGGACCACTAAAATTGTGCTGTCATGAATCGAGCTCTTGTGCCAAGTTCGTTGCCTTGCCCTTGATCTCAAATTCCCGTCTGTCTCTTGTTTTTCAAAACTTGCATATACGCTCCTGCCAAATCGTTATAGTTTGTTGAGCATTGGCGGCAAAGTGGGATTATATGCGTAGAGTTGAGCTGCTGTGACTGCTGTTGAAAGTGTCGATGCCTGCAGAGTACCTAGTATGTCTCCAGCTGCCATTGCACTTAAACAAAATCTTGTTTTCAGAACTGTTATTTGTTCTTTAGTTTTAATAATGTAATTTAAAGTAGAATTTTACAGCGTGAAGTCAAGCTTCATCACGATAACCCGTGGTTGTATAAAATCATGATTAGGTCGCGAAACGTACAACTTATTGGCTTGCGAGAAAGTGTTTAAAAAATGTGGCCAAACATCCCAGTCTCAAGACGTCGGCCCTCTTAGGTAAATAAATGACTGTTATCACGATGATTACAACTGGTGTCAGTTTTCCTGCCCGTGCTGTAATCATGGACAGTTGCCATTGCCAGAGGAATGTGGAATTTCAGTAGTTGGCTCAGGGCCACCAACAGAGACGAGCCCACACTCATTTGACAGGGGAGGGGCGGGGGGGATGCTTGAAAAGTGACATAACTCATTGTGGACCTCTCAAAAAATGTAAAAGAAAAATATATTAATCTTTTCATACACTATCTTGCCAAGACACCGGGCTAGCTTGGTGAGAATTTTAAATGTTCGGACAAATATTTGGAGAGAGATAAAACGCCTAACTTGGTGATGACGACACTCCCACTGCTCGATCTCTTCATTAGGTGGGGTTGATAATCGTGTGTTCGAGTCAACCACCTGTGGGATTAAGAGGTGACCCCCCCATACCTAGATGGCAGTACAGCAAGTAGGTTCCTTACCTATGTGTACTGCATATGTTGCTTGCTTGTTATCGCCTCATATGCTTGGTGGGAGTTTTTTTTTCCGACCAGGGACTCGCCACCTTTCTCCCATGTGGCATAAAAAAATAAAAAGTCGAAATTCGTCAAATATCCGACTGCAGGAGCCACCTGAAAAAAGAGCTTACACTCAAACCTTTCTGCATAAATAAATTACAATTGCTACTATTTTGCATGCTACGATATATTTTTATATTTATATAATATTAATACTCTATTTTTGTCCCCCCTCTCCAAAAGATAAGTTCATCTAATCGGATTATTTCATGTGCCATCACTTGTTGTTACGTTACAGTTTAAACCCCTTCGGGTCAATCGCGGAGGGAGGGGGTCAAGACACCAAGTAAGACAAATCGTTTTTTTTCATCATCAGTGACACAAAAGATACTCGATCGCAAATGCAAGGATGCCACACAGCCCCCCCCCACGAGTGAACGCCTCCTCGTGTTGTCGTCGATGTTCGGTATCGTCGCGCGGCCCCCGAAAGGGGTTCTGCTTTTGTGGGATTGTTTGGCGCCCGCCTCCCAGCGTGGCTCTCGAGTTTCGCTAGATTTGGACAGGCGGTGATGTGGCTCGGTGGCTCGGGGGGGGGGGGGGGGGAGGTGGGGGGGTTCATAACGGGTGTGTCAAAGCACTGAGCCCGCACGCTGCCGAGATGCCGGGTTCGGAACCGGGGGTTGTGTCCACCGAGGATTAAACCGGCCTTCAAAATTCCAGTGGATTGCTGGGCTCCGTCCCGCAGACCAATGGCTGCACAAGGACCCAACCTACTAAATGTTTGTTGAGGTTAATTATGAATGCTAAATGTTTTTTTATAAATTTATTTCGGCATAAAGGACTACAAGTTTCACTTGATTGACACGCAGCGAATGCTCGTTCATTTTTTTTCCTCACCCCAGATTTTATGCTGAGTTTGCTTTCGGCATCACCGAATGAGACTAATTCGGAGCTCTGCAGCGAGCACTGAATCGCCTTGTGCGAGAGAACTGCCCCCAGAAGTTGACGTCATGTAACTGCTTCTGAAGTCGCTTAAAATAAGCACCTTTATGCGCACGATTTAAACACCTTTACATCACTGAAATGTTTAAATCTCTTTCGAGCTGGAATTGATAGAAATTGAGTGTAGAACAACATTTAATGATCGTTTTTTTTTTGACCAGTCATTGCCAGTCGGGCCGAGATCATCAACTCGCTGCACTTGAGAACCCAGTTTCAATCACAGGTGGCTTTAACCAGGATTCCAACCCAGAATCTTAGCAGTGCCGGCTCTGTGCTCTGACCTCTGTGTCACCCGGCCACCTCTAGCAGTGCATACTCTTTAACGTAGTACAAATGAATGTGGTCCAGCGTCGGATTGACTTCAAAAGTAGTTCTGGTAAGTCATCTTCCTGGGTCTTTCTGACACGACCTGATGACACATTGCTCGCTGCGGCAGTCCCTGATAGAATTGTAATCACCTTCGAATGTGACATCGTTGACAACACAATTATATACTTGGACCTGTATATGTTTTACTCGGACACATAGCGAGAGTGGTGCAGATGTTGAATGTTGCAGTCAGCGGTGGCGTGTGTATGGAGCTGAGAGTAGTGATTGAATTAATTACAGCTGAAATTTTAGGGGTTGTAACGATGCTTTAATTATTCTCGGTTTCTTTGATGCGTGACAATTGCATGAAATTTATAGGCTAATGCTAGGCTAATGGAGCAAACAAAACTCTCCAAATGAGACGGAACAAATTAAAAACAATGCAAACGAGGAAGTAAAAATTGAACAATCTATCGTTTCTTGAATCAAATGATATCCATCAATTCGCTGGGGGAGGGGTAGAGGTTGGGATAATTGCCAATGAATGTATTTTGCGTTGATGCTTGGATCACGGTGGCGAGATGTTAACTACCTCGCCTGGTATGTAGCAGGACGTGGGTTTGATCCCGACCCTGACGCCTATACATTTGGAGCTTGCATGTTCTCCCCGTGTTCGCATGAATCTTTCTCCACATTTATGAACATGTGTTTAGAGTTTGTCTGCTATCCATTTACACATGATAGGACGCTTTGTTAAGCTATCATTTTTGACCGGGCCGCTCCTGAAAAAGAGCTATATAGCTCAGTGGGCCTTATCTTGTACAATAAAGATAGTGAACTAGTTAATGAGACATGAAACATCAGTTGATGAATCGATGTCAATTCTTCAGATTATGATGCATGCATCAAATCGCATGTGTGTAAGAATTGATATTTTAAATTCCTGTATCTTGTGGGCTTACATGACCCCCCTTCAGCCGCTGTTGACAGCTTCATTCACCACGGTGTACGCTTAAAAATGTATTCATGAATAAAATCCCAACTATTGGGGCGAGACAATTCATCTCAACCGATCGCCAGCGGGGACGGGTACACCGTTAGACACCCACGATAAATGGAATAAAGAATCTACGGGACCCAAATTTAAGACATCGTTACGCAAGCTGTACAGAGTCCTTCACCGCTCTCTGCATCACACGCGTAACCCCCCCCCCACTGCAGCCAGAAAAGTAGACCGCCCCCCACTGCCGCCATTTTGTTTGAACGTAGCGAAACTTTTTGGGGGATGTGGGCACAGTGCGTTTGGCGTTCCCCTGCGGGCAAGGGTATGGGTCTGCACCGCACGTCGGCGCAGCGCGAGAGGCGTTCGGAAGCTTGACACGTGACCTCGTGGCGGAAAGCCGCCACGACTCGTGGCTCAGTGCACACGACCCCACCACCGTTTGATTCCCGGTTGTGCTCACCGGATGGACGATGATTTGCGTCCCGGGAAAATAATCGCCTGCGCTGCGAGGATAGGCCACTGAGTTGTCCCCCTTGGTCGTAAAATGTATTGTTGTTGGACTTTTTGGAGAAATATCAAACGCGCGCTGCAGAGTGGAACCAATTGTTGTGTTTTGAGTCGCTACAGAATCCCACGTCTACACTTGCAAAAGTTATAAGCAAGCATCATCAGCCCCATGCACTGGTTAGGTAAAAGGACGTATTTAGCTCACTGGTAAAAACACAAAAAACATGCTCTTCGTATTGTTGGTTGATGTTTAAAATCTTTCTGCGTGGTGGTGCACATGCAAGTTTTGAAAGATGCCCTCGCCATGCTCTGTGGCTGCTGGTTGCTATGCTTTTAACCTGATTTGGATCAAGTTCAGGACGCTGGTAAAAGCAAAGCCCTGTTTTGTACCACCAACTTTCATTCATACCTTGACGTGGCAAAGACATGCAGGAGATAAATGTCGACGCTTTGTCTATGTATCAGCCATTGGGGCGTTAGTGACGGTGCACTATAGTTGCAAATCCCACGACCTGTTTAGTGTACCGCCTCGTTTATTACATTTTAAATAATATGCCATAATGTTTAACAGCCCTTCTGTGTCAGTCTACTTGTAGATAAAGGCCCCTTCCCTGCGCACTGTTAGTCATGGGGGTTGTGCGACCGAACTTTACTACGCTGGTCAGTGCAGATTGGTCAAAGAGGTGGGGGCGGGCGGGGGCCCAGGACCAGTTTATAACGACCACTCGCCATTGATGCTAGTCATGGCCTGTGATTGAACTCAGCTTTTCGGTTTGGTAGCATTGCGTGTTGAACCGCTGTGCCACTGCTCAACCCCCTCGCTCAGTGTGTTGCTAAGCGACATGTATTTTGTACTGTCCTCGTGGATTGTGGGTAATATAATGAACTGACCTGAATGTGAAACGATCTGAAATCATTTATTTCGCATTGAAATATGAAATTGGTCTTTTTTTATGCACATTTAATCCTTAAGGAGTGATTAGAATCGCTGACATGGAGGCATGTCACGATGCCTTGATTAATCGATTATTAATAATTTGTTTAGATCATGGATATGTATATGCTAACGTTATGTTTAGGCAAACAGGGACGAACAAAACAGCACAAGTAAAGCAAATGCAATGTGTGAATGAATAGACGCAAAGCCAGAAAAATGTGGACAAAAATCATCTTACTGAATCAAATTGTAACCCTGAATAGAGAGAAATGTTACCTTGAGACGAATGGAACAAAGGAATGAATGAGTGACAATAAGAATCAGACAATGGTGAGAATTAATTCAATTGCTGGTGGTGTGAGTGTTTACATGCCTATTGAATTGTTATGTTCTCACAACAACAACAATAATAAGAGTGGTTGGGTGCTCATCATGTTTATGAATTGTATAGAATGTCCTTCTTACTTCTGTGTCTATTTGTCACTCTCTTCTCCCCTAAACCCCATCCGCAACCCCAACCGAACCCATCCACCCATCTCTGCGCATGCACGCTCACGGACACCCCTACCGATCCAACCAATTCCATCTAAACAAAACAAATCCGCAACCTCCGCTCCCTCGCACAACCCCATAACGACAACGAACGTCTCCTCCCGACCAATCGCCAACCGCCGCGGCGGGTGGTCCCCCGCGACGACGACAACGACGTCCCCGGTGGGCAGGTGCAAGATGTGCCCCCTGACCTTCTTCACCAAGTCGGAGATGCAGACGCACGCCAAGTCGCACACGGAGGGCAAGCCACACAAGTGCCCGCACTGCTCCAAGTCGTTTGCCAACGCCTCGTACCTGGCGCAGCACCTACGCATCCACTCGGGCGTGAGGCCCTACCACTGCTCCTACTGCGAGAAGGCCTTCCGCCAGCTGTCGCACCTGCAGCAGCACACGCGGTGCGTGGGCGGGGGTGGTTTTTTTTGCGTGCGCTCCTTCGCGTCTCCGAGGTGGCGAGCGAGAGACGGCGGTGACGGGTCGACGCCATCGCAGCGAGATTGTGTCTCGGGACCGCTTTGCGTCACATTTCATCTCTCTCTTTCTCTCTCGCCACCGTGGCGCCGCATGTTAACTACCTCGCCTGCTATACAGGAAGTTGTGGGTTCGATCCCGACCCTGTCGCCTATACATTTGGAGTTTGCGGTGTCTCTCTCCCCGTGGTCGCGTGGATTTTTCTCTGGGCCCTCCGGTTTTTCCCTCCACAATCAGAATCAACGTCTACGCGTTCAGAGTATTTGGCTGCGAGAAATTTTCACGTGATGATAAATAAGCCACTTCGTTGAGCTATCATTTGTGGCCAGGTTGCTTCTGAAAAAGAGCTATATAGCTCAGTGGGCCTTACCTGGTAAAATAGAAAGTTTAGTTTTATATTTTTAGGGCGCCCCCAGTGGCAACTGCTGAACCTGTGCGTCACGAGGTGACTCGGAACCTGGCCTGCATCGTGCGTTAGTCTGCCAGCAAGGCGAGGCGGACGATGATTGCTGTTGTGTGTATCCCAATTGAGTAGTTTGTGGGGAATTTTTTTTTTTATTTGGCAAATTTGGCCCGTGGCACCACCAAACAATGGGCCACATGCGCAGGGGATCTCGAATGTCCACTGTGTAGCAGACGCAGTGTACTTTACGGTTGATACTGCCACAGTGATAACCAGGGCGGCCACCGGTTTAGAACTGTGAAACACTGCAACAAGTGGCAACCGCGCGCTGCTACTGAGCTGCGTTACCGCCTCGTAGATGAACTTGTTTACAAGTCAATCGGTCCATGGGCCCCTCCTGTCCCTTCCATTCTCTTCCCTTCTCCCTTGCACAATCATCTGCGTCGTGCAACCCTCTCAGGCTGGAGCCGGTGTTAGTGGTTCGCGCACTACGCTATGAACCTGCCTAAGCCGAGTTCGGTTCCCGGCCACACATCGGCAGCGAGTGATATATATGACCGGTCCTGTGCCTCCCATAACTTTTCACCGACCTGCACTAGCCAGCCTGATGAAGTGCGGTCAAACAACCCCCCATGACCAACGGGGGCTTGGGGGGGATCGCCTTGCGTCCAGTGTTCAATTGATAGACCAAGATACACGTCACATTGTAGACTAGTGGTCGATACTCGGCTCCCAGACTTCCATTTAAAACCCAACCCGTGCCTTCTGGGTGTGCACCGATGCAAGTGACACCAATTGGTTTTGGAGCGCATCTTTAAAGTCTCTACTGCCTTCTCCAGTGTCGTCCTCGTAACCGAAGGTTGATTCCCATGACGGAATCATTCCATCTCTTGCAGTGTTCAGCATGTTACCCATGGAGAGTCCTGTTCAACTGCTCATTGTCTCTCTAACCTCTTGCTCACTTCCCTTCCAGTTTTTTTATCCCCCAAATCACTGTCGTTGTCGTCAAACCTCCAGCGGCGCCCCTCTTTGGTTGTGTCACCGCACGTGCCACCACCGCCTTGCCACCGTGTACATTTGTTTCGCGTGTCTTGTGTGCGCTGCAGAATCCACACAGGTGATCGGCCTTACAAGTGCGCTCACCCCGGCTGTGACAAGGCCTTCACCCAGCTCTCTAACCTTCAGGCAAGTTGGTGCGGTCTCTGTGGAATTCTCACACACGGGAGACTCGTGATGTCCCTGCAGGAGTTCCTGGGTGGGGGGGGGGGGGGTGGTCAGCAGAGAGAAATTACCCGGACAACATTGGTGACGAATATCTGAACCGGTTCTGGGACTGCCCGAGCATGACTCGGCCTGAATTGAGTGCCTGGTGCCGTGTGTAAACAACAGCATTCGGGAGATAAAAGACAGCTCGGTGTGTTGCTGGCCACCCACCCACCCTGACCTCATGTGCCGTGTCGGCCTTGATAGGCGTTTCGCCAACAACGCTAGCTCATGTCAGAGGCTGCGCAGCGGGACGGGGATCTTTGGCATTGCGTCAGGTTCTGTTATCGACGGATCACCACAGGTGTGGGAGCTGTCCCTCGAGCGTCTCGCCCTCTCTCCGTTCCCTCCTTCCACCACCCTTCTGTCCTCCCTCGTGCCCCCCCCCACCCCGCTCTTCCGGCCCGGCCCCCCCGTCGCGTGGCGCGTGCAGTCCCACCAGCGGCAGCACAACAAGGACAAGCCGTACAAGTGCCCCAACTGCTACCGCGCGTACACCGACTCGTCCTCGCTACAGATCCACCTGGCAACGCACGCCGTCAAGCACGCCAAGGCCTACTGCTGCAACATCTGCGGCAGGGCTTACACCTCGGTCAGTGCACGCGCGGGCGGTTCGTCGCCGTCGCGGCGACGGAGAGGTCCGCTGCACCACGCGGCCGAGTTGTTATGTTGATGCAGAAGTAGAGGAAGTGTGGCGAGACGTTAACTACCTCGTCTGGTATACGTGAGGTCGTGGGGTTCGATCTGGACCCTGACGCCCTGCTGTATATTTGGAGTTTGCGTGTCTCTCTCCCCGTGGTCGCGTCTCCGCGTCTTCCGGTTCTTCCCTCCACATTTCGAAACGTGCTTTCAGAGTATTTGGCTGCCGTAAATTTCCACCTGATATGCCACTTCGTTGAGCTGTCATTCGTGGCGAAGGTCACTTCTGAAAAAGAGCCCTACGGCTCAGTGGCGCCTTACCTGGTAAAAGAAACATAGCACATATAGTTGCAGCAGCGATAGGGTGTGTGTGAATAAGATGCAGTAGGGTTGCGACGCTTGGTGCTGTTCTCGCGTGCGATGGCGGCGGCGGCGGCATCGTGGTTCAAGAGGTTGGTGCCAACGTCGAGGTCTCCCGGCCACGACGAGAGGACTCCGGAACCAACTAAACTATATTTTATTTTACCAGGTAAGGCTCCACCGAGCTATATAGCCTCTGGTTGCAGGAGCGACCTGGCTACCACAAATGATAGCTCAAGGAAGTGGCTTATCGCGTGGAAATCTAAAGCAGCCAAATGCTCTGGAATGTGGAGGGAAAAACAGGGGACCCAGAGAAAAATCCACATGATCACGGGGAGAGATACACGCAAACAGCAGGCGTCAGGGTTGGGATGAAACCCACGACCTCCTGCATACTAGGCGAGGTAGTTAACATCTCGTCACCGTGACGCCGAGGAATGTGTGGCTGCAGCAAGGTTAGAGTGCTGGATTAGTTGCATCAGGGTCGGGGGTGTTACATGAGTCGCAGCAGGGTTGGTTTGTAACTTTCTTGACGAGCACCAGCATTGTTGTTTGTTGCCCATGTGTGTCACTGTGTTCGTCACACCTTCGTTTATATTTAAGCGAGCGAATGAGAGGCTGGTGTAACTTTTACTGACTTGCCAGAGAGTGCATTTTCCATTGGCGTTTGTGCTCCGTTCTCTCTGTCCCCCTCTCTTTTTTTATCTCCATCCCTCACCTCGTTGACTATCCTCACGTTTCTTATCTCTCCATCTTACATCACTCTTCTCTGATGCCCTCTTTCTTCCTTTTCCTATCTTCTCCCTCCCACACCTTTCCCTATTTTTTGTTTATTTTTCTCCATCCTCCCTTCCGTTCCTTCGATCTTCCTCCTCTCATCTTAATATTTAAAAAAAAAATGTCACCTCCCTGCTCTTCTGTTCTTACCTCCCTCCTATAATTTGTTTCCCTGCCCGCTCCCCCCCCGCCCCCTCTCTCTCTCTCCGCGTTGGTGTCCACAGGAGACGTACCTGGTGAAGCACATGAGCAAGCACTCGGGCCTGGACCCCAGCGCCGCATCGGGGCACCAGTCTCCGCCCCCCAACCCGGACTCCCCGCCCTGTCCTATCCGCCTGCCCATCATGTGACTCCCGCACCACCCACCTGCCTCACCCGCTCGCTCGCTCTCTCGCTCTCGCTCTCTCGCTCAGTGCCGCCCCCCGCCCCTGACCTCCTCCCCCCACCCACCCCGCTGTCCCCCCCCCACCCCAATCCAACCCACCCCAGACACGAGCCAGAGACTCGTGACAGCATCCCTCCCCTCTCCACTGACCCCCCCTCCCCTCCCGGAACCCTACCCCCCCCGATCCCTCCGCTTCTTCCCCGCCGCCGCAAATGCACGCCGCGCAGATTCACTCTCAGCTTGACTTCTCTTTGCGTTGCCGTTTCATTAAAGGCCCGCCGCATGCCTTGTATCGGTAACGAACTAATGGTTACAAGTAACGGTGAATGGTGATGATACGCTAACCGCAGCGCACACACACGTTTGTCACTCGGTGCCGATTTTGTGGCGTGTCGGTCGATAAGTCTTTTTGAATGCACGTGCCACGAAAGTTTTTTGCAAAAAAAATATTCCCTTGACTCGCCGTGCGGCCCCCCCCCCACCCCTCCTCGATCCGTTTTTTTTAATGATCACTCCGTCAAAATAATAAAGAGAAGTAAGGAGGAACACTTTGTTGAATTGCTACCATGGATATTTGGAACATTTTGTTGAAAATCGTTTGTCGGCAGCCTCCAGCGAGGAAGGTAGCGAGTTCATAGTTTGCCAACGTTTTGAAGACAATCCCTCTCCTTGCTTATTTGTACAAGTACGCTCGGGCGAACACAATCCGCCTGCTGTTAAAACAATCTATAAATATTTTGACCGCCCGTTGCATTTACCATTTTTGCTATTTTATATATATGTATCCCATCATTTTGTGCATCGGCATACGCAAGGTAATGTTGTTTATCGTTTACCGGAAGCCCATTGGACGGTGAAGGCAGTTACGTGACCCCCCGCCCCCCCCCTCCCCCGCAACCGCGACATTTGTTTTAAGTTGCGTTGGTGAGCAATAAAAGTCACGCCGTAGACGACCATCATTCTCGTTAAATTTGAAGGGGGGGGGGGGGTGGGAGACTTGATATAAATCGGGGCGGGGGGGCAGGGGGGCAATGTGTTCCAGCACAGGCATGAGACAATTATACGACATCATGTGATGAATTACCGAACCTGTCTGCTTGCCATTTTACTAATTTTTTTTTAAACTTCCACTTTCTTTGTTTTCTAGAAAATCATGTGACTTGAATAGGAGCAACGTCAGTCATGTGAGCGACATTCACTGCAAGTCTGAGATGTGTCATGTGACGCACTCCTTTTATCACGTGATGTAAGCTTCAAGCACCCCCCCTCCCCCCTTCCCTTTGACCCTCGCCCCTCACCCCTTTACCCTCCCAGTGGTGCCCTGCCTCCAGCCCCTGCCCCTTAGCCTCTACCCCACGACCACTCCCACCTCCTCCCCTCCTCCCACGTCTCGGCCAAACGTATTTTTCCGTAGTTCTGTCCTTCCCCGCTGGAAGGATACGAAACCCGCTCGCCCGACGTTCGTAGGGCGCGGTCGCCAGTGGCTGGCGGTGGCTGGCGGCGGCGGCGGGGGCGGGTGAGCCCGAACGTTTTGCCTCTCGTCGCCGAAGACCTGCAAAAAACGAGAGGACGCTTTTGCGCATACGCTTGGACTTTTACGGACGCCGAAGGCAAGACTCCTCCTTCCTCACACTCTCACCGCAACCACCTCCCTCCCCCCCCCACCCCAAAAAAAAAAAACTCTACACCCCGTCGCCAACAACCGGCATCGTGTTGAAAATAAAAAAGACTTCGGTGAACGTGAAAACTTGAGCGCAATGTGGAGCGTAAACGCACGTGCCTGCTTGCCTGACTCGGGGTCGCGCGTTTCCGATGGCGCGGTGTGACTTTGAAAGAAAAAAAACTATATATATCGTTGTCAACGCACGGTGCGCGACGGGATAAAATTTGTGGCGCGAAAAAATGTTTGCGCGTCCGCGCCAATCGACTTCCCCCGCACTCCACTCCCCCCTCCACTGTCCTTCCACCACCGAACACTTTTGGGACAAGTTCACATCCTGACGGCAGCTAAAGGGACGCCGCTGCCATCCAACGGCAGTGGCGTGCCCGTAAACCGGTTTTGTACATAAGTGTCGGGTGAGCAGCGCTAAGCAGTGCCCACTCCGGCAGCACGGTTCTCACTCTATTCAAGGTTTAACGTTAACATTACCCGGTTATAATTTTATTTTAGACATACTCTCTTCGCTTGATAACTGCCACTGTGATCAATGACGGGATAACTATAACTGTATTAACTGATGGATTCATATTTACTGTCACGTTCTCGGTTTTGGTTTTTTCGCTGATAGACGACATGACCTGCTTGCCGAAGATGAGTTACGTGCCGAGTTTTTGTTTTCTCTATTCGTCGGTCTCAAGAGAAGGCTACGTTTGTCGCTAATCCTCTCCTCAACCGTCAAAATGGTGTCTACGCGACTTCAATGCGCACATTACGAGCCCCGTGGATTCGCTTTCCCATTGCACAAGCAGCCGCTGTGAACGTTTAGTGAAAAAAGGTGGCCCAGTCCGCTTGTTAAGTCTTGTCGGGCATGCGATGGTTTACTTATCCTTGCCCACTGGCCTGACTGTCGCCGTGATGCACGTGACAAGAGAGAGATGGGCGCGCCACGGCGGCGAGATGTTAACTACTTCGCCCGGTATACGGGAGGTCATGGGTTCGATCACGATCCTGACGCCTGCTGTATACTTGGAGTTTGCATTGTCACCCTGTGGTTGCGCGGATTTTTTTTCTCCAGGTCCTCCGGTTTAACCCCCTCCACATTTGCAATCAACGTTTCGTTCGGATTATTTGGCTGCTATAAATTTTCACGTGACGAATAAGCCGCTTCGTTTGCGCTATCGCTCGCGATCGCCAGGTCGCTTCTGAAGTGAGAGCGATATATAGCCGAGACGTGACGGTTGAAACCGCACTCCCCCGCCAGGACCCGCAACTCTTCCCGTCGGCTGCGATTACCATGGACGGAGGTGGGCGGCTTTCGTCTCAAATTATCCACCCCCACACACAGCTTCCACCCCCCCCGCTAACACTCAGCCCCAAATTGAGTCATGTGTGTGGAGGGGGGGGGGGCGGCGGCAGGTTTAACATATAGAAAGTATATATATAAAACATTTCATTTTGGAACCTAGCTGAAAGGCAAAGGCGTGATTGGTTTTGGTGTTTTTACAAACATCGGTCAGCCATCGCGGTTACTTAAGAGGAAGCGGCCGACCGGTGATTTTAACTCGACCCCCCTTGTACAATGTTGCCGTGACCCCAGTTTGTACTTTTACTACGACGGATGCAGAAACCTCTGGGTACCAAACGCGCGCCCATCTTTTTTAAACCGAACCTTGCGTTTTACCGAAGAGGTTCATCGTTCTCGCGTGTGTTTTTTTTTTATTTTTTAACTTAACGTCACGACGACGTTGCAGCGAGAGGCAGAGGGAGAGCTTAGTTTCGTTAACGTGGAGCTGTCTTTTTTTTGCTATTTTTTTTTTCATTTGAGAGAATATATCGAGTTACACTTGTGTTTTTCGATTCGGATCGAGAGCTCACATTATAATTATTAGTGCCCGTTTTCGATGATTAAATACTGTGCACGAATAAGCGTGGCACGCGTATATGGAAAGGAAAAAAACGGTGATGGTGCGTGCGATGACTGTCACTTCTCAAAGTTATATTTTAGACTGAGTGGCCTTCAAAGTCAATACATACTGAGCGTTTAACGAGAAATTTTAGCAAAAGTACTCTCCTCCCTCCTCGCTTATCTCCGACTAAAGTCGAACATTACGAATAATTTTTTGCGTTTCCATTAAGCTTTTTTTGTGCATAATTATTATGATTACAATAATATTTTTACAATAGCACTATTGGCTATACATTAGTATATTGTAAGATATGAGGTATGTAGATTATAAAACTGCATTTATACTTTAATAATCCCACTAATATGGTGTATAAGATGGTTTTGCATGGCTGTTCCTGTACATATATAAAAAAAGTATATATGAAGTGAGGAAAGGGGTTGTGGTTTTTTTTTTACGTACCGTGTGTGTTGGCTAGAGAGAGAGAGAGAAAAGAAATGCCACATTGGCATGGCTATTGTGTTAAACCATTGCGTTGGTTTTCACCACCGCCTGGTACATTTCAGTGTGCAACTGGACAAGCCTTTCTCAGTGTTGGCAGTCACACGTGCGGCACCCCCCCCCCGTACCCCCCCCTCCCCCCTTGTTTGGTCCCACCCAGCTCAACGGGCAGAGAGAAGGTGCGATGGGTAGTAAGAGCCCTGCGCGTGTGTGTGTGCCGGGGCTCTCTTGTCTCTCTTCCTCCGATCCCCCTCCACCCCCGCCAGCAAAAGAGGTGCTCGGTTTGTTTCGGAAGTCAGTGCGTGCGTGCGTGCTTTTAACGTTTCCAACAAAGATTCGCGAGCAATGTGACAAGAGACGCAGGGTCGCTTTCGCCGGGAATAGAAACGCCTAAATGCCCGGGTGCTGAAGTTTGGTTTCGTGTTACTTTTACCGTGATTTTTTCCGCTCTGCCAACCCGTTACCCCGCTCCCCGCCCCCTCCCCTCCTGTGCGCGCGCGCTTTGGCATCGTTGATGAAATCGGTGCGTACGCGCGTCTCCTTTCACCGATCTCGCCACGGCGAGTAGACAAGCTGCGATGATTCGTCGCCGTGGGGTTGGAGAGAAGCAGATTGGGGGAGACGAGGCCTCGCGCAGACTTCACGTTAGCAGTTTCCCGAGCGGCAGGAGAGTAGGTGGGTGCGATTTATTGGGAGCGGGTTCTCGTCGTGAGCGACAACATCGATACATCCGACGTAATTTTAGGTCCTTTTTTTTTGTATAACCATACTACTGCCTCGACAGTGCCAAATAATTTTTTTGGCGATGAAGCCAATTCATTTATTTAGCGACAGCCTCTCTTTTGCGTCCGGTGGCGGGTGGAGGGGGGGAACCTTCAAGGTCGCCGCCGCCGGCAAACCGAAGCGTTTTTATTCTCCAGCAAAAGGAGTCCAAATCTCGTTGCGATCTCGTGAATGACAAGGTGTTTTCTTCGATATAAGCATGGGAGCAAGTCCCCTCGCATTAATATTACTCTATTTCTTTTATTATATTTCTTTTATTCCGCTGGCGTCGACGATTAACAAAAAAAAATCGTCGGAAGCATTCACTCTTGAAATGTCACGCATTTAAAGCGTCGGATGCCAAGTGCACACGCGCGCTGTAGTAAAACTATCACCGACTCGCTAATAATCCGGCAAATTGAGCACACTTTCTTATCCGGCAGAAGTAAAAACGGGAATCGTTGAACCGTGCTTTCGATTGAAAACGTAGAAGAGTGGCTTTTCCCTGCGTATTTTTACGATACTTCCCCAACACCCGCCGCTATCGCTGTTTTTTCCCCTTCCCCCCTGATGTTTTTTTTTTAATAAGGACACACGGGCTCACAGTGGACTAATGAATATAGAGAACAAGTGTTGTTACATTGCACATAGCTCTGTAAAGTATTGAGGGTAGGGGAGGGGGCGAGCTTTGAAAGAGAGATTAAATAATGAGAAAGAAACTCCCGAACGGATTAAAAAAAAACATTCTCACTTTCCGTGAACATGTTTTTGGATATGTGTCCTTTTACAGATACAACTGTTGCAATATATACGGAGGGGTATGCAAAGTGTTTTTATTTTAAATAAAAAGACAATTTCACTAAAGTTCACTAAAAATACTGTTTTAAGAAGTTAACAGGTAACGATTGTGCGATTTGCTTGACGTTCGGTTTTATCGATCACATTGAGAGTTACCAATTCACTTTATGGATTTTCCTAAATTATTGTTTTCAAGTACAAATTCACAAACTGCCGTGCAATTACTTCTTTTCCCGCTCAGTTTAAAACGAACTTCAAAAGGAAAAAATGTAAATTACGGGAGCTAAGAACACTCGGTCCAAATGACATTTAAAAAAAATTGACAGAATTCTCCGGCTTGTTTTTTTTTTTAGATGTGCCGCGTGTTGTTCAATCTTGCTGTGCTGGGCGTTTCACTCCCCGCTCTGGGATCTTGTTTGATTCTTTCCAAAAATGAAACGTCGGGACATCATGCCCGGAACGCAACGCGGTACAACCCAACGCACGTGCACACACACGTCGGGAGAGATCTACAGCACAATCGCAAAAAACCTACACAATATCCGACTCCTCGTTTCACGCTTGTGGCATTTTCTTTCAATCAAGAAGGGTTTGTCTTTTCATTAATAGCTTCTACTGTTTTGTGTCCCGACAATTCTCAAATGAGCGACAGCATTTCGTTTTGGATAACAATCGTGGATGTGTTTTGCCTTATAGACTTTTTGCCGGACAGCATATCCTGACTTTTGCGGCCACGGTGAGAATCAACGTGCGTTTGTGGCACGTCCGCTGTTGACCGCGCTGAGAGAATACTTTATTTAACCTGACAGTCTCGTAGAAACGTCGCAAGCCAATTTTGCGCACAATTAAAAAAAATCTCAAGCTTGATATGCCATCTCATTGGAAAGGTTAATAATTTTAATCGTTTTTTGTAAACGTGTTCGTATATTTCTCTTTATTTTTTTTCTCTCAAGAGGTGTCCTTTGCAGTGCTGTATACCTGATCTATTATTATACAATGTATTATTATAATAATTTGTACTATGCTCCAGTCATTTTAATAATGCATTGACAGTATACTGTAGTTAGGGAATCAATTTAACGTTTCTTTTTAAACAAAAATAAAAAAAATTACTATATATATAACAAGCACTTGTACAGACTTAACTGAAAAATGTAAATGGGGGTTGCTTTCCTTCTAAAATAGCCACCACATGATTTTACAGAATTTCTCACTGAGACCGTTTTTAGTTGTGTCTATCGCCGGGTCAGCAGTGTTCGACTCACCACAGATGCTTTGTATTTTACGAAATGGGACATACGATGGCTTTTTTTTAAATGCACCGGACTTTAAAAAAAAATACAAAAAGAACAAAGTTGTGTTCGCTTGTAATTGTACCTGTGACATTGTTTATATTGTATTACTATACGCGTAACATTTGCTATTTTTTGTCTCATGTATAGCATTCATTTAATGTATATAACAACAGCAAACAACTTTGTTTTGTTATACCTGTATCATTAAACATTTTAGAAACCAAAATTCTGCATTGCAACCTTCTTGCTCATCGCCTTCTCTTTTAAACAAATAATTATTTATAATTGTATCCCTCTTGCGCCATCAGTATTGCATAACGAGACGAATAATCTATTATCTGTCTCCGTCACAGAGCCAGTGCAACTTCTTCGTGTTTGAGAATGTACGTACGCGTGTTGGACTTCTCTCACACCGCACGTATCCAACCGTGCTAATCGGAGGTGCGGGGTGAAGAACAAAAACCTAAACACAAAAAGCAGTTATAAAGAAAGTAGTTCTCATTCGCTCAATCACCCACCCTAGTGGCTTCCTAAAATATCGGAAGGAAGAGCGTTCCAGATGGCCGCTAGAAGCGCATCTGCGCGATGCAGTGACCGTCTTTGTCCTATGGCTTTCCGTAAGCGGCTGCTGCAAGGATGACCGAAGTTCGTGTGATGATGTGTGCTCCTTGAGATCAGCAAGGTTATTGTGGTTCATTTGTGGCAAGCGAAAATAGCTTTCAGAAGTGGATATGACGGAGCTACCGCTCGTGATAACTTCAAGTGAACTCTGGTCCATGCGGTATGGAGCAGCACTTGCCCACTCGCTCCGCATATACGAGAAAGATGTTTGTCACATGCCACTCAATACGAATTATTTACTTCTCAGAGATATTTTATTTCTTACTTCATAATGGCCATCGAAAAGCCACGAAGCCACCGCTGCTGAGATCCCGAGTTCAAGACTTGCCCAAGATGGTTGCAGGGTGTGCGTCTTTTTGTCACACCAACAAAAATGAAAGCATAATTGTCCAATCAGTGTCGCATTCTGAGGAAAATAATTATCCATTGGGAATTTATCCAAGGGATCAGTGCGTTAACCCTGTGTCAGAATAATGCTGGAAGCCGGCATTACAGCACCAAAGGCACAAACTCGGGACAGACCTTTAAAATGTCCTGAAAAAAAGTGTTCCGTGTCAACCGGTGCAATATTATATTTCTTGGAGCTTGAATAAGCCCAATTTAGTGAAAATACAAAAATGTGGTGCAGTTATTGGTGACTGGGTTAGACCGTAAACTCAATACACTTGATTAGAGGCTTTAATCACGGGTTGCCTATCAAGGGGATTCATAATGGCCAGCACTATCGAGAATCTGGGTTTGAGTCCTGGATGAGGTGTCTCTCAGAGGGTTCACAAATGGCCACTGTGAAAGGTCGCTGTAGAATGGGACATTAAAACTGCCTGGCCAAATTACCGAGAATGTGCCCAAATCTCGTCAGAGAGTTGTGGAAGCTAAGCAGGCTTGAGCCTGGATTGTTGATGGGATGGGCGACCAGCAAATGTATAACATCCTCCATGTATCTGTGTCTTCCACAGAATATTTTTTTTACACACCCTATCAGCAACAAGGCCTTCTTGGGAGTGCACAACATTTCGGCAGCATCAGTTCAATACGAGCAATAACCCTTTCCCTCTGTTAGAAGTGGGCCCCAAGTTGGACGCCAAAATCTCCCTTCGCACAGATGGTGCAGCAGTGCAGTTAGTGCGGCAGCAGAGGGCAGTGCAGTCTTGCAAATGTGACCAGCGTGGTGAAGTATGGCGCAGTGACCCCCACCCCAGGAGCCGCACAGAGGTGGAGGGGAGGCAACCATCCATCATGCACTGAGCTCACGGTACAACTCAACGCAGCGTTACTCAAAATCTGCTTCGGACACCAATGTCTCGAACTGTAACAGCCTCACGTCGGTATAAACTACACTATACACTACACTACTATTCACTACACTAAGCACTACACTACCATACACTACACGATACACTACTATACACTACACTACTATACACTACACTATGCACTACACTACTATATACTGTTATACACTACGCTACTGTACACGTCACTTCACTGCACTACCATACACTACAATATACACTCCGATACACTACATTATACACTACTATACACTACACTACTATACGCTACACTACGCACTACACTCTACACTGCACCGTCACAGCCTCACGTCGGTTCTCTGCTGTCGCCCCCTCGGTGTGTAACTCTCTATATCCCTTGTTGCACTCCAACTACTTTCAAGGAACATCTTAAAGGCCTCTCTCTATCGGTGTTGGTCTCAGGGCTTTTGAGCGGCCCTGAAGCTTCGCTCCGCGCCACCAAGTTTGTTGACTCGTCTGCAAAATCTGGCGAATTATAAATGTCATCATTATTCTTAAAGGGGGCTGTACAAGTTTGTATGCAGCTCATTCACAATTAGCTCACACGTGTCATCACAAGTGTCATCACAGAGTGTCATCACACGTGGAATCACAGTGTCATCACACGTGGCATCACAATTGGCTCACAAGTGTCATCACACAGTGTCATCACACAGTGTCATCACAATTGGCTCACACGTGTCATCACACAGTGTCATCACAGTGTCATCACAATTGGCTCACACGTGTCATCACACTGTCATCACACGTGTCATCACAATTGGCTCACACGTGTCATCACAGTGTCATCACACGGCATCACAGTGTAATCGCCGACTTGTAAACAGGCGCGGTTCGTCCACTAGGGGGCGTTGGGGCACCGCACCAACAAGCGGCTGGAGATGAGATTATTTTTATAATTAAAAAAAATACTTTTCTGTAAATAGGTTTGTTGAATTAAAAATTCTTAAAAATATATAATTCTTTCAACGTGAATTGCCGAATTAATATAACAGTTAAAGCTGTTCGTATTCGAAACCACTGTAACGCTGTGAAGGCGTCTTCCGAGTGAGAGATTTCCTCTCCATTGCGATCAGCTTTGCATTTTAGGGTCCGTACATATGACGTCACGCGATTTTGGACATTTTTGACTCCCCCCTCGTGACACGGCGTCACAAAAAGTCAGACCCCCCCCCCCACCTCAAATATGACGTCACAAAGCTCTGCCCCCCCCCCCCCAATTAAACATGCTTCAAATCGCTTTAAACTATTGTCACTGTAGTGCGTATTTACTGTGGCGCTGCACTCTGATGTTGTAGGAAAAACATTTATTAAAAAGTCTATTTAATTAAGTAGAACATGTTGTCTATCTTTATTTAAAGTTGCGCATTTTGATGTGACGTCACATTTCTCAAACCCCCCCCCCTCCCCAGGTGCGTGACGTAATTTACGTACGGCCCCTTAGCGAAGTATCGTCATACACGGGGAGGCATTGGGATACTATTTGGATGCTTCTAGAGCAGTGGCTCTTAACTTTTGGTGCATCACGCATCCCCTGGGGGGTACGAGACATGGCCAGATTTTTTTTTTAGACGATAAATAATCGAAAACACAAATTAAGCACGGACACGTAAGTACAACTACTTTGTTACATGAAAGCCCTCTGTATTTGTTAACATTTTCCACGTTTTAACGATTGAGAACCAAAGGGGTGCAAGGCTTCGGTAAATGTTAAGAACCACTTCTCTAGATGATACCCACGTGCCTCAAGTCATTATTCGGTCCTGCATACGCATCTCACGCGTTTTCACGAACTGTGCTTTGTTGTGGTACTCCGTGTATGAGCTTGCACTTCAACACTCCCCCTACCCCACACCCCCACCCTCTCTATCTCTCCTCCCTGCCCCCCCTCCTCTCTTACTTATAGAGCCTCTTGTTACAAGCAGAGCCCCCCTTTTGCCCACTTCAGCAATAGTTTCTTGCTGTGGTTGTCCCACCTGATGACAGGCGCTTGTGTTGCGCCCGAAACGTGGTTTATTTTATTTTATACCTACCACGTGACTTTACCGAAAGAGCCAAAGCGTATGGATCCCTGCAGTCACGAAAACTTCAAATCTAGATTGTGCTTTATTCCATACATTATCGATCATTATTTATTATAACGCAATTTCTCCATGATGCGGTGTTCTTCAGGAACGCAACTACTGCACTAGAGGAGAGCAGACTGCACAGCATGCAGGGACTTCTCTACTTACGAACATTCGACTTACGAACTTTCAGAGATACGAACAAACCTGTCCATATGTTTAGTTGCTTGCTTGGATGGAGAGTCGTAAGTTCAACCACCACGCAATAGATGGCGGTGGTGGTATCTACATCTGCAGAACGTGAAAAACCAGTGGCATCTACATCTGGAGAACGTGAAGAACCAGTGGCATCTACATCTGCAGAACATTAAGAACCAGCGGCATCTACATCTGCAGAACGTGAAGAACCAGTGGCATCTACATCTGCAGAACGTGAAGAACCAGTGGCATCTACATCTGCAGAACGTGAAGAACCTGTGGCATCTACATCTGCAGAATGTGAAGAACCAGTGGCATCTACATCTGCAGAACGTGAAGAACCAGTGGCATCTACATCTGCAGAACGTGAAGAACCAGCGGCATCAACATCTGCAGAACGTGAAGAACCAGTGGCATCTACATCTGCAGAACGTGAAGAACCAGCGGCATCAACATCTGCAGAACGTGAAGAACCAGTGGCATGTACATCTGCAGAACGTGAAGAACCAGTGGCATCTACATCTGCAGAACGTTAGAACCAGCGGCATTTACATCTACAGAACAGGAAGAATCAGTGGCATCTACATCTACAGAACGTTAAGAACCAGTGGTATCTACATCTGCAGAACGTTAAGAACCAGCGGCATCTTCATCTGCAGAACGTTAAGAACCAGCGGCATTTACATCTGCAGAACGTGAAGAACCAGTGACATCTGCAGAACGTGAAGAACCAGTGGCATCTACATCTGCAGAACGTTAAGAACCAGCGGCATTTACATCTCAACTTTTAAAACCATGCATGTTTTTAGTGAACACGCCGTACAACATGTTTGGAATTGACAGGAGTAAATTTGGGACTATTAAACAAATCTATTTACGAACATATCTCTGGAACCCGTACCTGTCAACCCCTTATCAGTGCCCTTCCTTATTACAGACCAATTCAGACCTTATTGGTCACCCCGTGCCCTTATAAATCACAACGTTCACCCTACAAAGTCCCATCACAAGGAGATAAACACAAACAAATAGACAATTTTTTGTTACCCATATTTAAACGTCTGTACGCCGTATGGACCTGAAAACTCGATTTCCCTGCTGTACAAGAATACGGGTGGGTAAACCGTATTGGTTGTGACAGGTATACACTTGGCGTGCAGTAGCAATACAAATACAATAGAGTTGCACGGAAAGTTTCTGGGAACCGAACTCGTTCGTAAGTGTGTGAGCACTCGCTGCACATATCCCACAACGTATAAGTACGCGGGGGTGTAGATTCCACAGTGCGCACTGGCAGCACCGGCCAATGGGGGTGACGGGGCCGGGCGGGGGGGCGGGGCGAGCCGGGGGCGGGGCGAGCCGGGGGCGGGGCGAGCCGGGGGCGGGGCACGCCGGGGGGCGGGGCGGACTGGGGGCGGGGCGGATCGGGGGGGTTGGGGCGGAGCGGGGGGCGGGGTGGACCGGTAGGCGGGGTGGACCGGGGGGGGCGGGGTGGACCGGGGGGGGCGGGGTGGACCGGAAGGGGCGGGGTGGACCGGGGGGCGGGGCGGACTGGGGGGCGGGGCGGACTGGGGGGCGGGGCAGACCGGGAGGCGGGGCAGATCGGAGGGCGGGCTGTGGGGTGTTCCAACCACGTGGCGCGCCGCGGGGTCAGCGGGGTCACGGTGAAGGAGACGGCGAGTGGAGCCATGGCGGCTGCAGACGCGCGTGTTCATCTGTTCGCCGGCGGGTAACCACTCGTGAAACACTCGTCACTCACCAACCACTCACCAACCACTCGTCACTCACCAACCACTCACCAACCACTCGTCACTCACTCACCAACCACTCACCAAACACTCGTCACTCACTCACTCACCACCCACTCACCACCCACTTGTCAAACACTCACCAACCACTCACCAACCACTCACCAACCACTTGTCAAACACTCACCAACCACTCACCACCCACTCACCAATGGAGCAGCGTCCTCGCGTTGTCTCGCCGCTAGCCGCTGCACGTGTGCGGACTCCGTAGCCAACGTCTCCCCGTGGGTCGACTCGGGCCTGCAGCTTGCCCGTTAAGCATCAGCACTGGGGGAGACAAAGGCGGCCGGGCGGTGTGGTTTGTTTTGCCTCGCCGCACCAAAGACAAAGATCCCCCGTGTAACCTTAACAGACTGTAGGGGCAAGTGCTGTTAGCGAGCTGCTATGAAGGCCGGAACGGTACACGAGGGGGTGGGCGGCCAGCACCACGCCCGGCCGCCTTTGTCTCCCCAGTGTCGATGTTTACACATCGCACCAGGTACTCTGTTGAGGCTGAGTCGACCTAGGGGATGCGCAGGACCGGTTCGGATATCATCGTCACTGGTGTTGGTGGCCGTGAGCGGGAATCGAACCCGGGTCGCCGGGTTCGTCGCGCAACTTAGCGCTAACCGGTACACCATGGCTGGCCACACCACCACCATCGCTGGCCACACCACCACCACCATCGCTGGCCACACTACCACCACCACCATCGCTGGCCACACCACCACCATCGTTGGCCACCACCACCACCATCGCTGGCCACACTACCACCACCATCGCTGGCCACACTACCACCACCACTATCGCTGGCCACACCACCATCACCACCATCGCTAGCACCGCTCCCCGTGTGCCCCAGCGCGGCCTTCATAGGCGCTGCTGCTGCTGCTGCTCACTCCTAACAGCATTTTAGCACCAGCAGCCCCTGTGAACGTTTAATAACTTGTGGTATTGAAGATAAAGAAGTTGCTTAAGTACACCTGCCAGCCCTCGTGTCAACTCCACTGCTGGATGAAGGCCACCTCACGCAGTGTCAGTCATTGGCGGGAGGCGGGGCGGGATTGTTTGACCATACTTCACCACGTTGAAGTGAACTCATTTACTCTGCAACACACGCCAAGCGGTGTAGCTGTACTCGTAACGAATTTGCCACGTGCTGTTGTTTACGGTGACGCAAACCTTGCCGATTGGCTGTGGTCGGGTGGTGGCGGGTTTCACGACACATTTTTATTCACACCATCTAACCGCCCAAAAAACCCCCACCTATGCATGATATTGTTGGCGAAAGCCCTAATACTGCCACGTGTTAAACTGGCTCAAAGCTGCGCTTAGCTTCTGAGATCTTGACGACATCGCGAGCAACAATCCCAGAGTTCATTTACAATCCGTCGACCTCTCTGCCGTGATGAACCCCAACCTGGACGGGCGGTTCGCTGTGCCTGGCGATTAACACGCAGCGGCTGCGGCAGCGACCAGTCATTGCCCAAAATAGAGGTTTTGTGGGTATTTTTTTTTGGGGGGGGGGGGGGGGGATTAGATCACGTGAACATAAATGTGTCGTTAAAACCCGACGCCACCCCGACACACAGCCAATTCGTAAAGGTTCGTGTCACCTAAACGGAACGTGTCAATTCCTTGCTAGTACAGCACACACCGGTTGTGTGTGGGCGAGTGGACTCACTCCAATTTGGCCGTGCCAGGCGTTGTTTATAGGTGCTCGCAAACGGCACTCCGTCCCTCCCTCCCCCTACAAAATGATGCGAAATAACCTTTTTTCAACTCTGTTGTTCATATTCTTAGTTCTTTCGGTAAAGTCACGTTGAAGGGAAACAACAAAATAATAAAATATATATAAAACAATAAAAATTCTCACGACGTTTCGACCATAACACAAACGGTCGTCTTCAGGTGTGTTGGTTTGCATAAATTTATTTTTAAACGGTGCATTTATTTATGTGCATTTTAATTTATAAATAAATAAATGCACCGTTTAAAAATAAATTTATAAATAAATAAATGTACCGTTTAAAAATAAATTTATAAATACATAAATGCACCGTTCAAAAAGAAATTTATGCAAACCAACACACCTGAAGACGACCGTTTGTGTTATGGTCGAAACGTCGTGAGAATTTTTATTGTTTTATATATATTTTATTATTTTGTTGTTTCCCTTCAACGTGGTGACTTTACCGAAAGAACTAAGAATATGAATTACTGCAGTCACGAAAGCTTTAAATCAAAATTTAACTCTGTTGTTGTTGTGTCCTCAAATCTTCTAACTCAATTTTAACCCACTTCCCAATGTGGTATCGACTGCAAACTTAGTATACTTATGTCATACTGATGACAATACTATATTCTATCATAAAAATTAAAATATATATTTTTAAGCAATCTTTTTTTACATGTTATGTTTCGGCTTTGGTCTAATTGTCCACGCTCAACTGACGTTGGCTGTAAATCACCACGGCCCCCTTACGTTGTGGCGAGCTTCGGGGCCACTTCCTGGAGTCGTGGAGTTCTTACATAACTCGTACGGTACATTTCATTAAAGCGTGTTTTTATTGTTTTCTTAAATATGACTTATTTTAAAACAGTGGTTCTCTTACCTTTCATTGCAGCATAACACCACCCTTGGGTTCTCAATCGTTAAAACAATGTGTAATATTATATTCTTGGTTCTTTCGGTAAAGTCACGTAGAAGGGAAACAATGAAATAATAAAACTACAAAACAATATTATTTATTGTATTATTTTATTGTTTCCCTTCTACGTGACTTTACCGAAAGAACCAAGAAGGTGAATCCCTGCAGTCACGAAAGCTTTAAATCAAAATTTAACGCGTAATATTAAAGGGTTTAATGAAACAAAGTTGTACTCTATACTCTTTGGTTCTATTCGGCAAAGTCACGTAGGTAAAAAATAAAACAACAAAAAATCACGACGTTTCGGCCACAACACAAGCGGCCTTCATCAGGTGAAGGGATCAGGCTGTCTCAAGGACAGCGCTGGAGTGAAACACAGCCACGCTCAGACCGCGACCTTTAAGCTTAAAGGTCGCGTGGCTGTGTTTCACTCCAGCGCTGTCCTCGAGACAGCCTGATCCCTTCACCTGATGAAGGCCGCTTGTGTTGTGGCCGAAATGTCGTGATTTTTTGTTGTTTTATTTTTTACCTACGTGACTTTACCGAATAGAACCCAGTCACGAAAGCTTTAAATCTAGAAAAGTTGTACTCACTTGCCCGTGGCCCAATTTGTGTTTTCGATGATTGACCTTCTAAAAAAAAAATCTGGCCATGTCCTGCACCCTCCAGTAAGGGCATCATGCACCCCCCCCCCCCCCCCCCCCAGGCTAAGAGCCACACTGCTTTACTCTAAATGTCAAAAGTCTCCACATTACATTTGACACGCGTCACGTGATGACACTGCACATTCTCTGCACGGGTTTGTTTTTAATTAAATAATATTCTTGTTATGTAAGCCATCGCGTAACTCTCATTCATTCTTGCGCGAGGTTATACATGACCTTGACAACGTTTCCCGGAAACCCACACTCATCGTTCAGCAGCGCTATGTCCACTGCCGAGTCGATGGCACTCGCATGCAATGGAGATCGGTGTTTAGATGTCCTCCCAATACATTCGAATTTTTTATACAGAAATAAAATAAATCAGAAAATAAGGCTTGGAGATGATCAACATTATAGTTGTCGGGTGATTATGCGTCTGTAGTTTTGTTTAATTGAGAACTTGCACAGTTGCCCTCTTTCGTATGCCTGACGTTGATGGAGAACAGCAACCGGAAGTTTACATTGAGGTGGCGACCGATCCGGATAACCGGAATCGGTCGTGGTACTTTAGCGTGGGGAAGGGCAGGGGGTACCTTCACCCCCCCCACACCCCCCCCCCCCCCCAGCCCTGGTGGCCACAGCTACGAGCTTCCCCTTGACAAGAACACAAACGCTTATTTAAAATCGCGGTTTAAATGTTTTCACGACAGTGCTTTCATTTACGTTCCACGTTTTATTTTGATGTCGTGAGAGGAGCGGCGTAACGTTGCGAAGAGTCGCTGTGCTACGCAGCTGTCGGTGGCTCCACTTTGCGAAGACGAGGGAGCGCCCCTGCAGCACTAAATGTTCGTAACGTCGATGTGATTTTGATTCAAAGCTTTCGTGACTGCAGTGATTCATATTCTTGGTTCTTTCGGTAAAAGTCACGTTGAAGGGAAAACAATAAAATAGTAAATATGTATAAAACACGATAAAATTCTCGCGACGTTTCGACCGTAACACAAGCGGTCATCGTCAGGTGTGAAAAGCAACGGCAAGAAACATTTGAGACCGCCACTTCTTTCAAATGTTTCTTGCCGTTGGTTTTCACACCTGATGATGACTGTTTGTGTTACAGTCGAAGCGTCGTGAGAATTTTATTGTTTTATATATATTTTATTATTTTATTGTTTCCCTTCAACGTGACTTTACCGAAAGAACCAAGAATATAACGTCGATGTGATTATCAGGCAAGAGGAGCCGCCGATATGCGATAGCCTCGGTGCGACCGTACCAGACGAAATCAAATATTGGGATCCCACCTGACCGATTGCCGCACCTCCATACCTGTTAACCCCTTATCAGTGCCCTACCTTATTGCAGACCAATTCAGACCTTATTCGTCACCCCGCGTCCCTTATAAAGCTCAACGTTCATCCTACAAAGTGCCATCGCAAGCGAGAAACGCAAACAAATAGACAAAAATAAATGTTTGCCCGTAGTGAAAACGGCTGTACGCCGTATGGACCTGAAAGTTCAATTTCCCTGTACAAGAATACGGGGTGGGCAAACCGTGTGGGTTGACAGCTATGGGCGCGCACCCCCTTAGCTGATAATGTCGTTACTACGCCACTGACTGGAAGCGATGATAGCGGCGTTGCGTCTGTGCTTTTACCTTCCAACACTGATGGTCATGCTGTAGCGGGTGGCGTCACTTTTGTACGCACGCAGGCAGGCAGGCGATTATATACGTCAGGTAATTGAGCCGAAATTCTAGGAAAATAGATATGAAAGTTGTGTGTGTGTGTGTGTCAGAGTCCTCCCCTAAGTCGACGCGGCCTCAAATGACCACCTGGTGCGGTGTGTAAACAGGGGCAGAGCCAGGGGGGGTGACAGGGGTGACATTCTGCGTGTAAGTGTACGACACTCAGTCTGGCGGACTCCGTTGCAACTGCATTGTCAGGGTGTGTCGACAACCGATGGCGTCTGGCTCAACAGCCTGACTCTCTAAATCATTCTTGAAATTAACATTTGTTGAATGTTACCCCGGGCTGAAATCCTGGCTCCGCCCCTGCGTGTAAACATCGCCACCGGAGAGACAGAGGCGGTCGGATGTGGTGCTGGCCACCCATCCCCTCGTGTGCCGTGCTGGCCTTGATCAGTGCTGCTCGCTAACGGCACTGTTAGAGGCTATACGGGGGGATCGTGGTGGCTAGGGGATGTTAGCGTATCTCACCTGGTATACAAGAGGTCGTGGGTTCGCTCCTGACCCCGACGCCTGCTGCTGTATATGTGGAGTTTGCGTGCCTCTCTCCCCGTAGCCGCGTGGATTTTTCTCCGTGGCCTCCAGTTTTTTGCCTCCACATTTAGAAACACGCGTTTAGACTATGTTGGCTGCTGTAAATTTGCACGCGATGACAATGAGCCACTTCGTTGGCAGCTATCATTTGTGGTAGCCAAGTCGCTCGTGAAAAAGGGCTGGGACAGCTCAGCGGCCCACACTCTGGTAAAATAAACATTGTTAAAACGCTTGTCTTTGTCTGGGCACAGCTGCGGCGGCACGCTGGGCGCGGTGCTCACGTGCCCGCTGGAGGTGGTGAAGACTCGCCTGCAGTCGTCGGGCTCCCTGTCCGGACTCCGCTCCGGCGTGGCCCCCGCGCCGCTCGCGCTCGCCCCGTGCCGGCGGCTCGTGTCGCCCGGCTCGCTGGCGCTTCACGGAGCCGGAGCGGCGCCCGGCGGCGGCGTCGCCGTCGCCGCCCGCGTCGCCACGCCGAGCTTGGCGCAGTGTCTCAGGTGAGCGACGGCGAGCCACGGCGAGCGGGCACCTGTGCACCGGCGAAGGTGATAATAATAATAACGGCATCAACAACAGCCGCTGCCACCCGGTTTTACCGCTAGCCACGGATTTTCCACTGCGTAGCCGAGCCGAGCTGGCCCCCCCCGGCGTGACTCGCGAGGGGCCATGCTTATTGTACCACTACAGGAGCCGAGCCGTGTCATGCCGCTGATGTCACGCGTCGCGAACACGTCAAAACATGCGGTGGTGACGTGCCGACGCTGCAGCCTCGCGGGAGTAAACGTAGTCGAGACGCTTGTAAATGACAGACTGTGCCAATGAAGCAGCATTCTGTCGAGCACGTAGTAGTTGGCTTTCGCAACTAATGTCCACAATGTAAATATAAACGTGTCGTTTAACCCGCCACCAGCCGGCGCAGCCCAATTAGTAGAAGGTTTGTGCGTTGTAAAGTAAACCCACATCATGTACAGTTTGAGTATGGTAACGTTTCGCTGGTGATTACAACAACCAGCTTCGTCAGGCGACGGCCAGAATCGTGAGAAAGGAAACAAAACCTTTATTCCAGACGGCGTTTGCCGCACGGCTTATGTTGACGCAGAGCAACAACTTGTGTGGCAGCGAATCGACACGGCGCCCCTGTGTGGACGGCAGTGACCTCCCGCGTATCCCCCGCTCCTCCCGCACGCCCCCCCCCCCCACCCCCTTCGTGTGTTGTCAGGACGATAGTGGAGAAGGAGGGAGTCCGGTCCCTGTTCCGGGGTCTGGGTCCCAACCTGGTGGGAGTGGCGCCGTCGCGGTGAGGACGAGAGCCCCTTGCTATTCTCCCGCTCTGCAGTACACCGCCAGCCTTAGCCCATGGTGCCCGCGCAAAGGCAAATGTAAAGATCCCCTCTCCCCCGTATAGCCCTTGAACAGACTGTTGGGGCAGGTGCCGTTAGCGAGCGCCTGTGTAGGCCGCTTGGACGCACGGGGGGTGGTGTGGCTGACACCACGCCCCGGGCCTGCGTTTAAGGCGGAGTCGACCTAGGGGATTCCCACAATGAGTTCAGATGTTCGTCGTCAATGGTAGCCGTGAGCGGAAATCAAATTTGAACTCGCTAGGTTCTAAATCTAAACTGTTTCTCTTTTAGCAGGTAAGGCCCACGGAGCAACCGAGCCCTTTTTCAGAAGCGACCTGGTCATCGCAAATGACAGCTGAGCGAATTCGCTTGTCATCATGTGGACAGTTATAGCAGCCAAATACTCGTAGCGCAGTGCGCTAACTACTGCACTACCGCTCCCCACACACAGTCTCTTCGCTCGCACGCACACACACACACACGTGCACACCCATGCCTATGTCTAATTATTTATTCAGGAAAGCCACATCCGAGTATCAGGACTCTCTTACACACCGCTGGTTTCGTGACCCCGAGCGTTGGGGTTTCCCCGAACTGCAGCGCGACCCTTCACCGACGTGCCGTTCGTATCGCGGTAAACCCTCGCTGCGAAGCGCAAAAACAACCCTCGAAAGTTCCCCCGCTCGGTGCTGCTGCTGCTGCTGCTCTCTCTCTCTCTCCGTCTCTCCCTTCTCCTTCCCTCTCCCCCCAGTGCCATCTACTTTGCGGCCTACTCCTCCGCCAAGGAGCGCTACAGCTCCGTCTTCCAGGCCGAGTCTCCGCCGGTGCACATGTGCTCCGCTGCCACGGCCGGTACGAGCCGCGCGCCGGGCCTCTGCCTGTCTCTGTCGTAGCATGCCGTGCCTGATGTAGCGCGCAAGTGCCTTGATGTAGCATGCTGTATCGAACCATGCTGTATTTGCTGTGACATGCTGTACCGTGCTGTACCATGCTGTGCTGTACCATTCTGTACCGTAGAATGCTGTACCTGCTGTACAGGACAGTACCTTCCTGTATCGTACCCCGCTGTACCATGCTGTACCGTACCCTGCAAAGCCATGCTCTACCTGTTCTACCGTGCAATATCATGCTTTACCATGCTGTTTAGTACCATGCGGTAACCATGTTGTAACGATGTACCATACCATGCTGTGCCTGCTGTACCTTGTAGTACTACGCTGTGCCATGCTGTACCGTACCATGCTGTTTAGTTCTTGACCGTGTCGTAGTATGGTTGTACCTGCTCTACCGTGCCGTGCTGTACCATACCGTACGATGCTGCCCCGTGTCGTTACATGCTGTAACCTGCTGTACCATGCAACACCAGGCTGTACTCTACCATGCTGTAACCGTATTGTGCCATACCGAGCCGTGCCGTGCCATACGTGCAATGGCGCAGCACTTCAGCGGCCTACCGTGTATCGTGGCCTTGACATCACGAGGGGTGGGTGGTGGCAGCATGAGGGTGGGGGGTGGGGGGGGGACCGGTGGTCTTTGCTGGGGGGCCGCCGTCACACCGGAGGGGTTGAGAGTGTCACCGGGTCACAAGGACGAATTTTCAGGCATTCAATCAACTCACAATAAAGGTGTTTGGGTTAGATCGCGTTATTTATAAATGTGTCGTAACCCTCCACCACCCGACACGGCCAATCAGCAAAAAAAAAGTGTCACGTTGACAAAAGACAATTAGTTCACTACTTTAGCCCACCGGTGTGTTGAAGAGTGAATCCACATTTACAGTTTGAGTACGACGTTTCGCTGGTAAATACATCCAGCATCATCGGGCAATTCGCCAGAATGGTAAAGCCCTCGCTTGCTCCCGGTTTTATATAGAGCAGCAGGGTGACGTCATCATTTAACTCATATCAGGTGTAGGGATTAGAGGCGGAGGGGGGGGGGTATTGTAATTTTATAATCGATTAGTAATCAGTCAATGGTTATGATTAGTAATGAGTTGTAGATTAGTAATTAGTTGTAATGTGTGTTAGTGATTATATGCTATGTTAGTAATCCGTTAATTAGTGTTTCCCCTATATGGAATTGTAATGTGCATTCATTACTAATCATAACCATTGACTGATTACTAATCGATTATATAATTACAATACCCCCCCCCCCCCCTCCGCCTCTAATCACTGCACCTGATATGAGTTAAATGATGATGTCACCCTGCTGCTGTATATAAAACCGGGAGCAAGCGAGGGCTTTACCATTCTGGCGAATTGCCTGATGATGCTGGATGTATTTACCAGCGAAACGTCGTACTGAAACTGTAAATGTTGTGGATTCACTCTTCAACACACCGGCGGTCTAAAGTAGTGAATTATTTGTCTTTTGTCAACGTGACACTTTTTTTGCTGATTGGCCGTGTCGGGTGGTGGAGGGTTACGACACATTTATAAATAACGCGATATAACCCAAAAACCTTTATTATGAATAATTTTGGTCGCGAAAGCCTACGTATTCAATCAACTCTTAACTTTTTGTATATTACCAGGTAAGGCCCCACTGAGCTGTGTGTAGCTCTTATTCAGAAGCATCCTGGCCGCGATTGGTCGCTCAACGAAGTGGCTTGTCATCGTCACGTGGAAATGCATAGCAGTCAAATGTGGGGGGGAAAAACCAGAGGACCACCGGAGAAACATCCACGGGGGGAGAGAGAGAGAAAGAGACGCCGCAAACTCCAAGTATACAGCAGCGGCGGCAGGCGTCGGGGTCGGGATCGAACCCACCACCTCCTGTGTACCAGGCGAGGTAGTCAACATCTCTCGGCCACTGCTCCGGGGTCAGCGGACGCGCGTGCTCGGCGCCTTGGTCGCGGGCGAGTCGTGGCCACGCGAGTGCCGCGCTCGCGATCCGCCCCGCGGTTGCCTCCGCTTCACCCACGTCGGTGGTTGCCGCCCTTCCCCCCTCTCGCCAGGGTTCACCGCTATCAGCGCCACGAACCCAATCTGGCTCGTAAAAACTAGAATGCAGCTCGAGAGCAGGTAACGCAGCGCGGCCATCCCTCGCCTCTCCCCTCCCTCCTCTCACCTCGCCTCCCTCCCTCCCTCGCCTCCCCTCCCTCCCCGCCACCAAAACGGATTTGCCTCGTTGGAAAGAAACGGGGGCGCTCGTTTGCGAATCTGGGCGTCTGTGTTGAGGTTTTTCAACGTTGTGTCTCCGAATCGTGTTTTGTTCCGCCGTGTGGCTGGCTCTGCACGCGCGTTGCTTGTTCTGCCCGGGTGCTAAATTGGCGGCTTTGGGCGGTGGACTTGGCCTGCGGTTGCGGTGGCCCAATGAACGTTGCTTTCTGTTTGTCCTCGCAGAGGCCGCGGTTGTTGCGACGAGCGTGTCCTTTGTGCCTCTTCCCGCCTCCCCGTTTGTTGTTAAGGAGAGGTTCGCAATATAATCACAAATTAACTTGAAAAATGCGCTTAGGTTCGTTACGTAGGTAGGCTAAAAATATACATATATATAAAACGCAAGGCGTCAAGGAAAGTGGGAGGGCAGATTGTTACGTCTCGGGATTGAGAGACGGCGAAAGGGTGGGGAGGGGGAAGGGAGACCTCATCCAGCAGTGGATAGACCTGGGCCGATGATGACGGCTATAATAATCACAAACAAAATAACAAATGCTACGAGAATGAATAAGAAATTGCTCAATTTACCCAAAAAAGCATCGGTTTATTTATTTATTTATCACATTACAGATAAGGAAAGCATCCCGTTCATACGACAAACGAAACACCTTGACACTTAGCGGACATCAAGCCTCGTTTGTACGTGTGTACGTTGAACTCCTGCAACGTACGTGCATAGCCAACGGTGCTAATCGGAGGTGCGCGGGGTGGGGGGGGGGGACAAACTGAACACAAAAACGATCAAGCCACGCTGGGAAAGGCCAGCTTGCGCTTGAGTCGATCTGTCGCTCGTGCGACGCTGTGGCTCCTTGTCGTCGCGAGCCGGCGTTGTGGAGCAGAGAGATGGAGGCGATCGCGGGCAGCGTTGGAAAAAGCGATATTCACCAAAATAAACTGAAACTTTTTATTTTACCAGCTAAGGCCCCACTGGGCTACAATTTGGCCCTTTTTCAGAAGCGACCTGGCCACAAATGTTAGCTCAACGAAGTGGTTTATCATCGTGCGGACATTTATAACAGCAGCCAAATACCCTGAACGCGAGACGTTAACCACCTCGCCTGGTGTACAGAAGGTCTTGGGTTCGATCCCAACCCTGACGCCTGTACATTTGGAGTTTGCGGTGTCTCTCTCTCCCCACGGTCGCGTGGATTTTTCTCCGGGCCCACCGGTTTTTCCTTCCACATTTAGAAACACGCGTTTAGAGTATTTGGCTTCTGTCAGTGTCCACGCGATGATGATGATGATGATAAGCCACTTCGTTGGGCTATCATTTGGGACTGCCAGGTCGCTTCTGAAAAAGAGCTACGTAGCTCAAGAGGGCCTGAACTGGTAAACAAAACATGTTATCGTTTAAATATAGGGCCACAGAGCTTGGGCATTTCTCTGCGGTTTCCCACACCTCTCCTCTCTCCGAGAGTGAACGAGGTGTGAGGATGAGATGACATCTGTTCTGCCGGTGACGCCGCCGCTGGGTTAATGAGTGTTGAGGCTGTGACAGCGGTTATACAGCAGCAGGAGGTGTGATCTTTACGAGCGGGCAAGAGTACACTGAGAGCAAGGGAGGGATGGAGGTTAGAGAGGGAGGTCAGGGAGGGAGGGAGGTTAGGGAGGTCAGGGAGGGAGGTCAGGGAGGGAGGGAGGTTAGGGAGGTCAGGGAGGGAGGTTAGGGAGGGAGGGAGGTTAGGGAGGTCAGGGAGGGAGGTCAGGGAGGGAGGTCAGGGAGGGAGGTCAGGGAGGGAGGGAGGTTAGGGAGGGAGGTTAGGGAGGGAGGAAGGTTAGGGAGGGGAGGGAGGGAGGTTAGGGAGGGAGGTTAGGGAGGGAGGTTAGGGAGGGAGGACTGTGCGTCTATCTCGCTCTAACGTGGAATACATGCAAGCGAAAGTAAAGTTTGGCACAAATTCGTATCGCGTTAAATAATACATTTATAAAATATTTAACGCGATACAATTTGCTGGTGGTCAACATTCCAAGTTGTAAGCAAACCGTGCAACTAGACTTGTTCTTACGGTATTTGTGAAATATTTGGACGCGCAAATGCCAAATACGTTACGAGTAGCGTAGAAAGGTCAAGGTGGAGCTCTGCAATTTCTAGATTATGTCGCTGCTGCCAAGACTGCCTCTACTCTAGGGGGGAGCTCATTAAATGCTCCCCCTCTAGAGGGTGTTTTGGCCTACTCTTCCACGCTAGCCAGATGTGTTAGAAGGGGAGGGGGGGGTGACGGTGCCCACACTTGATCCCCACCGCATACGACCTGCCGATCGACTGAACTGTGCTGCAAGCCATTTGCAATTCGCACCGTTGTTGCAACTGCCTCGCAGGCAAGTTGTGTTCCAACATGGGGGCCCTCCTTGCTGCCGCGGCACGAGCATCAACCGCTGCCGCCACCCTGCTGGCCCGCTCCTCGTTTCCTCGTCTTTTGATTTTGTCTCCCCCGTGGGTGGTCGTGGTGGCTGATCCTGTTGTCGACGGTTCGCTCACTCGCCGCGCTCGCTCTGTCTCTCCCTCGCCCTGTCCGTCCGTGGGTCTCCGTGTCTCTGTGGTCTCTCCGGGGTGTCTCTCTCCGGGTGTGTCCGTGGCACCGTGAAATCTGCGCGCAGGCTTTATCACTAACACCTCCATGAACCCCGTGTGGCTGGTGAAAACTCGCATGCAGCTCGACGCAAGGTGCGTCGCTCCGCAGGCCACACACACCACATACACACACACGCTGCACCGCCACGCGACCCCACCCAAACCCACCCCACCCAACCTCACCCCACACCCCACCATGAACGGCGGCCGCGATCGTTTTGCCGATTGGCGAAATCGGCGTCTTGTCCGTAACGGCGAGGGTTGTTTAACCCTCATTCCCGTTCCGAGATATCTGCAAGTCATAGCGTGTGGGTGTGTCCCCGTTCACCGCTGAATCTCGGAACGCGCGAGCGGCTCGGCGTTCATTTCATTCAGAGAGGCGTAGCGCCGTTGCTTTTAAAAAGGCGTCACACTCGCCCGCAGAGAAGCGTAGCGACACGACCGCACTCTTCGATAGCTGGCGCCAAACCGTGCCACGCGCTTTCCCGCGTGGCCTTGTGGGAGCCTCTGTACCGATAGAGTTATTTGAATTTTTTCATCCATTTCCGTTCCGACGACGTAGACCCGCGTCATCAGAACAGAATCCAAAGAAAAACGGAATTGGAAGTAAAACTGATGACGGGCACCCACGTCATCGGAATGGGGGAAAGGGTTAATTTTAATGACCGGTGAAACCATGTCACAGCTTTCACACTCTGAAAGGTCGGGAACCGGGTAACCGACCCCAGTGGGACGACTACATTGGCCGTCGTTTCTCGGTTAAAAACGGCAAAAGCGCAGCCCCTGCGATTGGGTGACCGGGTAAAAAATTACTTGACAACCTTTAGAAATGTTGCTTCTCTCCGTCTTGACTCGGCACTGCTGACATGACGCACTCCCAGAAGGCTGCGGGGCCTTTTGTGATCTGTGAAAGGAAAACAAACTAAAATTGCTGGGCAATCACCACAGAGCGGTTGCCCGTGAGCGATTGACGTGGCGGTTGTACGGCGTCGTTTTACGACGACGCTTTCGCACGCTGCTCCCCCCGCCCCCCCCTCCCCTCCTCCGCAGGAGCCGCGGCGAGCGCGGCACGACGGCGCTGCAGTGCGTGCGCAAGGTGTACCGCACGGAGGGCTTCCGCGGATTCTACCGCGGAATGACGGCCTCCTACGCCGGCATCTCCGAGACCATCGTTCACTTTGTGCTCTACGAGAGCCTCAAGAGGCGGCTGCTGGAGGCGCGGGGGCGCAAGTCCGGCCGCCGCGACAGCGCCGCCGCCACCGGCGGCGGGCCCGGGGCGGAGGGGCCATCCCGGCGGCTCGGGGGCGCCGCCACCTCGGTCGTCGTGGCCGCGGCCGCCCCCGCTGCCGCCGTGGCGGCGGTGGAGGACGGGCGGCTGGCCAGCGACTTCCTGGTGCTGATGTGCGCCGCGGCCTGCTCCAAGGCCTGCGCGTCCTGCCTGGCCTACCCGCACGGTGAGGCCGGCGTGGGGTGCGGGCGGGCGCTCACACCCGCTCATTGGCGGGAGGGGGCGGGGGGGGTGTCGGTGCTAGAAGCGGTGGTGGTCAACTGGAGGCAGTCGCCCTCCAACGACAATGGGTAGGGCAGAGGGGCGATGCTCACAGTGCAGTAGGGGGCACAGCTGGTGCGCATCCGCCAGCCATCTCAGCCGGTCAACCCACGACAGCCGTGCTCTGTATCGTGACCTCCTGTCAGCAGCGAGCCTTCGTCATGTCACGTGGCCTCGAGGAGCACCTGGCCTGGCACAGGCGCCGTGGTGACGTCACCGTCAGTGGCGAATGGCGGCTGTGTTGGTGTTGGTGGTTTCTGGGGAGCGGCGGTGTAGAGGTGACCACGCCGCGCTACGAACCCGGCAACCCGAGTTCGATTCTCGCTGACGGCCAACACTGGTGACTATTATCTGAACCGGTCATGGGCCTCCCTGAGGTCGACTCAGCCTCAAATGAGCACCTGGTGCGGTGTGTAAACATCGCCACGGGGGAGACAGGCGGCCGGGCACGGTGCTGGCCACCCACCCCCTCGTGTGCCGTCCCCGGCCTTCACAGGTGCTGCTCGCTGACAGCACTTGCCCCAACAGTCTGTTGTGGCTACGCGGGGGATCTTTGCCTTCAGTATTGTTGCTGATGGTAGTTGTTCCGGCGATGGGTCCTATGATGATTTTGGGATCCTTTACAAACAAGTCTGAGCCCTCTGTAAGTCAGCTGTGGATCGTATATCGAAGGACCATGGGTGAATGTCCATGAAAGTCACTCCGGAATTGCTGTCATTGTTTTATTTGCGTGCCGTTCTTGATCTCCCTCCCTCCCTCCCTCTTTCACTCTCTCCACCTCCGTCCCCTCCATTCCTGGCTGCGGAAGCAGAGGTGGCACGCACGCGTCTGCGCGAGGAGGGCACCAAGTACCGCTCGCTGGTGCAGACGCTGCGTGTGGTGGCGCGCGAGGAGGGCGGCTGGGCGCTGTACCGCGGCCTCCCCGCTCACCTCCTGCGCCAGGTGCCCAACACGGCCATCATGATGGCCACGTACGAGGTCGTCGTCTACCTGCTCAGCGGATAGGCCGTCGCCCCTCCCACGTCGCCCCTCCCACCTCGCCCCTCCCACCTCGCCCCGCCCACCTCGCCCCTCCCACCTCGCCCTTCCCACCTCGCCCCTCCCACCTCGTCCCTCCCACCTCGCCCCGCCCACCTCGCCCCTCCCACCTCGCCCCTCCCACCTCGCCCCTCCCACCTCGCCCCTCCCACCTCGCCCCTCCCTACTCGCCCCTCCCACCTCGCCCCTCCCACCTCGCCCCTCCCACCTCGCCCCTCCCACCTCGCCCCGTGGAGCCGGCCGCGCGACAAGAGGCTGCGGTGGCACCGGCAGAGTCGGCGGTGGCACCGGCAGAGGCGGCGGTGGCACCGGCAGAGGCGGCGGTGGCGGCGACAGAAAAGCGACGCAGCGGCAGCAGCGGCAGCGGCGGCATCAAGGCTAGTGGTGGCAATTAGAAGCAGCGGCGTGAGCAGTGGTGGTGGCTGCAGTAGATACAGCAGCAGTAACAACAGCAGCAGCAGCACTAGCTAGCAACAACAACAAAAACCGGTAGTAGCAGCAGTGTTAGCAGTACCAGCAGCTTCAGCACGAGCAGCAGTGGCAGGAGCTACAGCAGTTGCGGCAACAGTGGCATCAAGGGGTAGTAGTGGAAATTAACACCAGGAGTAGTATCAGCAGCGGCAACGATAACAACAGGAGTAGTAGCAGCAGCAAGAGTCGTAGCAGAAGCAACAACAGCACTTAGAAGCAGAACCTGATGATGACCTCTAAGGTGTGGGCGTCAGCAACAGCAGTGCAGCAAGTAGGGTTGCTATCGGCGCCTGTAAGATTTGTATTTATTCTAAAGCGTTATCCCCCTACGTGCGAGCGGTGGCTTTTCTCCCGAGTCGCGGGGACCAACACTTCCTCGGCCAAACAATCTCTCTCGGCAGGAGCCTCCTGGCAGAAAAAACAGGAGTCTTGAGACTCGGTGGAAAGCCTTTCGCTGGAGAAGTGTCCTTGATAAACCACTGAGGCAACGCAAACTCTTGTCACCCTACTCTGCCTGGGGGCTGACTGAGCGTGGCTTTTCCCGGTCAGATAGGTATTTTTCTCTTAGAAACGAATTCCAACAAAGACAAAGATCCCCCATGTCGCCTTCACAGACTGCTGGGGCAAGTGCTGTTAGCGAGCGCCTTTTTGAAGGCCGGCACGGCACACGACGGGGTGGGTGGCCAGCACCACGCCCGGCCACCTTTGTCTCCCCCAGTGGCGATGTTTACACACCGCACGAGGTAATTATTTGAGGCTGAGTCGACCTAGGGGAGGTCCAGGACCAGTCCAAATAATCGTCACTGGTGTTGGCCTTAAGCAGGAATCGAACTTGGGTCGCCGGATTAGTAGCGCAACGCACCAGCGTGCTAACCGTTGCGCCACCGCTCCCCACAAATACACACACACACAGAAATGTGGATATGGGCGGAGAACCGATAATCAATTGGTGATCGTTTCCCTGCGTTTGCTTATCAATGACGCAAAGAATCCCGAAGTGAACACCAATCGGCGTCGCTTCATCAGTCACCGTCGCATCATCATCATCATCCTGCGTCGCTACAGCGAGCGCACCGTGGACCTGTCTGACGAGTCAGCCTAACGAGCGTACGTTGTTGAACAAGACCTCCGCCAGGTTTCGAGCGATCGACAGGTTGGCGTTCTATGGGGGCCTTGAGTGGTGTTCGAAGTGATTTCAAGTCGGTCCTGTGACAGTTTGCCATCACTGCAGGACCCGTACGAGGGTGCACGCGTGGGGAGCTAAATTTACGATTGGTGCTGCGTCTTCCACGCACAGATGATGACATTGTATTTATTTGAGTGATTCGTATTTATATTGCTTTTGTGTATGATATTTATATTTTTTTTTTGTACAGCCCCTTTATGGAGCCACTGTTGGATGAGCGCCTCCCCACGCCGTGCGGGTCGTGGTTGGTTATTTGGCCATGCCTCGCCACGCCGGTCGGTGCAGCTTTGGGAGCACAGCACAGTACAAGTGGGCTTCGCTGCTCTGCCACGTGCCGCCCGCGGCTGGTTTAAACCGTGGAACTCTCTGAGGCCTCCTCGCCAGTTAAATTGTTTTAATCACCGTTGCGTGGATTTACGCGCTGGTAATCTAAAAGCGGCGCGTTAACAACTGCCAAGGTGGCAACGGGCGACTCGGAGGTCTGGGTTCGAATCCAGGGTTACGGCCGCCTGCGATTAAACCGGGTTCTCGAGCGCCCGGGCCAGCAACGACAGCGCGTGAAGCAACAGACAGAAAACAAAAAAAAACCCCCGTCGCATTGAACTTAAAATATGGCTAAATCAACGTCTCTGACAATCGTTTGAATGGTTACGTGAATTCAGGTTTTCTCTCTGGCAGGGCGGCCGGGAAAGGGTCGCCCCCGCTGCTGTTTGGACCAGTGGCTACTTGAGTGGATCCGTAGGAGGTAGTTCTGTAATATACACTTACGTGGACATTTTCTTAACAGGAAGGGCTACTACACTGCTTTAACAGGAGTTCTAAATGGATGCCTTTGTCTTGTGACCGTGACACCGATAGCACAATCTGGACGAGCCTGGGGTGAAAAGGCACTTCGTTTATGAAAGCCATCGCCGGTGTGCATTTAGCTGCAGCCTCACCGAGTTGCCTCGAACGTAGATGCCATCCCGCGGGTTTTTGTGCCGTACTTCCCGAGTAAAGTGTCTTGCAGAACCAGCTCAAAGGCTTAAGGGTCCATCAAATGTCTATAAGACTTCAAAGAAATTAACGGAATTCTGTTGTGTATTTTTCTGTTCGTTTTTTTTTTTATACAAGATATTAAATAATCACGTATGTATACAGCGTTTGTGTTAATAATTGGAGACACACACATATATATACCATCTTAGGAATGGGTTTCGGATGTAAACATTTAGTATTTTTCCGCGTAAAATTCGGAGTTGCGGGGTTCGGATTTTTGGCACTGTTTCCACTGCGGTACGAACTCATCCGGCGCCCTCGCGCGAGGAAGGCGACGGTCGCCCCAACGCTGTACGACTCTGCTTGTGGCGTCCAACGTCGACTAACGCGAGCGAGCGGCTTCAACGGAAGCCGCTCGCTCGCTCGCATTGCGTGTGGGTGCCTTCATTGGGCGTGACGTTAGTTTCGCTTCGTCACAAATTTAGCGACGAGGCCCAAGTTCATTTTTTCCCATGTGTTCTCCGAAAATCGAGAACATCTCCCAACAATGCACCAACAGCCGCCATTCGCCACGGAGTGACGACGCCACCACGGTGCCTGTGCCAGGCCAGGTGCACTTTGAGGCCACGTGGTCACGGGACAGAACCCGGCAGGTGCCATGTGTTGACCGACAGCTGTGTGCCCCCTGCTGTGCCAACTCGCTGAATTGTATCCCGCTAGGCGCTCCGCTCGTTGTTGTGAGCGTTGCACCTCTGCCCTCCGTTGCTGTTGGAGGGCGATTGCCTCCAACTGACCAGTAGTGTCCTTCACGAGCTTCCATCTATACACACATATATATGTATAACTCAAACTGAAATTCGGAAAGTGTTTTTTTGTTTAGTTTAACACAGAGGCTTTCGCGAGGTTTTTTTTTTTGGTTAGGTCACGTAAATATAAATGTGTCGTTAAGCCCACCACCACCTGACACAGGCAGTTAATAAGGTTTGTCACGTAAACAAAACGTGTCAATTCGTTACTGGTACAGCACCATGGATATGTGTTATGCGAGTACTTTAAGATGAATGCAGCACCCGTACAAGCGTTTGCAGTGAATGTTCACGGTCCGGTTGAAAGGGAATTCATAAATAGATGTTCATACTTTAGCTTATGTTGGAATATGCCAAGGAAATTGTAACCTCTTTTTGAAAGATGATGAATAAAAAATATTTATTTTTCAAAACTGCGTGCCATGTGTTTGTGTTGCGTGAATGTTTGAAGTTCCCGAGCCTTTTGCAAAGCGGCGTCGATGAACTTGCAGGAGAGAATTTTAAAACTACGTTTTATTTTGGTGTTTAGTCATTGACGTCCAATTGAGAAATCAAATGACTATCTAGACAAATGTGTGTTCCAACAGGAAGTTACACCATATTGTTCGTCTTTGGCGTTCTCTGGTCTGACACCGGTTGAGACTAGGCCATGAAGAAGGCTGCAGTATCTGGTGTAGACCAATCAGTTACAAAGACAATGCCCATGTGATCAGAGCCATGTTTTGTTTGCATGCTCACCACACGTGCTGTGTACGTGTGGTTAATGCAGGACTTTATTGCTGGCAAAAGGTGTCTCTTTGGTGTTTGAACATCTTAACACCTGATTTAAAGCTTTCGTGACTGCTGGGATTCATATTCTTGGTTCTTTTGGTAAAGTCACGTGAACACAAAGCAGACCTAAAACACGGTAGGACCAACACCTCGGCCGTGGCAGATCACTGTTATAATTCAGTAGGCTCACATGACATTGACTTCTCCAAGACAGAGGTTATTTGCAAGCCATCTGGCTACCATGAAAGATTTGTTCATGAGGCTATCCACATATACAAACACAGAGACAATTTCAACCGAGAAGATGGATTCTGGCTTAGCAATCATTGGAAGGATTTGATAAACCATTTTGGGTCTTAATTGATTGTTCACGCTTACGGTGGCTTTCAGACCGCATCCATTATTTTCGTCTCCCCCTTCCTCTTTTCCGAACATAGATGGACTCATTAAAGAATTAAAGCTTTCGTGACTGCATAAAATTACTCATTGGCTTTTTCGGTAAAGTCACGTATGTAGAAATACAATAAAATTATATTGAAACAAAACAAAAACAATCACGACGTTTCGATCACAACACAAGCGATCTTCATCAGGTGTCAAGAACAAATCATGGAGGTAAATACAACTAGGAGATGAGAGACGAGAATTCAACAAACGCAAGAAACATTATGTGAATCACAGCCAGTCAAGCCAACAACACAGACAATTCCTGGCGGGACACGGATTTCAGAAGAGTGTTAAATTTCGTGTTCGACTTCTGGATTGCACTTACCAGCATAGAGTGAACAAATACGAGGTACAAAGTCAGCAGAAATGCATATACAGGCCCACTAAGAGGCAAGGAGGGAGGAAAAGACAGAAGCAAGGAGAGAGAGAGAGAGAGGGGGGCCGAAGGGACGAACCTAAGCCTTTAATAGGAAATAAAGTTGGGGGGAGGGCTGGAGAGAGAAGGTGCGGGCGATGAACTCTTGAAGCTGCACATCAACAGAAGCGGGGGGGGGGGGGTAGGAGCAAGCTTGGGGTGCACATTTAAGACAGAATTGCAAAGGTAACATCCCCGTAGAAGTGTGTTAATAAAGAATTAAAGCTTTCGTGACTGCATAAAATTACTCATTGGCTTTTTCGGTAAAGTCACGTATGTATAAATACAATACAATTATTGTATTTCTACATAGATGGACTCGTCCATCTGAATAACTGCGAAATCGCTCTCCGTGGTGCTAACATTAAAAAACCGCCACTTTTTCAAATTTTCTTGCTGTGGTTTTCACACCTGATGATGATTGCTTGTGTTGCAGTCGAAACATGAGGATTTTATTGTTTTATATTTTTATTATTTTATTGTTTCCCTTCTACGTGACTTTACCGAAAGAACCAAGAATATCTTAACACCTGTTTTATTGCCAGAAGGGGTAAAACCGATTCATATTTGTTCATACCATTGATTAACCTACTAAGGGATCCCGTTTGTCCAGTGGTCGATAATGAAGCTGTGTTTTAAGTGGTTTGCCATTTGTTTGAGTCCTGCCAGATGATGCTCAGTTTTGGTCTCATTCAGAATCTCTATTTAGACTTCAGAATCTTTATTTAGATTTCATCATCTTTATTTAGACTTCATAATCTTTATTTAGACTGTCAGAATCTTTATTTAGACTGTCAGAATCTTTATTTAGACTTCAGAATCTTTATTTAGACTTCAGAATCTTTATTTAGACTGTCAGAATCTTTATTTAGACTGTCAGAATCTTTATTTAGACTGTCAGAATCTTTATTTAGACTTCAGAATCTGTATTTAGACTTCAGAATCTTTATTTAGACTGTCAGAATCTTTATTTAGACTTCAGAATCTTTAGACTTCAGAATCTTTATTTAGACTGTCAGAATCTTTATTTAGACTGTCAGAATCTTTATTTAGACTGTCAGAATCTTTATTTAGACTTTCAGAATCTTTATTTAGACTCTCAGAATCTTTATTTAGACTGTCAGAATCTTTATTTAGATTGTCAGAATCTTTATTTAGACTTCAGAATCTCTATTTAGACTTCAGAATATTTATTTAGATTTCATAATCTTTATTTAGACTTCATCATCTTTATTTAGACTGTCAGAATCTTTATTTAGACTGTCAGAATCTTTATTTAGACTTCAGAATCTTTATTTAGACTTCAGAATCTTTATTTAGACTGTCAGAATCTTTATTTAGACTGTCATAATCTTTATTTAGACTTCAGAATCTTTATTTAGACTGTCAGAATCTTTATTTAGACTTCATAATCTTTATTTAGACCAGTGGTTCTTAACCTGGGTTCGATCGAACCCCAGGGGTTCGGTGAGTCGATCTCAGGGGTTCGGCAGAGCCCCCGCCACGGAGGTCCGGACACACTTGAATTATTGTGTAAATTTGTGATGACACACACGGCCCGCTTGGCCATCGCTGGCTGCAGATGATCATGCTACACTGCTTGGCCAATCAGCGCTGCGGGGAATTTAGTGCGTACTCAGTAGTCAACGTGTGACTGTTGTTGTCGTACGTCGTGTGATTTCTTTAATATTTTATCCATACTAACTATGTCGGGCAAAAGAAGAAAGTGGTCGGACGAATATGTACAACATGGATTCTCATGTATCACGGAACGTGATGGGAGTGAGCGTCCTATCTGCATAATTTGCAACGCCAAGTTGAGCAACTCTAGTCTTGCACCGGCAAAACTAAAGGAACACTTCTTGAAGCTGCATGGAGACGGGGAATACAAGAACACAACACTTGCTGAATTCAGGGTGAAGAGAGCCAGATTCGATGAAAGGGCCACTCTGCCTGCTCTTGGATTTGTACCTGTTAACAAACCGATCCTGACAGCATCGTACGAAGTTGCTTACCTGATCGCAAAGCAGGGCAAGCCACACACCATTGGTGAAACACTTGTGAAACCAGCTGCATTAAAGATGGCGAATCTGATACTCGGAACAGCGGCCGAAGGTAAATTATCCCAAATTCCGGTTTCAAATGACACCGTCAGTGACAGAATAGAAGACATGAGTAAAGACATCTTGGCTCAAGTAGTCGCGGATCTGATTTCAAGCCCGGCAAAATTCAGCCTTCAACTCGACGAAACCACAGACGTTTCTGATCTAAGCCAGCTTGCTGTTTTTGTACGCTATGTGAAAGACGACATGATAAAAGAAGAGTTTTTATTTTGTAAGCCTCTTACAACAACAACGAAGGCAGCCGATGTGAAGAAGCTTGTGGATGACTTCTTCAGAGACAACAATCTTTCATGGGATATGGTTTCTGCAGTTTGTACGGACGGAGCTCCAGTCATGCTGGGAAGAAAGTCTGGTTTTGGTGCGCTAGTAAAGGCCGATGCACCACACATCATTGTGACGCATTGTATTCTGCACAGGCATGCGTTGGCAACAAAAACCTTACCTCCAAAAATGGCAGAAGTATTAAAAACTGTGGTGGAATGTGTGAACTATGTGGAAAAAGTGCTCTGAGGCACCGCATCTTCAGTGAGCTGTGTAAAGAAATGGGCTCTGAATTTGAGGTACTTCTGCTCCATTCTAATATTCGGTGGTTATCCCGGGGACAGGTGCTGAATCGTGTTTTTGCCATGCGTGTGGAATTAGCCCTGTTTTTGCAAGAGCACCAACACTGCCATGCAGATTGCTTCAAAAATCCTGAGTTCATTCTCATTTTAGCGTACATGGCTGATATATTCGCAGCTCTCAATCATCTCAATCAGCAGATGCAGGGTGGTGGAGTCAATATCATGGAAGCGGAAGAACACCTGAAGGCTTTTCAAAAAAAGCTACTGTTATGGAAACGACGAACAGAGAACAATAACTTCGCAAACTTCCCGCTTCTGGACGACTGTGCAAGTAAGATCGAAGATGTGTCTGGAATCGGAGATATTTCTGTATCCACGGAACTGAAGCAAACAATTGCCACGCACTTAGATGAGCTTGCAAAGTCTCTCGACGGATATTTCCCTACAAGAGAGTCATATCCAGCATGGGTGAGACAGCCGTTCACGTTTGCTGTTGAAACAGCAGATGTCAATGATGAATTCCTCGACGAAATCATTGAAATTCAGCAGAGCCAGGTTCAACAGCAACTCTTCAGAACAACAACGCTCTCAACGTTTTGGTGTCGACAAATGAACAAGTATCCAGCTGCCAGGCCACCAAGATTATACGGCTTACCAAAAATACATAAAGTTGATACACCTCTTCGTCCCATAGTCTCTACTATCAGCTCCCCCACCTACAAACTAGCTCGTTTTTTGTCTGAAATCCTGCGTCCTTTCACTGGAAAGACCACCTCTACGGTACAAAATTCTACTCACCTGGTATCAACAATCAAGGGTATTTCCCTGTCCCCAGACGACCTGCTTGTCAGTTTTGATGTAGTTTCCTTATTCACCAAGGTTCCTGTACCTGACACCATTGCAATCATTGAAGACTTGGTTCATCAAGGACTAAACACTGAGGTACCCCCCCTGGTGAGACACTGTTTAACCAATACATACTTCACTTGGAATGGAACTTTCTACAAACAAACTGAGGGCACCCCAATGGGCTCCCCCCTTTCTCCAGTTATAGCTAACATTTTCATGGAGAAATTTGAGACTGACGCCATCCAGACTGCCACTCTGCGCCCAACCTTATGGAAGAGGTACGTGGATGACACTTTTGTCATCTGGCCACATGGCCGGCCTGCTCTAGACAAATTCTTCGACCACATCAATTCCATACACCCAGCCATCAGATTTACCATGGAAGTCGAAATAGATGGCAAGATACCTTTTTTGGATGTCCTAATTAAAAAGAGACCTGATGGTTCAATGAGCCACTCTGTCTACAGGAAAGCTACCCATACGGATGCTTATCTGAAACCGGATTCCCACCACCATCCATCACAGAAGAATTCTCTCATCAAGACTCTGTATCATAGAGCCCAATGCATATCCGACCAGGAACACATAAGCAGTGAACTCAAGCACGTACACCAAGCTCTTAGGGCTAATGGTTACTCCGACTATACAATCCGCAAAGCTATCACTCAAACCATGAAGAAGAACCCTCTTGAGGAGCCTTTCAAAACCATCACTTTACCCTACATTGCTGGGATCACAAAAAAGATCTCCAAAATCTTGAATAAACACAAGATCCAGGTCCGTTTCAACACATTACATAAAATCCGTGATCTGGTTCCGTCTGTAAAAGATGTGATTCCGGACATACAATACCCTGGTGTCTACAAACTAAGTTGCCTCTGTGGTAGTAGTTACATTGGAGAAACCAAACGCCATATCTCGGACCGCATTCGTGAACATAAAGCAGACCTTAAACACGGTAGGACCAACACCTCGGCCGTAGCAGATCATTGTTCTAATTCAGTAGGCTCACATGCCATTGACTTTTCCAAGACGGAGGTTCTTTGTAAGCCATCTGGCTTCCATGAGAGATTCGTTCATGAGGCTATCCACATATACAAACACAGAGACAATTTCAACCGAGAAGATGGATTCTATCTTAGCAATCATTGGAAAGATTTGATAAATCATTTCAGTTCTTGATTGATTGTTCACGCTTACAGTGCCTTTCAGACAGCATACATAAAAACAAATTTCGTCTCCCCCCTCCTCTTTTCAAAAAATAGATGGACTAGTCCTGGCAAACTGCCATCGTTGCGCGTGACGCAAACGTTATTTTTATATATATAAATAAATATGCCGTTTTCAAAATAAATTTATGCAAACCGACACACCTGATGATGACCGTTTGAGTTATGGTCGAAACGTCGTGAGAATTTTTTATTGTTTTATATATATTTTGTTATTTTGTTGTTTCTCTTCAACGTGACTTTACCGAAAAAACTAAGAATATGAATTACTGCAGTCACGAAAGCTTTAAATCAAAATTTAAGTATCCAGTTATTGCTAAGAAAGCCCTGCATTTTTTTATACCATTTGTTACAACATATCTTTGTGAGCAATCCTTTTCGAGGATGCTGGAAATAAAAACGAAGAAAAAGAACAGACTTTGCTGTGAAAATGACATGAGAGTGGCACTTGCCAAGGTGAAGCCACGCATATCTGAACTGATCTCTCAAAGGCAACAGCAGAAGTCACATTGATTTCCAGGTATGTAATTTGTTGTGAGTTTATGCATTGTGTTGGTTTTATTCTTTGAACAAGGTAATGTTCATGCACGGCTCATTTTGTGTACCAGTAAAAAACATATCTATGTCTTGAATTTGAAAAAAATCACATTTTATTTTTCACTAAAGAGAGGTTCGGTGAATGCGCATATGAAACTGGTGGGGTTCGGTACCTCCAACAAGGTTAAGAACCACTGATTTAGACTGTCAGAATCTTTATTTAGACTTCATAATCTTTATTTAGACTTCAGAATCTTTACTCTTTGGTTCTATTCGGTAAAGTCACGTAGGTAAAAAATAAAACAACAAAAATAACGACGTTTCGGCCACAACACAAGCGGCCTTCATCAGGTGAAGGGATCAGGCTGTCTCAAGGACAGCGTTGGAATGAAACACAGCCACGCTCAGACCGCGGACCTTTAAGCTGTGTGCGAGCAAACAAGGTGTCCTGACAAAGGAATTAGCATAAAAATTAGCATTTGATTGGCCGATTTTAGAAAAGAGGTGGTGTACGTGCCGGTGGACTTGCCGTTTGGCGCGGGGGGGGGGGGAGTTTACCTATTGATGGTGTGAAAAGGGAATTTATAAGAGCTGCGAAAGTTTGGGGTACCACTACTTGAAAAATATACTGTACCATTGAAATTAGTTTAATGTTTAGTTCGATTTAGAACATCTTTCCAATGGTTGCTTAATTTGAAACCATCTTCTCGGTTGGAATTGTGTCTGTGTTTGTAGATCTGAATTGCCTCGTGAACAAATCTCTGATAAAAACCCGTGGGTTTGCAAAGAACCTTGGTATCGGAGAAAATTATATCGTGATCACCCACAGCGTTGTAACAGTGATCAGCCACGGCAGAAGAATTCGTTTTGCCATGTTTCAAATCTGATTTGTGCTCGCGAATTAGGTCAGAGACATGTCGCTTTGTCTCCCCGATATAGCAATCACCGCAGGTACAACTCAATTTGTAAACCCCGGGGTACTGTAAGTCAGGAATGACATCCTTCACGGATGGGATCAGATCACGAATTTTGTGTACTGTATTGAACCGGACCTGGATCTTGTGTTTGTTTAGAATTTTGGAAATCTTTTTAGTAACGCCTGCTATATATGGTAGTGTGATGGTTTTGACCGGAGTATCAAGTGGTTGTTTCTGTATGGAGGGAGAAACAGCTTGGCGGATGGTACGGTCAGAGTAACCATTCCTTTTGAGGGCCAGGTGTACATGTTTTAATTCACTGGTCAGGTGGTGTTGGTCCGAAATGCAGTGAGCCCTATGGTATAAAGTTTTGATGAGATAATTATTTTGGGCTGGGTGGTGGTAGGAATCAGGTTTCAAGTAGGAATCTGTTTGGGTGGGTTTCCTGTAGACAGAATGCCCCAATGAGCCATCAGGTCTCCTCTCAAACAGAACATCTAAGAATGGTAGTTTGCCATCTTTCTCCACTTCCATGGTGAATTTGATGGCGGGATGTCTGGAATTGATGTGGTGTAGGAAAAGGTTCAGAGCTGGGAGGCCATGTGGCCAAATGACGAAAGTGTCATCCACATATCTCTTCCACAGAGATGGTCTGAGGGTGGAAGTCTGGATGGCGTCTGATTCAAATTTCTCCATGAAAATATTGGCTATCACTGGTGACAAGGGGGATCCCATGGGGGTACTCTCATTTTGTTTGTAGAAGGAGCCATTCCAAGTAAAGTAGGTATTGTTGAGGCGTAGGACACATCCAAGCAGACGTTGCGAGAGCTGAAATAGCCACTATTCTTAAGAATGCTAAGAAACCCATTAGTAACATCAGCAAAAATGAACGCTCTGAACTCGCGAATTAAAAAAAACAGAAGTGATATAGTCATACCTACGAAACGTTTTATTACTCAAATTGTAAACGTGAAGTTACTCTCCAACACACCGGTGGGCTGAAGTAGTGTGGTACACTACACTATACACTGCATTACACACTACAGTATACTCGTAACTAATTGCTGTTTTGTTTTACTTGACAAATCCCTTACCAATTGGCCGTGTTGGGTGGTGGAGGGTTACGACTCAACATTTATACTCACGTGATCTACCCCAAAAACCTTTATTATGAACCATTTACGGCCTTCGGCCAGGAAAGTCACAACAAAATTACGCACGAACGACGCATTCCGCTTTGAAGTTTTTAAATGAAACATCTTTGAATTGTATTATGTTTTGAATTAGAAAATTGTATTTCTTCATTGAAAGCTTATATCATTTTACATTTGAAAGACTTCTTTGAAAACGACTTTTCGTGTGAATTTTCTCTCGTCGTGAAGTAGATGATGGCCTTGCCGGGGGGTTCGGTTCGATGCGGACTTTCACCTTTCGATTTAAAGCTTTCGTGACTGCAAGGATTCATCTTCTTTGGTTCTTTCGGTAAAGTCACGTAGAATGAGAATAAAATAATAAAGTGATAAAATAAAATAACACAATACAATTCCCACGACGTTTCGGCCACAACACAAGTGGCCTTCATCAGGTGAAGGGACGAGACTGTCCTCCAGCGCTGTCCTCCAGACAGTCTCGTCCCTTCACCTGATGAAGGCCGCTTGTGTTGTGGCCGAAAACGTCGTGAGAATTTTATTGTGTTATTTTATTTTATCAATTTATTATTTTACTCTCATTCTACGTGACTTTACCGAAAGAACCAAAGAAGGACTTCCACCCGTTCGGGGGATTGCGGGATCGAGATAAGGCGACGTGGAGCTGCTGACCGTGGGAGAAGACCGCCGGCTGCAGATCGATGCCCACGTGATCGAACGTCTGTCCCTGCCACTCCGTCGTTCATGCGTGAAAACGACGGAACGTGATAGCGTTCACCGCACAGATAGATAAAGTTGGACTAATCCTAAATAAACTGCCAAATCGCTGCGCGTGGCGCTAACGGTTTTTTTTTATAAATAAATAAATACACCGTTTAAAAATAAATTGATGCAAACCGACACACCTGAAGACGAACGTTTGTGTTATGGTCGAAACGTCGTGAGAATTTTTATTGTTTTATATATATTTTATTATTTTGTTGTTTCCCTTCAACGTGACTTTACTGAAAGAACTAAGAATATGAATTACTGCAGTCACGAAAGCTTTAAATCAAAAAATAGATAAAGTTGTACGCTTAGGGGCCGTCCATTAATGACGTCACGCGATTTTGGACGATTTTTGACCCCCCCCCCACTCGTCACACGGCGTCACAGAAAGTCAGACCCCCCCTCAACTATGACGTCACAAAGCTCTGCCCCCCCCCCCAAAACCATATTTCCATTTTGAAAATAAAACATGCTTCAAATGGCTTTAAACTATTGTCATTGTAGTGAGTATTTAATGTGGCGCTGCACTCTGATGTTGCAGGAGAAAACATTTATTTAAAAAAGTACTGTATATTTAAGTAGAACGTGTTGTCTATATTTATTCAAAGTTGCGCATTTTGATGTGACGTCACATTTCTCAAACTCCCCCACCCCCGCTCGTCACACATCGTCACAAATGTCTGACCCCCCCCCCCAGGTGCGTGACGTCATTTATGGACGGCCCCTTATATAATAGTATACAATATTGGTTGCGAAAGGCCGCGACGTGTTAAATGTAACGACACGCTTGGCTTTTGGGATGTCTCCATTCGTAAGATTGGTAAGGTGCGTGACGTCACTTTGACAAGCCACGTGGGCGATGACGGTCACCCCTGTCGGATTGCGCTTGGAGTAGGGTGGACGTGACGTCATATCGTCGGAACCATTTTTTTTAGCTGCCGGTACCCTCCCTGGCAATGAAATAGTTTTGTTTAAAAAAATGTTTAAAACACCCAAGTAGATTTCGATTTAAAGCTTTCGTGACTGCAGGGATTCATATTCTTGGTTCTTTCGGTAAATAATATTTTATTATTTAAAATTGTATATTTTTTATTTTATTATTTTATTATTTCCCTTCTACGTGACTTTACCGAAAGAACCAAGAATAAGACACCGAAGTAGACAACGAGACATCAAGTCTGCAACAGCCACACACACGCGATATGTGGATAAATGTGTGCTGATAAAATTATACATGGACGTGACGTCGTTGCTCGCGTGACGTCACCTCAAAGTTTTTTTTAACGATGGCGTCACGGGAGACTGTAACGCCATTTTGTTGGTGACTAACGTCAACGTCATTTCATTGCAGGGAGCGTGACGTCATATCTCGTGCGGCCTGCTCACGTCAATCAACACAACTTATGCGAAAACAGTGCGGCACGTGCATTTAAATTGATAACAAAACAGCACATTTTGTCTAATGTAATGCTCGCTGTGGGTGAATAAATTATATCAAAATCTGGGGGCGTTCGCTAAGTGAGTGAGGCCACTTTACGTGTGGTTGCGATTGAGGTTTGTATTTATTTTTCTCGGGAGTTTCCGTGAGGGGACCCCGTCGCCTGGATTTCGCCGCGGGAAGCCTAGACGAGGCCGCCGGCCGGTGGGATCCGTGGAAGATGCCCGAGATAAAAGTGACTCCGCTTGGTGAGTGTAGCAGTGGGAGAGATGAGTGCGAGCTGTTAATCCACTGCTGGATGAGGGCCTCCGCCACACGCTTTGTGGGCCGTGGGGTGCTGTTCACTTGACCATACTTCACCACACCGGTCAGTGCGGTTTGGTGAAGGCGGAGAGCATCTCCCGTGGGAGGCACGTATAGTACTGTACAACTATGGATTTTGTGGGAGGCACGTATAGTACTGTACAACTATGGATTTTGTGGGAGGCACGTATAGTACTGTACAACTATGGATTTTGTGGGAGGCACGTATAGGACTGTACAACTATGGATTTTGTGGGAGGCACGTATAGGACTGTACAACTATGGATTTTGTGGGAGGCACGTATAGTACTGTACAACTATGGATTTTGTGGGAGGCACGTATAGTACTGTACAACTATGGATTTTGTGGGAGGCACGTATAGGACTGTACAACTATGGATTTTGTGGGAGGCACGTATAGTACTGTACAACTATGGATTTTGTGGGAGGCACGTATAGTACTGTACAACTATGGATTTTGTGGGAGGCACGTATAGGACTGTACAACTATGGATTTTGTGGGAGGCACGTATAGTACTGTACAACTATGGATTTTGCTGTCTGGCCCTCATGCTGTGAATGGTCACCATCCAACCTCTGTGCTGCATGTACGTTTGTTGAACTTCTTTCGCACCGTACGTAGCCAACCGCGCTACTCTGAGGTGTGGGGGCGGGGGTGGTGGTGAGGAACACGGCAACAAACTAAACACAAAAACAACAAAAATCACGACGTTTCGGCCACAACACAAGCGGCCTTCATCAGGTGAAGGGACCAGGCTGTCTCGAGGACACCTGATGAAGGCCGCTTGTGTTGTGGCCGAAACGTCGTGATTTTTGTTGTTTTATTTTTTCACCTACGTGACTTTACCGAATAGAACCAAATAGTATGGATCCTTGCAGTCACGAAAGCTTTAAATCTACAATTTCTTGAGAAATTAAAAGCCGTGTGATCGTAGGCGACAAATGGCTGCACAGAATCAGAATGTGTATTTATACCGGAGGAATCCGATGAGCTACAAAGCTCTTTCGTTTTTTCCCCGATGCCCAGTCGGGGGGCCACCTGGGCCAACTGACGGACACTTCCATCACGGGGTGCGTGTCTCCGCTGGTCTGTGTGACTGTCGCCTCGTTATATCTCCACCCCCCCCCCGCCGGCAGGAGCCGGGCAAGATGTGGGAAGGAGCTGCATTCTCGTCTCCATCAGGGGCAAGAATATCATGCTCGACTGCGGCATGCACATGGGCTTCAACGACGACGTAACGACACCAGGGATACCGCTCATGTTTACCATACTATAGTAGTTGGGTTAGATCCCGTAAATATATGTTAACCGCCCACCCCCACCCCCCACTTGACACAGCCAATTAGTGAGGTTTGTCACGTAAACCAAACGTGCCAATTTAGGTACTGTTTCAGCACACCACCCGGTTGAGTGTTGGAGAGTAAACCCACCACAACATTTACGTTTCGCCGGTAATTACAACAAGCAGCATCATCAGGCGACAGCCAGAGTTGCGGAGGAATCGTCCTCCTGTGCTTCGGTCTTAAATAGACGGGGGATAGATGTGATGTCGTCACCTGTGAGCCAATCAGGTGCGGAGACCAGAGATGGGGGGGGGGTGGGAGTTAATGTATCCATATAAATGGAAATGGATATCTATTTTTGGTTTGCAATTTACACTCCCCGATTTTCTATCAAGACGGTGCTATTGGCGTCACGGCGTGAGACCAAGTACAGGTTTCCCCTCGCTTTATGCTTGTTCGGTGTGTGCGATTTCACGCCGTATACGCAGCTAACCATTTTACTACACAAAATTCGCTGAATGCGGTTTGAATTCACTCGCACGCGGCTATGGCGGTCGGACGTGGGGAAACATTGTGTGGAACGCATCTGCCGAGAGATAGCTTGCAGGGCAGCTCTTTGCATTCGGGAACTTTTTGACCAAAGCGGATAGCATAGACCTACTTCTGAGATCCCTACATACAAGTTTCCTGGGATCCGCATACAGTAGCGGTCAGCACTTTGCCACCGACTCTCCGGGAATATTGTTTATTGAGGCGGTCAGATTGCTCTGACCACGGTGGCTAGGAGATGTTAACTACCTCGCCTGGAATGCAGGAGGTCGTGGGTTCGATCCCGACCTTCAAAGCCTGTATACGCATATCTCTCTCCCGATGGTCACGTGTATTTTTCTCCGGGTCCTCCGGATTTTTCCCTCCACATTCAGAAAACACCCGTTTAGAGTGTTTGCCTGCTATACATTTCTACACAATAAGTCACTTTGTTGAGCTGGTCGCTTCTAAAAAAGAGAGGCTCTTACCTGTTCAAATAGAAAAATAGTTTGATTAGCTCAGGTTGCAGACAGCTGAGCCAGCATCAGCACCACTCAGAGTCTATGTTTGAATCTGGGTCTCAACCTCCCAAACCGTGATTAATACTGGTTCTAAAGTGTGGCAAGTTTTTAGGTCCATACTCTTTAGTTCTATTCGGTAAAGTCACGTAGGTAAAAAATTAAAATAAAATAAAACAATAAAAATCACGACGTTTCGGCCACAACACAAGCGGCCTTCATCAGGTGAAGGGACCAGGCTGTCTCGAGGACAGCGCTGGGATTTAAATCTAGAAAGTTTTTAGGTCTCAGCACTGGCTACCAATGAATGGTTCCACAAAAATGTAATATTAATTTTACTTTTTTTAACCTAGTTTGAATACAGTGAACATTTTATCTAGTAAAATTAAGATTGTTTGGATTTGTATTGCATCTAAATGTGACCACATCTCAAGACAAAATATGAATCTAAATTCCATCTCTGTCATTTAAACAATTTATTTTGATTGACATGGCAACAAACACTTGTTGCTGGGTATGTGAAAGCTGTGTCCCCTCGTGTGGATGAAAGAGCTTACTGAAGTAACCTCAGATGTACTTCTGTCATGTCATCTTCCAAGGAGCCATTCTGACACAGTGTGATGTATGAACTACAAAGTTGCGAATGAGAAACTCCTCATCTCTTGACAAAAGCAAAATTGTGTTGTAATTATGTAATTAGATTGATACATCTCCTATGTTCTACCTTAAATTTTGATTTAAAGCCTTCGTGACTGCAGTAATTCATATTCATAGCTCTTTCGGTAAAGTCACGTTGAAGGGAAACAATAAAATAATAAAATATATATAAAAACCAATAAAAAATTTTTTTATTTTATTGTTTCCCTTCAACGTGACTTTACCGAAAGAGCTAAAAATATGTTCTACCTTGTTGATTGCGTTCACGTAAATGTTTATTTTCATTTTCCACAAATCTTAAATATTGTCTTAAGACACACGAATCACATGTGACAAACGGAGGAATCGTCGAATGCCCTGGACCTTTGTCATTGACACTGCACGGCGTGAGTGAACGGCGCGATGCGGTGAGTAACTTCCCCCCATCCCTGCCCGTGTCTGCCGTGCTCCCGTGTCGATCGCGTGCAGCGAAGGTTCCCCGACTTCTCGTACATCACGCAGAACGGGCGGCTTACGGATTTCCTCGACTGCGTCATCATCAGGTAGTGCCAGTGATCTGGGCTACCACACTTCCGCCGTCACTATTTGCGGTAAAAGCGTGGCGATCCAGAGGTCCTGCTGCTGCTACTGGTGGTAATGGTGTTCAGTGGTTGCGGTGGTGATGACGGTTGTGGTGGTGATGATCGCATTGGTTATGATGGTAATGATCACGGTTGTGGTGGTGGCAAAGTCGCAATCATTACATTATGTTACTCGCATGGCCAGCGACCACATGCCCAAGCAGCTTCTGTTCGGCCTGATATGAGGGGGTTTATTTGGTGCGGCACAAGCTAAATCGGAGGTGGGTTGATGCTCACGGTACCTGTGATGGTGGTGATTCCGATGGTTGTAGCCCTGGTTATGGTTGTATCACTGCTGTTGCGGCTGCTGCTTTTGAGTTGCTGCTGCTGCAATTACTTGTGCTGCTGCTTCTGCCGCTGTTTCTGTTGTTGCTTCTGTTGCTGCTGTTCGTGACGCTGCTGCCACTGACGCATTTGTTGATTTCGATGGTGTTGCTACCGCCTCTCTCTATGTCGCTGCAGTCTGCTGTTTGCTTCGATGTTGCTCATTCGTACGTTTTTCTGCTGCCACTGCTGCTTTTACACTGCCGTTGTTGTTCATACTGCTGCTACGTGTCACGGATAGTGCCGGTAATTGGCAAGTTTGCGCCCCCGCCGTCTGCACCCAGCCACTTCCACCTGGACCACTGTGGTGCCCTGCCGTACATGTCGGAGATGGTGGGCTACGACGGGCCCATCTACATGACCCACCCGACCAAGGCCATCTGCCCCATCCTGCTGGAGGACTATCGCAAGATCACGGTGGACAAGAAGGGCGAGACCAACTTCTTCACCTCGCAGATGATCAAAGACTGCATGAAGAAGGTGGTGGCCGTCAACCTCCACCAGAGCGTGCAGGTGAGCAGGGACACACGCACGGCGCTCTGTCTGTCCATCCATCCATTCATCTGTCCATCCATCCATCTGTCCTTCCATCCATTCATCTGTCTATCCATCTGTCCATCCATCCATCTGTCCATCCATCCATTTGTCCATCCATTCATCTGTCTATCCATCTGTCCATCCATCCATCTGTCCATCCATTCATCTGTCCATCCATTCATCTGTCCTTCCATCCATTCATCTGTCTATCCATCTGTCCATCCATCCATCTGTCTGTCCATCCAATCATCTGTCCGTCCATCCAATCATCTGCCTATCCATCTGTCCATCCATCCATCTGTCCTTCCATCCATTCATCCATCCATCCATCTGTCCATCCATTCATCTGTCCTTCCATCCATTCATCTGTCTATCCATCAGTCCATCCATCCATCTGTCCATCCATTTGTCCATCCATTCATCTGTCCTTCCATCCATTCATCTGTCTATCCATCTGTCCATCCATCTATCTGTCCATCCATCCATCTGCCCATCCATCCATTCATCTGTCCTTCCATCCATCCATTCATCTGTCTATCCATCTGTCCATCCATCCATCTGTCCATCCATCCATCTGTCCATCCATCCATCTGTCCATCCATCCATCTGTCCATCCATCCATCTGTCCATCCATCCATCTGTCCATCCATCCATCTGTCCATCCATCCATCTGTCCGTCCATCTGTCCATCCATCCATCCATCTGTCCATCCATCCATCTGTCCGTCCATCTGTCCATCCATTCATCTGTCCATCCATCCATCCATCTGTCCATCCATCTGTCCTTTTATCTATTAACCCGTTTATTAATTAGTCTATTTGTCTGTCCATTCGTTCGTCCGTCCGTTTGTCCATCAGTCCGTCCTTCCATTCATCAGTGAGCTGGAGATCAAGGCGTACTACGCGGTGTGTTTTGGGGTGTGAGTGTGTGGTGAGAGGTGAGTGTGTGTCGGGGTGTGTGTAGTGAGTGTCTGGTGAGTGAGAGCTGAGGGAATCATGCTGTATAGCTTCACCAGGTGGATGACGAGCTGGAGATCAAGGCGTACTACGCTGTGTGTGTGGTGAGTGAGTGGTGAGTGTGTGGTGAGTGAGTGGTGAGTGTGTGGTGAGTGAGTGGTGAGTGTGCGGTGAGTATGTGGTGAGTGTATGGTGAGTGTGTGGTGAGTGTGTGGTGAGTGTGTGGTGAGTGGTGAGCGGTGAGTGTGTGGTGAGTGAGCGGTGAGTGAGCGGTGAGTGTGTGGTGAGTGAGTGGTGAGTGTGTGGTGAGTGTGTGGTGAGTGTGTGGTGAGTGTGTGGTGAGTGTGTGGTGAGTGAGTGGTGAGTGAGTGGTGAGTGTGTGGTGAGTGAGCGGTGAGTGTGTGGTTGAGTGAGTGGTGAGTGTGTGGTGAGTGAGCGGTGAGTGTGTGGTGAGTGTGCGGTGAGTATGTGGTGAGTGTGTGGTGAGTGTGTGGCGAGTGTGTGGTGAGTGTGTGGTGAGTGAGCGGTGAGTGTGTGGTGAGTGTGTGGTCAGTGTGTGGTGAGTGAGCGGTGAGTGTGTGGTGAGTGAGCGGTGAGTGTGTGGTGAGTGTGTGGTGTGTGGTGAGTGAACGGTGAGTGAGTGGTGAGTGAATCGTGCCGTGTGTTCCCGCCAGGTGGATAATGAGCTGGAGATCAAGGCGTACTACGCTGTGTGTGTGGTGAGTGTGTGGTGAGTGTGTGGTGAGTGTGTGGTGAGTGTGTGGTGAGTGTGTGGTGAGTGTGTGGTGTGTGAACGGTGAGTGAGTGGTGAGTGAATCGTGCCGTGTGTTCCCGCCAGGTGGATAACGAGCTGGAGATCAAGGCGTACTACGCTGGACACGTCCTGGGAGCCGCCATGTTTGAGATGCGCGTGGGGCCCGAGTCGGTGGTTTACACGGTGCGTGAGGTCGTAATGGCCGTGTCGGAGATTAAAAACTTACTTATACAAAAATTATTTTACCAAGTAAGGCCTCGCTGAGATTTTTATAGCTCTTTCTTTTCAGAAGCGACCTGGCCACAAATGATAGCTCAACGAAGTGGGCTCATCATCATCGTGTGGAAATTTATAGCAGCCAAATGCTGTGAATGCATGCAAACCTTGATTCAAGAACTGGGGTTTGGTGTATTTTCTCTTGAGGAAGATTCCTAATGGCCATGCCATTGACACTGACACAACATCATTGAAAATCTAGTTTCAAAGTCGCAGACTCGATTTGCTAATGGCAATGTCAGGGACACTGTTAAATACCTCGCCTGGTATGCAGGAGATCTTGGATTTGATCCATACCCTTGACACCTGTATATTTTGGGTTTGCGTGTCTCTCTCCCCGTGGTCATGTGGATTTTTCTCCGGGTCCTCCCGTTTTTCCCTCCACATATGGAATCAGGATGCGTTTAGAGTATTTGGCTGCTATACATTTCCACACGATGATAAGCCACTTTGTTGAGCTATCGTTTGTGATCAAGTCACTTCTGAAAAAGGCTCTACAGCTCAGTGGGCCTTACCTGGTAAAATTTTAAAAAGTTTCGTTTTCTTTAGCAGTTCCAAGCTTCTGGGTTTTAGTCCTGGAGCTGGCTGTGTCTCAGCTGTGTCTGAGATTTCCTCGCTGAATAAAAGGCAGTAATATCATTATTATATCAGCCTTCTACACCTTCTGCAAAGAGTGTTTGTTGGGGGTGAGCAGTAGTGTAGCGGTTAGTGCTACGCTGCGCTACGAACACGGAAACCCGAGTTCGTTTCCTGCTCACGGCTACCAACACCGGTGACGATTATCTAAACCGGTCCTGGGCCTCTCCTAGGTCGACTCAGCCTCAAACGAGTACCTGGTGCGATGTGTAAACATCGCCGCTGAGGAGACAAAGGCGGCCGGGCGTGGTGCTGGCCACCCACCCCCTCGTGTGCCGTGCCGGCCTTCATAGGTGCTCGCTAACAGCACTTGACCCAAAAATTGTTAAACCTATATGGGGGATCTTTGTCTTTCTTTTTGTTTTGTGTGTTTTTGCAGGGAGACTATAACATGACTCCAGACCGGCATCTCGGGTACGACGGCGCACACTCTTGTTAGATCGCTTAAGTTGATCGAAGTCCACGTGTAGCGGGGTGGAATCATAAGATATTGAATGGAGAGAGAGAGGGATTGTGCAGTGTAGCGGTTGGCGCGGCTGCGCTACGAACCCGGCGACCCGAGTTCGATTCCCGCTCGCGGGCACCACCGCGATGGAGTACCCGAACCGGTTCTGGCCCTCCCTGGCGTCGACTCGGCCTCGAGGGTGTTGCCCGGTGCGGTGAGAAAACACCGCACCTGGGGAGACAAAGGGTGTTGCCCGGTGCGGTGAGAAAACACCGCACCTGGGGAGACAAAGGGTGTTGCCCGGTGCGGTGAGAAAACACCGCACCTGGGGAGACAAAGGGTGTTGCCCGGTGCGGTGAGAAAACACCGCACCTGGGGAGACAAAGGGTGTTGCCCGGTGCGGTGAGAAAACACCGCACCTGGGGAGACAAAGGGTGTTGCCCGGTGCGGTGAGAAAACACCGCACCTGGGGAGACAAAGGGTGTTGCCCGGTGCGGTGAGAAAACACCGCACCTGGGGAGACAAAGGGAGCTGGGCATGGCGCTGGCCACCCGCCGCTTCGTGTACCGCTTCCGGGCTTCATTGGTTGGTGTGCAGTTGCCCCAGCTGTCTGGTTAAAGTTATACGGGGGATCTTTGCCTTATTCTCAGCTCTTTCGGTAAAGTCACGTTGAAGGGAAACAATAAAATAATAAAAAATATATGTTTCCCTTCAACGTGACTTTACCGAAAGAGCTAAGAATATGAATTACTGCAGTCACGAAAGCTTTAAATAAAAAAAAATTGATCTTTGCCTTGCGCACCCGGGTGTGCGTGCGTCTGTGCGTCGGTTTAACGCGTAGGCTTCCGCGTCTGCGCGTCTGCTCGTCTGCGCGTGCGTGTTGCAGCGCGGCGTGGATCGACCGCTGCCGCCCGGACCTGCTCATCAGCGAGTCGACGTACGCCACCACCATCCGCGACTCCAAGCGCTGCCGCGAGAGAGACTTCCTGAAGAAAGTGCACGATACCGTGGAGAAGGGCGGCAAGGTCAGCGCCACGGGCAGTGGCCACGGGGGACGGAGATGGGGGGCAGGCGGTAGAGATGGGGGGCAGGGGGTAGAGATAGGGGGCAGGGGGTAGAGATTGAGGGCAGGGGGTAGAGATAGGGGGGCAGGGGGTAGAGATAGGGGGCAGGGGGTAGAGATAGGGGGCAGGGGGTAGAGATAGGGGGCAGGGGGTAGAGATTGAGGGCAGGGGGTAGAGATAGGGGGCAGGGGGTAGAGATTGGGGGCAGGGGGTAGAGATTGAGGGCAGGGGGTAGAGATAGGGGGCAGGGGGTAGAGATTGGGGGCAGGGGGTAGAGATGGGAGCAGGAAGTTCGATCTTTAACACTCTGGAACACGAGGGGGGAATGTGGTACCGCAGGGCCACGTCACCAACATTTTTTACACACACACGCACACACGCACACACATGCACAAAGACAAAGATCCCCTGTATAGCCTTAACAGACTGTTGGGGCAAGTGCTCTTAGTGAGCACCTATGAAGGCCGGCACGGCACACGAGGGGGTGGCTGGCCAGCACCGTGCCCAGCTGCCTTTGTCTCCCAAGTAGCGATGTTTACACACCGCACCAGATACTCATTTGAGGCTGAGACAACCTAAGGGAGGCTCAGGACCGCTTCAGATAATCGTCACCGGTGTCGGCCGTGAGCGGGAATCGAACTCGGGGGCCGCCGGGTTCGTAGCGCAGCACTAACCGCTAAACCACTGCTCTCCACGCACAGACACACACAACAACAACAACAACCGCCATTTGCCACTAAGTGGCGGTGACGTCACCACGACGCTTGTGCCAGGCTATGTGCACCCTGAGGCCACGTGAAGACAGACACGCACGGACACGCACGGACACGAACGGACACGCACGGACACGCACGGACACGCACGGACACGCACAGTCTCTGCCACGCTTGCTCGGCGTCGTTGTGACCACTCGGTGATTGGCTCGAGCGGCGCTCCCTAGCAGTTTGCTGTGTGTGCCCTCCGCGTGGCGGGGTAGGTGCTGATTCCGGTGTTTGCCCTCGGCAGAGCTCAGGAGCTGTGCATCCTTCTGGAGACGTTCTGGTGAGAGGCTCTGTTCGAACCGCATCATACAATCACACCGTCGCAACATCATACAATCACACTATTGTATCATACAATCACACCATCGCAACATCACACAATCACACCATCGCAAAATCACACAATCACACCGTCGCAACATCACACAATCACACTATTGTAACATCATACAATCACACCGTCGCAAACATCACACCATCACACTATTGTAACATCATGCAATCACACTTGTGACATCATACAATCACACTATTGTAACATCATACAATCACACCGTCGCAACATCACACAATCACACTATTGTAACATCATACAATCACACTATTGTAACATCACACCATCACACTATTGTGACATTATACAATCACACCGTCGCAACATCACACCATCACACTATTGTGATATTATACAATCACACCGTCGCAACATCACACCATCACACTATTGTAACATCATACAATCACACTATTGTAACATCATGCAATCACACTATTGTAACATCATACAATCACACCATCGCAACATCATGCAATCACAACATGACACAATCACAACATCACACCATCACCATTGCACCAATGCACAGTAACATCATACTAACACACAGCGCATCGCACCGCACCATCACACCAACACACAGCACATTGCACCAATACACGGGATGCTCCACACGTTTTCAAGGCTTATGATGGGAGGTAGTGTGGTAAAAAAAAAATGCATTGCTGTTGGATGAATATTTGAGCGCACTGTGAAACTCTGCGGGCTTAATGTTGCAGGGCTCACGAAGAGGAGGGACATGTGTCAAATGGTTGAGTGTGCGCCTTGGTTAAAGTCGCTTTACAAATCCAAGATATAATAGAATACAGGCATTCCCCGGGTTAAGGAAGACCCGGCTTACGGAAATCCGACTTTACCGAAATGTTCCCATAGATCGTGTAATAAAAAAAAAATCCATTCTGTGTGGGTAAATGTTAGCGTTGGTTACGTGACCGCAGGTAGTGCAGCGCGGTGAGGCTGCGGATGAATACAGTGGAGCGAGGCGTAAGGCACGGTTGGCTATGTAAGGTCAATGTGCCAGTCTCTGTGTCTCTATATGGAGTCTGTGGGTGTCTGTGAATCAATGCGTCTCTGTGAATCTCTAGTTTATATGTGAATCTGTGGGTATATATGTGAGTGGGTCTCTGTGTGAATATATGGGTCTCTGTAAATCTATGGGTCTGTATGTGAGTGGGTCTCTCTGTGAGGAGTCTATGGGTCTCTGTAAATCTGTGGGTCTCTATGTGAGTGGGTCTCTCTGTGAGGAGTCTATGGGTCTCTGTAAATCTATGGGTTTCTACATGAGTGGGTCTCTCTGTGAGGAGTCTATGGGTCTCTGTAAATCTATGGGTCTCTGTATGTGAGTGGGTCTCTCTGTGAGGAGTCTATGGGTCTCTGTAACTCTATGAGTCTCTATGTGAGTGGGTCTCTCTGTGAGGAGTCTATGGGTCTCTGTAAAGCTAACGGTCTCTATGTGAGTGGGTCTCTCTAGTGAGGAGTCTATGGGTCTCTGTAAATCTATGGGTCTCTATGTGAGTGGGTCTCTCTGTGAGGAGTCTATGGGTCTCTGTAAATCTATGGGTCTCTATGTGAGTGGGTCTCTCTGTGAGGAGTCTATATGGGTCTCTGTAAATCTATGGGTCTGTATGTGAGTGGGTCTCTCTGTGAGGAGTCTATGGGTCTCTGTAAATCTGTGGGTCTCTATGTGAGTGGGTCTCTCTGTGAGGAGTCTATATGTCTCTGTAAATCTATGGGTATCTATGTGAGTGGGTCTCTCTGTGAGGAGTCTATGGGTCTCTGTAAATCTATGGGTCTCTATGTGAGTGGGTCTCTCTGTGAGGAGTCCATGGGTCTCTGTGCGAGCCATCGATGAATTGCTCTGACCTCCCCCATCGCCCAACCGCACGGGCGCAGGGAGCGCATGAACCTCAAGGCGCCCATCTACTTCTCGACGGGCCTCACAGAGAAGGCCAACCACTACTACAAGCTCTTCATCACCTGGACCAACCAGAAGATCCGCAAGACCTTTGTGCAGCGCAACATGTTCGAGTTCAAGCACATCAAGGCCTTCGACCGCTCCTACGCCGACAACCCAGGCCCCATGGTGAGGGACGAAGGGCGGAGGTGGAGGACCGCCGGGAAGGGGTTTAGAGTTCTGCGGTGGCTAGGAGATGTTAACTCTCTCGCCTGGTATGCAGGCAGTCGTGGGTTCGATCCCAATCCTGACGCCTGCTGCTGTATATTTGGAGTTTGCGTGTCTCTCTCTCTCTCCCTGCGGAGATGTTGACTACCTCGCCTGGTATGCAGGCAGTCGTGGGTTCATTCCCGATCCTGACGCCTGCTGCTGCTGTATATTTGAAGTTGGTGTGTCGCTCTCTCCGTGGTCGCGTGGATTTCTCTCTGGGTCCTCCGGTTTTCTCTCTCCACGTTTAGAATCAGCATCACGCGTTTTTAGAGTATTTGGCTGCTCTTATAAATGTCCACATGATGATAAGCTAACTCGTTGAGCTATCATTTGTGATTGGCAGGTCGCTTCTGAAAAAATATTTACATAGCTCGGTGGGCCTTACCGAGTAAAATAAAAATAGTTTAATTTAGTTTCCGCGGTTCCTCGGCGCGCTCCGGGTTCTTCCCACGTGGGATCTCTCTGGCTCAGTTCCTGTCAACCCCTTATCACAGACCAATTCAGACCTTATTGGTCACCCCGTGCCCTTATAAAGCTCAACGTTCATCCTTTAAACTCCCATCACAAGGAGAGAAACACAAACAAATAGACAATGATTGTTGTTGTTGCCCGTAGTGAAACGGCTGTACGCCGTTTGGACCTGAAAACTCAATTTCCCTGTACAAGAATACGGGGGGCGGGGGGGTAAACCGTGTTGGTTGTGACAGGTACGCCGTTTGAATCCGCGCTCGGGAGAGATGGTAGCGGTTAAAGGGGGAGGTCTTCACCCAGCAGTGGATCGATCACGGCCGTCTGTGGCGATCGGCGATTGGTCGCCGTGCCTGTCCACCGGTGTCCACCCCCCCACTACCCCCCCACCCCCCCCCCCACCACCCCGTGTCACGGCGCAGGTCGTGTTTGCGACACCCGGCATGCTGCACGCGGGCCAGTCGCTGCACATCTTCAAGAAGTGGGCGGGCAGCGAGAAGAACATGGTGAGGAGGTGGCGGAGAGGTGCTGGAGCAGGGGGAGGGACAGACCATCGTCATCATGGTCGTCATCGTCGTCATCATCGTCTACATCGTCGTCATCATCGTCGTCACCGTACTTGGTGTCGGCGTCACGGCTGTCGTCACTTACGATACGGTCATCGTCGTCGTCATCATCGTCATCGTCATCATCATCGTAGCCAAAATCGTCCGTGCCACTGTGATCTTTGGCTTCGTCGTCATTGTCACCACCATCACCACCACCGTCTTCTTCATCGGCACCACCAGCTACCGTCATCGTCACCTGGCAGAACCAGAATCTTTATTGATGCTGGAGGAATCCGATGAGCTATAAAGCTCTTTTTCACAGACGTCCAGTAGGGGCGGGTCAGGAAGTCACAACAACAAACAGTACACAAACACGATAGGAGTGGAAAGTATGGGCATGCTAAACAAGTAAATAAAATACATAAAGTGCCTCGATTCCTGCCGATTTTTCAACACTAAATGCAAGCAGCAAAACATCAACAGCAGTCCCACAGCACACTAAGACAATCCCTCATTCACAGTCCCTCAATTACATTGCACGTAAACATTTTACTTTCGATACAAGGAGGCCAAGGATCATTTTCATTGTTACCAACCTTAATCGTCACCACCACAGTTATCAACACCATGATCACTGCCACGGCCATCAACACCATGATCACCGCCACAGTCATCAACACCATGATCACCGCCACAGTCATCAACACCATGATCACCGCCACAGTCATCAACACCATGATCACCGCCACAGTCATCAACACCATGATCACCGCCACAGTCATCAACACCATGATCACCGCCACAGTCATCAACACCATGATCACCACCACAGTCATCAACACCATGATCACCACCACAGTCATCATCACCATGATCACCGCCACAGTCATCAACACCATGATCACTGCCACAGTCATCAACACCATGATCACCGCCACAGTCATCAACACCATGATCACCGCCACGATCATCAACACCATGATCACCGCCACAGTCATCAACACCATGATCACCGCCACAGTCATCAACACCATGATCACCGCCACGATCATCAACACCATGATCACCGCCACAGTCATCAACACCATGATCACCGCCACAGTCATCAACACCATGATCACCACCACAGTCATCAACACCATGATCACCACCACAGTCATCATCACCATGATCACCGCCACAGTCATCAACACCATGATCACCGCCACAGTCATCAACACCATGCTCACCGCCACAGTCATCAACACCATGATCACTGCCACAGTCATCAACACCATGATCACCGCCACAGTCATCAACACCATGATCACCGCCACGATCATCAACACCATGCTCACCGCCACAGTCATCAACACCATGATCACTGCCACAGTCATAAACACCATGATCACCGCTACAGTCATCAACACCATGATCACTGCTACGGTCATTAACACCATGATCACCGCTAGAGTCATCATCACCATGATCACTGCCACAGTCATCAAAACCATGATCACCGCTACAGTCATCAACACCATGATCACCGCCACAGTCATCAACACCATGATCACAGTCATCAACACCATGATCACCGCTACAGTCATCAACACCATGATCACCGCCACAGTCATCAACACCATGATCACAGTCATCAACACCATGATCACCGCCACGATCATCAACACCATGATCACCGCCACAGTCATCATTACCGCTACCACCATCCTCGTCACCATCATTGTCGCCACTACCATTATCTCCTTCACCACCACCACCAAAAAAAAAGATCCCCCATATAGCCTGAATTGGGGCAAGTGCTGTTAGCGAGCATCTATTAAGGCCGGCATGGCACACGAAGGAGTGGGTGGCCAGCACTACGCCCGGCCGCCTTTGTCTTCCCAGTAGCGATGTTTACACATCACACCAGGTACTCATTTGAGGCTTAGTCGATCTAGGGGAGGCCCAGGACCGGCTCAAATAATTGTCACTGGTGTTGACCGTGAGCGGGAATCGAACTCAGGTCGCCAGGTTTGTAGCGCAGCGCGCTAACCGCTACACTACCACCAACCCCCATCATTGTCATCAGCAACATCACTATCACCACCGTCATCGTCATTACCACCGCCACACCATCGTCATCATCATCACCACCACCTCCGTTACCACCACCGACACCACCGCGTACGCTTCGCGTGTGCTCGTGACCCCGTGCCGTCGCCGCTCCCCCCCCACCCCCGTCTCGCCCAGGTGATCATGCCGGGCTACTGCGTGCAAGGAACCATCGGCCACAAGATCCTGAGCGGGCAGCGCAAGCTGGAGATCGAGGGCCGACAGACGGTGAGCGCCGACGGCCGTCCCGAGTCACCGTAAACCGTACAAGTGGAACCTCGCGGCGCCCTCTGTCGCTCCACTGCCGGATGAAGGCCTCCCCCCATACCGCGACTCTCACGGGGGTTGTTCGACCATACTTCCCAAAGTTTGGTCGAGACTAAGATCTCCCCGTATGAAGGTCTGACAAGGCTATTCGGGAGATCTTTGCCCTGACCGTACTTCTTCACGCTGGTCGGTGCGCATTGGTGAAGGGGCGAGGGGACACCAGGACCGGTGGCTGGGAATCGGACCCGGGCCGTCGGGTTGGTGGTGCAGTGAGCTGACCACTGCGCCACCCGCTCTGCCCTAGGATGGACACACGTGGCTGCGTCAAGGGGAGTGGTGGCGCAGCGGTTAGCGCGCGCCACCGCTACGAGCACGGCGGCCCGAGTTCGATTCCCGCTCACGCCCAACACCAGTGACGATTATCTGAACCGGTCCTGGGCTTCCCCTAGGTCGACTCGGCCTCAAATGAGTACCTGGAGACGAAGGTGGCCGGCCGTGGTGCTGGCCACCCACCCCCTCGTGTGCCGTGCCGGCCTTCATAGGTGCTGCTCGCTAATGGCAGTCTGCAAGGGAGTGGCCTTTGTCTTTTTAGGTGTAAAAGTGACTATGCGTATGTGCTGTACAGTGAGGGAAAAAAGTATTTGATCCCCTGCTGATTTTGTACGTTTGCCCACTGGCAAAGAAATGATCAGTCTATAATTTTAATGGTAGGTTTATTTGAACAGTGAGAGACAGAATAACAACAAAAAAATCCAGAAAAACGCATGTCAAAAATGTTATAAATTGATTTGCATTTTAATGAGGGAAATAAGTATTTGACCCCTCTGCAAAACATGACTTAGTACTTGGTGGCAAAACCCTTGTTGGCAATCACAGAGGTCAGACGTTTCTTGTAGTTGGCCACCAGGTTTGCACACATCTCAGGAGGGATTTTGTCCCACTCCTCTTTGCAGATCTTCTCCAAGTCATTAAGGTTTCGAGGCTGACGTTTGGCAACTCGAACCTTCAGCTCCCTCCACATTTTCTATGGGATTAAGGTCTGGAGACTGGCTAGGCCACTCCAGGACCTTAATGTGCTTCTTCTGGAGCCACTCCTTTGTTGCCTTGGCCGTGTGTTTTGGGTCATTGCCATGCTGGAATACCCATCCACGACCCATTTTCAATGCCCTGGCTGAGGGAAGGAGGTTCTCACCCAAGATTTTACGGTACATGGCCCCGTCCATCGTCCCTTTGATGCGGTGAAGTTGTCCTGTCCCCTTAGCAGAAAAACACCCCCAAAGCATAATGTTTCCACCTCCATGTTTGACGGTGGGGATGGTGTTCTTGGGGTCATAGGCAGCATTCCTCCTCCTCCAACACGGCGAGTTGAGTTGATGCCAAAGAGCTCCATTTTGGTCTCATCTGACCACAACACTTTCACCTAGTTGTCCTCTGAATCATTCAGATGTTCATTGGCAAACTTCAGAAGATCCTCCCGTGTAGTTCTGGGCTGATTCCTCACCGTGCTCATGATCATTGCAACTCCACGAGGTGAGATCTTGCATGGAGCCCCAGGCCGAGGGAGATTGACAGTTCTTTTGTGTTCCAAATGCAAATAATCGTACCAACTGTTGTCACCTTCTCACCAAGCTGCTTGGCAATGGTCTTTTAGCCCATTCCAGCCTTGTATAGGTCTACAATCTTGTCCCTGACATCCTTGGAGAGCTCTTTGGTCTTGGCCATGGTGGAAAGTTTGGAATCTGATTGATTGCTTCTGTGGACAGGTGTCTTTTATACAGGTAACAAGCTGAGATTAGGAGCACTCCCTTTAAGAGTGTGCGCCTAATCTCAGCTCGTTACCTGTATAAAAGACACCTGGGAGCCAGAAATCTTTCTGATTGAGAGGGGGTCAAATACTTATTTCCCTCATTAAAATGCAAATCAATTTATAACATTTTTGACATAAGCTTTTCTGGATTTTTTGTTTGTTGTTATTCTGTCTCTCACTGTTCAAATAAACCTACCATTAAAATTATAGACTGATCACTTTTTTGGTCAGTGGGCAAACGTACAAAATCAGCAGGGGATCAAATACCTTTTTCCCTCACTGTATGTCTTTGTGTTTGTCTGTGTGCTTTGCGTCTGTGGGTTGTGTGTCCATGTGTGAGTGTGCTGTGCGTGTCCTGTGTGTGTGTGCTATTTGCATGTGTACTGTGTCTGTCCGCATGCATGTGCTGTGTGTGCTTGTGCTGTGTGTCTGCGCGTGTGTGTGTTTATGTGCATGTATGCGTGCATGCGTCTGTGTGTTCGTGTGTCCGCTTGCATGTGCTGTGTGTGCGTGAGTATGTCTGTGTGTCTGTGTGTGTGTACGCTTTGTGGGGGAGCGATAGTGTAGCGGTTAGCGCGCTGCGCTATGAACCTGGCGACTCGGGTTCGATTTCCGCTCACGGCCAACACCAGTGACGATTATCTGAACCGGTCCCGGGCCTCCCCTAGGTCGACTCAGCCTCAAATGAGTACCTCGTGCGGTGTGTAAACATTGCCACTAGGGAGTCAAAGACGGTCGGGCGTGGTGCTGGCCACCCACCCCCTCGTGTACCGATCCGGCCTTCATAGGTGCTCGCTAACAGCACTTGCCCCTACAGTCTGTTAAGGCTATACGGGGGATCTTTGTATCTTTGTGTACGCTTGCATGTGTGCGTATGTTGTGTCCGCGTGCGTGTGTCCGCGTGCGTGTGCTGTGCGTGCGTGCGCGTATCCCTGTGCTGTGTGTTGTGTGCCCGCGTGAGTGTGCTGTATGTGTGTGTGTGCTTGTGTCTCCGTGCGTGTGTGCGCGAGCAGCTGGAGATCAAGCTGCAGGTGGAGTACATGTCGTTCAGCGCGCACGCCGACGCCAAGGGCATCATGCAGCTGGTGCGCATGGCGGAGCCACGCAACGTACTGCTGGTGCACGGGGAGGCCAAGAAGATGGAGTTCCTCAAGCAGAAGATCGAGATGGAGTTCGGTGCGCGCACGCACACACGTGTGTGGCTTTGTCTTTGGGGTAGTGGGGAGCGGTGGTTCAGCGGTTAGGGCGCAGCGCTATAAACTCAGCGACCCCGAGTTCCATTCCCACTCGCGGTCAACACCAGTGACCGATTACATTATCTGAACGGGTCATGGGCCTCCTCTAGGTCGACTCAGTCTCAAATTATTACCTGGTGCGGTGCGTTAAACATCCCCACTAGGGAGACAAAGGCGGCCGGGCATGGTGCTGACTACCATACCCCCTTGTGTGCTGTGTCCACCTTCATAGGCGCATGTGTACATACGAGTGTTTGCGTCCGCGTCCGTGTATGTGTGCATGGTTGTGTATGCGTGTGTGCACGTGTGTGTACTCAAAAACAACCTCCTACCTCGTGGTGCTTGGATGGCAACGTTGTGGTGGACAGTGCCGTGGGGGGAGGGCCAATTGAGATTGGCCTTTCCCTTAATGGTGTCTGTAACCACCACAGCGGCAAAATGGGGGCTTTGGATGGGTGCAAGCGGCTGGTTACCCCTCCTTCAATTAACTACCATTAAAAAATGTATTAAGCTTGTGCCGGAGGCCCCGGGGGTACAGGCGTCTATGACGTCTCCTGGCCAAACCCCAGGAGACTGAATCCTTACACTCGGGGCTCCTCTGGAAACAACAAAAAGCCACTACAGATGGCCACGTGGAATGTTCGAATGCGCACTGCGGAGGAGAAGCTGCCACTCCTCTGGCGGGAGCTGGACCGGTACTGCCTGGATCTCTGTGGTATTCAGGAGGTCCGGTGGACCGGCTCTGGCTCCTGCCACCTTGAGGGGTAGAGATTCCTCTACTCGGGGCAGGAGACTGCCAAACAACAGGGAGTGGCTCTTCTTCTGAACAAAAGAATGAAGGGGCATGGAAGCGTGGCGGTGAGGTGTGGGAAGCTGTAAGCCCCAGGCTACTTTGGGCTCACCTTCCCATCAACCAGAGGCGAGGAGTGGTGGTCGTGGTTACTAATGCCCCCACCAAAGACGAGCATACGTGGAGGGATGCAGGCAAGGCAGATGATTCCGATGCCTTTCATGATCCCCTGTCACAGGTGCTGGCTAAAGTAGTCCCTTGGGATAGAATCATCTTGTTGGGTGACTTCAATGCCCGAGTTGGTCATGATGCTAGGACCTGGTCTGGAGTGATTGGAAGACATGGACCAGAGGTCTGGAGTGATTGGAAGACATGGACCAGATCAGCTCAATAACGACGGTAGGAGGCTGCTAGATTTTTGTGCAGCCCATGGGCTTGTAATTACCAACATGCTGTTTCGGCATCGGCGCATCCACACAACATCATGGATACATGCCGGGTCCAAGCAAGAACATCTGCTGGACTACATAGTGACGGAACAGCGGATGCGGGCCCATGTCCTTGACACCAGGACTTACCGTGGAGCTGATATGCCCACTGACCGTCGACTTGTCATCTGTAAGATGCGCCTGCCATGCTTCCACTCCGGTGGTGGGTGTACACCTAGGACCCCATTCAAACCCATTGTGGCATGGTCCCAGCTAGCTGATGAAAGTTGCAAGCGAGAATTTCATCATCGCTTGCGGCTGGGGTTGGCATCATCCCCCACTCCTCCTGATGTCGAGGGGAGGTTTAGGACTGTGGCTCATGCAGCTGCAATGGCTGCTTTGGGTACATGGTCCAGACCTTCTCAGATACTCTGCTGACAGAGGAGGTGTTTAGGCTGGCTAAGAAAAAAGCGACAGGCTCACTCTCATCGTCTACAGCATCCCACGTCAGAGAATGAGGAGGCTTGCCGCAGCCTTCACTCGGAGGTTCGGAGAGCCGTGAGGTGCAAGGATGGGTGGTGGTCACAGGTTGCTGAGGAGATGGAGTCTGCCTCAGCGGCCCGCGATCACAAATCTCTATTTAACTCCATCAAAAAGTAACCTGCAGCGCCACACCTAGTACCATCATTAGGGGAAAGAACTGTGATCCAATCTCCGACCCCCAGGAACAGGTTTGCAGATTTGCTGAGCATTTTTGTGAGGTCCTAGGGGAGGGGAAATCCCTCAGCCAGGAAAACATCGTGGCACAAAGTGGGAATGACCCTGCTGAGGCTGCAGTGCCTCAAATATTGGAAGAAGTCACCCCCTGTGAGTGGCTGGCTGAGGCACCATCTGTTGAGGAAGTACTGTAGGCGATCCAGAGCCTGAGACCAGGAAAGGCACCGGGCAGAGATGATCTCCCAAGCGAAATGCTGAGGGAGGGTGGTGTTTGTGCACAGACTGCCCTACATGACATCATAACAACAGTCTGGACCACTGGACAGGTTCCGCAGGATTGGAAGGATGCCCTGACGGTCCCCCTCTTTAAGAAGGGGAACCGCACAGACTCTAACTACAGGGGCATCTCACTCCTCAGTATGCCGGGAAAGGTCCTGGCAAAGATTAATCAACATCGCCTTGCCAGGCATGCGGTTTCAGGAAAGGGCGGTCCTGCACAGATGCCATATTTTCTGTCCGTCTGCTACAGCAGAGGTGTAGGGAATTCCAACAAGACCTACATCTCTGCTTTATTGACCTGGTCAAGGCCTATGATACCGTCAGTAGGCCTGGGCTCTGGGTTGTTTTTCGTGCTTTCGGAGTCCCTGACCCGCTATTCACGATCATTAAGGACCCGGATAAAACTACGTGGCCGGGAGTCAGAGCCATTCCCTGTTCACTATGGGTTGTGACAGGGATGTCCTCTGGCTCCCACATTATTTAACATCTATTTAGACCACGTAGTTTGTGAAGCCTTCAATAGCTGTATCGGAGGAATTTCTATCCGGTACAGATATAATGGGAGGCTGATTGATGCCCGGGTGCGGTCAAGGTATGGCTCCCTATTGCTCAACCACGTTATGTATGCCGATGATTTGGTAATAGCTGCTCATTCAGAGGAGGAGTTGGAGACGCTGCTGCTGAGACTGGAGTGTGCCACTAAGAGATGGTGCCTTACCATCAGCCCCACCAAAACTAAGCACCTGCCTGGGTATTTTGTACCATCGGACACTCCATCCCCACAACTCCCAATTGGTGATAGGGCAGTTGTGGAGAGAGTGGAGAGTTTCCCATACCTGGGCAGTGTGCTCATGACCGGCTCCAGTTTGACAGTAGAGGTCTCACTCCGAATCAGGCATTATCTTTTAATCAGTTGCGTAACACTGTGTGGAAGCTACCTGGTCTGTCGTTCTGCAAGAGTCTTCAGGTCTTCTCGGCCACAGTCATTCCCTCTCTTCTCTTAGCGATTGTGAAACGTGGACCCCCCTAATGGAATATCTTCACCGGTTAGAAACATTTTGGCTGGCCTGCCTACGATCCATCCTGGGTTTATCCAGGCTGGATTGTGTGCAGAGCTCACATATCCTTGAAAGATCTGGACAAAGTCCCATCCGTGAGCTCCTCCGGAAGGCAAAGCTGCGTTGGCTGGGTCATGTAGCCCACATGCCCAGCCACCGCATGCCGAAACAGCTTTTATTCGGCCGGATCGAGGGGGCTAAACGGCCGTGGCACGGGCTAGAGAAGAGATGGAGTGATGTGGTACAGGAAGACGTGGAGCTGAGTGGACTTGCCGATGGCCGGTACCAGCGGTGTCAAGATCGGCCTCTGTGGAGGAGGCTCGTGAAGGACGCTACCGGGCAGTTGGAGGCAGTCGCCCTCCAACAACAACGGAGGGCGGAGGAGCGACGCTCACAACAACGAGCGGATCGCCGGGTGGCTAAAGCACAGCAAGTTGGCACAGTCGGGGGCACAGGTGGTGCATCAGCCAGTCGTCTCAGTCATCTCAGTCAGTCGACCCGTGGCACCTGGGTCTGCCCCGTGACCTCCTGCCAGCAGGCTTTCGACACTTCACGCGGCCTCAACGTGCACATGGCCTGACACAAGCGTCTTGGTGACGTCACCGCCACTTACTTAGTGGCGAATGGCGGTTCTTGTTGTTGTACGCATGTGTGTGTTTGTGTACGCGTGCGTGCGTAGGGATCTCGTGCTTCATGCCGGCTAACGGGGAGACGTGCTCCCTGCCCACGTCGCCCAGCATCCCCGTCGACATCTCGCTCGGCCTGCTCAAGCGCGACGCCTCGCTCGGTAACCACAGAGGGAGCTCTCAGAACCCTCGCGCGAACCACTGCCCCCGTAACCCATCGGTGACCTTCACCGATTCAGAACCCTGGCACTAACCACGTCCCCCGTACCCCATCGGTAACCTTCACCGACTCAGAACACGAAACTTAACCCTATCGCTACCCATAGCACTAGCACTAACCCCAACCCGTCACTCGCACGAGCCTCAATGCTTAACCCATTGCTAGTTCTGTGGCCCTAACTGCAACCCATCCCTAGCACAAGCCTTACCCTTAGCAGTGATTCCCATACTAACCCCAACCCTGGCACTACTCCTTAACCCAATCGCCTGCTCCTTCATCACTTGTGTAGCCCCCGACGCGACACAAAACCCAAACTCTCGTGCTAACACTTAACCGTAATCCATAGCCCCGAACTCGCGACCCTTTAACCCTGACAACCTTCCCTCTCGTTAACATTACCCCCTGTATGAGTCTGTGGGTCCTCTGTGTGGGTCCATCGCCTTGTGACGTGTGTGTGGGTGCGTGTGGGCGTGCGTGCGTGCGTGGGTGCGTGCGTGCGTGGGTGCGTGCATGCGTACGTGGGTGCGTGCGTGTGTGGGGAGCGGTAGTGTAGTGGTTAGCGCGCTGTGCTACGAACCTGGCGAGACGAGTTCGATTCCTGCTCACGGCCAATACCGGTGACGATTATCTGAACCGGTCCTGGGCCTCCCCTAGGTCGACTCAGACTCAAATGAGTACCTGTTGCTGTAAGTACACATTGTCACTGGGGAGACAAAGGCGGCCGGGCGTGGTGTTGGCCACCCACCCCCTCGTGTGCCATGCCAGCCTTCGTAGATGCTCGCTAACAACACTTGCCCCATCAGTCTGTTAAGGCTATACGGGGGATCTGTGTCTTCCTGTGCATGGGTGCATCAGGGGCACCGCCGGACCCCAAGAGGCCGCGCACGATGCACGGTGCCCTCGTCATGAAGGACGGCGTGAGCCCCGCACCCAGCGTCGCACACACGGCCACCACAAACACACGGCGACCACACACACACGGCCACCACACACACACACGGCCACCACACACACACACAGCGACCACACACACACACGGCCACCACACATACACACGGCCAGCACACACACACACAGCGACCACACACACACACGGCGATCACACACACGGCCACCGCACACACACACACACGGCCACCGCACACACACGGCCACCACACACACACACGGCCACCGCACACACACACACACGGCCACTACACGGCCACCACACACACACATGGCCACCACACACACACACGGCCACCACACACACACACGGCCACCGCACACACACACACGGCCACCACACACACACACACACGGCCACCACACACACACACGGCCACCACACACACACACACACGGCCACTACACGGCCACCACACACACACGGCCACCACACACACACACACACGGCGACCACACACACACGGTGACTACACACACACATGGCCACCACACCTACACACACACACACAGCGACCACACCCACACACATGGCCACCACACACACACACGGCGACCACACACACACACGGCCACCACACACACACACGGCCACCACACACACACACGGCCACCACACACACACACGGCCACCACACGCACACACACATGACCACCACACACACACACGGTGACTAGACACACACATGGCCACCACACCTACACACACACACAGCGACCACACCCACACACATGGCCACCACACACACACACGGCGACCACACACACACACGGCCACCACACGCACACACACATGACCACCACACACACACACGGTGACTAGACACACACATGGTCACCACACCTACACACACACACAGCGACCACACCCACACACATGGCTACCACACACATGGCCACCGCACGCACACCATACATACACACGGCCACCACACACACACACGGCCAACACACACACACACACACGGCCACCACACATACACACACGGCCACCACACACACACGGCCACCACACACACACACACACACATGGCCCACACACACACGGCCAACACACACACACACGGCCAACACACACACACACACGACCACCACACACACACACGGCCAACACACACACACACGGCCACCACACACACACACGGCCACCACACGCACACACACATGACCACCACACACACACACGGTGACTAGACACACACATGGTCACCACACCTACACACACACACACACAGCGACCACACCCACACACATGGCTACCACACACATGGCCACCGCACGCACACCATACATACACACGGCCACCACACACACACACGGCCAACACACACACACACACGGCCACCACACATACACACACGGCCACCACACACACACGGCCACCACACACACACACATGGCCCACACACACACGGCCACCACACACACACGGCCACCACACACACACACGGCCAACACACACACGGCCACCACACATACACACACGGCCACCACACACACACGGCCACCACACACACACACACACATGGCCCACACACACACGGCCAACACACACACACACGGCCAACACACACACACACACGACCACCACACACACACACGGCCAACACACACACACACGGCCACCACACACACACACACACGACTACCACACACACACATGGCACACGGCCACCGCACACACACACACACGGCTACCACACACACGGCCACCACACACACACGGCCACCGCACACACACCGCCGCGGGGAGCGTTGGCGTAGCGGTTAGCACGCTGCGCTACAAACCCCGTAACCCATGTCCGATTCCCGCTCAAGGCCAACACGAGTGACGAATATCTGCACCATTCCTGGGTCTCCTCTCGGTCGACTCGGCCTCAAATGAGAACCTGGTGCGGTGTGTAGTAAACATCGCCACTAGGGAGACAAAGGCAGCCAAGCGTGGTGCTGGTCACCCATCCCCTCGTGTGCCGTGCCGGCCTTCATAGGTGCTACTCGCTAACAGCACTTGCCCCAACATTCTGTGTGAGCTTCCCCACCCACTTACCTCCGGTCATCCTCGCAGCAGCGGCTTTTGGCTAACCATCGAAACCAAAGACGGTCACCGCATCGCTTTCAGACGCGGTTCTGCGGCCCGTCTGGGATGCTCTCATGATTATTAGGAAGCCACTAGGAGCTGAACACTTTTTAAACCATCTAGATTGCAAAGCTAATTTCTTTAGTGCTGTTTTTTTGTGCTTGGTTTGCTCTTCTTCCCCCGCACCTCCGATTGGCACAGTTGGCTACATACGGTGTGGAAGAAGTTCAACACACTTACATATTAACTTAACTGCTATTTTTTATGCTACCAGGTAAGGCCCACTGAGCTTTTTAGCTCGTTTTAAGAAGCGACCTGGCCACAAATGATAGCTCAACAAAGTAGCTCATGACATGGAAATTTACAGCAGCCAAATACTCTAAACGCACGATGTTGATTCTTAATGTGGAGGGAAAAACCGGAGAACCCGGAAAAAAATCCACGCGACCACGGAGAGAGAGACACACAAACTCCAAATATACAGCAGCAGCAGCAGGTGTCAGGGTCGGGATCGAACCCACGACCTCCTGCGCACCAGGCGAGGTAGTTAACATCTCCTAGCCACCGTGATGATGATGAGAGAGACACCGCAAACTCCAAATATACAGCAGCAGCAACAGGCGGTCAGGGTCGGGATCGAACCCACGACCTCCTGCACACCGGGCGAGGTAGTTAACATCTCCTAGCCACCGTGATGATGATGACAGAGAGAGAGACACCGCAAACTCCAAATGTACAGCAGCAGCAGCAGCAGGCGGTCAGGGTCGGGATCGAACCCACGAACCTCCTGCGCACCAGGCGAGAGCGTTAACATCTTGCCACGGCGACACCCTTGTCCCAGCAGTCTGTGTGGGCGACATAGACATGGAGGGGGTATGGGGGAATCTTTGTGTTTGTCTGTCGTCGTCGTGGCGGTCGCCGCAGACGCTGCGGCTGCTGGCGCCCGAGCAGGCGATGCGGGAGCTGGGGCTGAGCGAGCACGTGCTGCGCTTCACATCCACGCTGCCGCTGCACGACTGTGGCGGCGCCAGCGAAGCGGACACCATGCAGCGTCTCTACGGACACCTCAAGGGGTGAGACCAGCGAGCCACCGGCCGTCCACACCCACCACCACCACCACCACCACGGCCAGGAAAGATTTTCAGAGAGTCTCAAGACTCACTTTCAGGAGGGTCCTGCCAAGTGTTTTTTTTTTTTGTAGCAGGCGGGGGTGCGATGCTGCTGCTGTTTGTGATCCCGTGACCCTGTGCATCGTGGGTGTGCCTCGTGCGTGGTGCAATGGTTAGCGCGCCTCGCTACGAACATGCCAATCCGAGGTCGATTCCCGCTCACGATTACCTGAACCGGCCTTGGGCCACGCCTCCGTCGACTCGGCCACCACCCGGTGCGGTGCGCGGTAAACATCGCCACTGGGGAGACAAAGGCGGCCGGGCGCGGTGCTGGCCACCCACCCCCTCGTGTGCCGCCGTGCCGGCCTTCATAGGTGTGCCGCTCGCTAACAGCACTTGCCCCGACAGTCTGTCAAGGCTACACGGGGGACCTTTGTCTCCAACCTCCACTCTACCTCCCCCCCCTCCCCCGCCCCTCGTTGCCGTGCTGACACAGCATCCTGAAGGAGCACGCGGTGCAGCAGCTGGCGGACGGCTCCGTCATGGTCGAGTCGGTCCTCATCAAGAGCAGCGGCGTGCAGGACGAGGCGGCGGCTCGGAGCATGCTCGTGTCCTGGTCCTATCAGGTGCGCCGCACGCGTCCAACCCACCCACGCACCCACCCACCCACGCGCCGTAGTGCGTGCGTGCCTGCCAGAGTCACACGCGAGTGCGTGTGGGTGATGATATCGTAGGGCACGATGAAGGATCGTTGCCTGAAACTTAAGTCGATCGTATTTGCTTTTGTTAAATGGTGGATTTTGTCGAGTTGTTAATCGTGGTTGTGCACCACTGCCCCATCGCAGCAGCAGCAGACAACTCGGTTTGTGGGCGTCATCGCGGCTGTCCTGTGCGTGTGCCTGCACGCGCTGCGTTCCGTGCGTGTTCGTAGTGTAGCGGTTGGCGCTCTGCGCTACAAACGCGGCGACCTAAGTTTGATTCCCGCTCACGGCCACAGACACCAGTGACGATGATCTGAACTGGGCCTGAGCCTGGGCCTCCCTTAGGTCAACCTGGTGCGGTGTGTAAACATCGCCACTGGGGAGACAGACGGCCAGGCGTGGTGCTGCCTACCCACACCCCCTTCTGTGCCTTGCCGGCTCGCCAACGTAGGTGCTCGCTGACAGCAAGAGCTCCAACATTCTAAGGCTATGCGGGGGAATCTTTGTCTGTTGCGGTCCGTGTGTGCAGGATGAAGACTTAGGAAGCTATCTCATGACTCTTCTGAAGAAGGGGCTGCCTCCGAGCATCGGAATGTAACGCGAACGGTCCCAGCAGCAGCAGCAACGGCGATAAGACTCGTTAAAAAAAAGTCGAGAGGCAGGGAAAAAAACCTTGTCCCTCGCGGCCTCCGCCGCCAGCAGTTGTCCCGGTGTGAACCTCCGAGGTGCGTGGCCGCACGCCTGCGACCCATCGCCGTGGAAGCAAGGGGTTGGCGGCTCGCAGGAAGATTTTTGGAGGTCCGTAAACCTGCAGGGGCTGCGGCCAAGAGGAGGCGGTAGCAGCAGCAGCAAGTGGAGTCCTGAACGTGCTCATACGCATCCCGGATTCTCTCCGGTTTGCTTCCACTTGGAAAACATTTCCTAAACAGAGGTTGTGTGCCGTCCTTCCAACCCGCGTTTGTTCTCGCATTGAATTTCGTAGTGACGTTATTCCCGGCCCCATGACATCACATTCTCTTTTAATGTCGTCACACATGTTATTTGCCTTGGTTGAAAAGGCTCACAAATTTAAAACCAAAAATGTCACCGAGAATCATCGTAACCTCACGGTTATGCGCAGACGGGAGAGCGGCAATGCATTCACGCTTTCAACCGCGTGGAAGACTCTGGAAAGTTATGAGCCACAAGACTCTTTAGAGGCTTTCCGGGAAAAACGTGGCTCATTTTTTAAAACAAATTCCAAAATTAAACCAGTGCCATCTCACCACTCCATCATTCCAGTTTGACCAGTGTTCCCTGTTCCACACGCGAGCGTTTCGCGCACTGCGTGGCATTTGTTGTTGGGAGTTTCCCCGCAAAACGTGGTTGTGAAATCGGACGTGTGCCGGTGGACGACGTGAAAATATCGCCACGCGCAACTCGTGAGCAGAATAAAGGAATCTCAAAAGGCCGCCGTCGTCTGTACTGAACTTGGGGTGAAAATCTGTGCCCCAGATTTGTTGATGTTTTATCACCCAACTATAAAAAGAAGCGGCAACCCCTCGCGAGGGGAGTGAACCTCCACCTCGGTGAGATGTAAAATACCTCCCCTGGTAGACAAGAGGTGGGTTTGATGCCCAACTCTTGACCCCTTTATATTTAGAGTTTGCACGTCTCTCTCTCACCGTGGTCGCGTTGATTTTTCTCTGTGTCCTCCGGTTTTTACCTCCACATTAAGTATCAACGCGAGTTTGAGTATTTGGCTGAGATATACGTCCACGTGATAAGCCACTTCGTCGAGTGATCATTTGCGACCAGGTCGTTTCTAAAAAAATAACTACATAGCTCAGCGAGCCCTTACGAATAAAAAATGTAGTTTTACCTGTGTGGCTGGCACTGGAGCCTGCGGTCCGATCGACTCCTCAGTGGGGGGGTTTTAGTCGTGGCTCGCCACCCAAGACCCAGCGACCAAACATTAACGCGAGACCACGGGGTCGGCAAAACTGCAGGCTCTTTAAAATGACCCTCTCTCGCACTCACGTTTCATTGGCGAGTCGCTAACATTTTTACGGAATAAAAAAGGCTCGTTATTTTGTTTGCAGGACCCCTGCCATAGATATGAAAAGGGCTCGTAGACAAGACCTACCGTAGGAACCTCGGACATTGCCATAGCGCAATTCTTAGAGGCACAGACTTGCACAGGACCCATAGACTTGCAGAGAACCCATTCATTCATATAGGGACCCATAGACCCACACAGGAACCTTTACACAAGACCCATATATTAATAGGACTCATTGATTTACACAAGGCCTATAGACGTAGCACAGGACCCCCTGTACTTGCAGAGAGCTAAGACCGTCTTAGAGACCCAAACACTTGCATAGGACGCAGCCACTACCAGAAGACCCGTCTCCTAGGCTTGCACTGGGGCTGTATCTACTTGTAGGCTAAACACACAACTCACAGAACCCAAGGGCTTAAATGCAACCCACAGAGACTGCAACTCACAGAGACTGCAACTCAAGTCACAGCGGGTAATGTACGCCGAACGAAATCTTCGCCCCCGAAGTGTTAAGCCGCCTTTTTTTTTTCCAAGTTACATTCTTCCAAAAATCGCCCCAACCTTGGATCGCCCAACATCCACCAGAAGTCGGGAGGTAGAGACCACCACCTGCGTATTTCCCGTCGGGGATAACGGTGGGCCTGGGGGCAGCGGCTGTCCGCGGTCAGGCCCAACCACGGAGTGGCAGACAAAGGAGGGAACGCGCCTAACCGGGGAGGGGGGGGGGGGGACAGGGGCTCGTTGCGCCAGAGCCGCGTGGATCGACCCCGGCGAGCGGCCACGTCGCACGACCACCCCCCCACCAACCCCCATCACCACCCCCCGGGAAAGGCAGCGGTGGCGGCGTAGGGGGAGACGCAGGGGGGAGACGGAGCGAAGGAAGACGACGCGTAGACACCAGCTGGCCCGTAATGTTTATTATTCAGAGCACTGCGCAGCAACATTGGAGTATGACGCGGGCCAGACACGCCGTGCGGCCGCCTTACTACGGTCATGGGGAGCCGGCGGGGATCGTTACCCTCGCCGGCACGGTCCGCTCGCTCCGCCCACAACACAGGGGGGTAAGGGGGTGTGGGGGGGGGGAATTGTATCGATTACAATCGGCGCTCCTCTCTCCTCCTACCGGTCGTGGTTAAATCTTTTCCTTGATCTCACTTTTGTCACGAGCGCGCGCACGGATGCACGCACCTCTCCCGACTCTGTCCGTTCTCTCTCGGTTCTCGACGACGCAAGAAACGTGACGGCCACCAACAACCACCACCCCCCCCCCCCACACACCCTCCACCATCGTCGTCGTCTTCTTCCTCCTCCCCCGAACAGTAACATCCATACGGCTTTTTTTTTGGCCAAGTTATTCCTATCCGTCGTGGCGGGTGATCGGCAGTGTTGGGACGGCGGGGTGGTGGTGGTGGGTGGAAGGGGGGAGGGGCGGACAGCGCAAGCAGCCAAGAGGAGCGCCAAGTCTTGGTCGAGTTCCGGCCACCGCATTCCAGACTAGCGCCACCGCTAAACCGTCGTCGCTTGCGAGAGGTCGGCAGCTCTAGCGACGGGGACCCCCACCAACCCTCACCCCCCCCCCCCCTTGATTCTGAGATTGCGAGGCGGTGGTTTCGGGGGAGGGTGTGGGAGGTTTAGACCACGCAACGGACCCGAGCAAACGTTTGTGTAGAATTTTTATTTTTTGTTACTTCTCGGCTTTTTTTTTTAAGGGGGGGGGGGGTGGGTGGGGACGGGGAGGAAAAAAAAACAAGTAAAAAGGCAAAGCTGTGCTAAGGCGTTGTGGCCAAAAAATGCTGTTGTCGACGATTACATTTTGCTCCTGTCTGTGCGCACGCACTCCACCTCGAGATCAGAAAACCGAGGGTGATCGAGTCACGGACGTCTGCGGTTCGTGTGGGGTTGGCGAGGGCCGGGTTGGGTGGGTGGAGCGAGCGAGCGGGTCGGCGAGTCTGCGTGTAGATACGAGGAGGAGGAGGGGGGGGGGGGGAGCAGGACTTGATGGGACGCACCGATGGGTAGCGTCGCCTCGCTCCCCTTTGCCCCTTTGCCGGCGGCGCGCGGTCACAGCAGTGCTTGACCGGCGGCAACGCTGACCCCGCCGTGGGTGGTTGGTTCGAAGGAACAGGGCGAGACTGGAATGGGCCGAGAACACCTTCTAACGGGGTCCCTTGGCATCAAGAGCGCTCGCTAAAAAGAAAAAAACCTCTGCTAATTTGTCTTCTCGTTTTCAGGAGGTGTGCGGAGGGGAGAGGCGGCAGGTTGTGTGTGTGTGTGGGGGGGGGGGTTGCTTTTTATATGGAAAATAAAACTAAATGTTTGGTTTGGGCCTCGATAATGTCGGTCGATCGCAGTGGTTTCTGTTATTTTAATAAACTTGTGTTGTCTTCTCTTGTTAGCATTCACACCTCCAATAAGCAAGGCTGCAGGGTCGGGGGCAAGAAAGACAGAGGGAAGGACACGAGCCCGCGCACACACGCACGCCAGTCCGTTAACCATCCGCTTCACACACGCACGCCAGTCCGTTAACCATCCGCTTCCCGCACCGTCTCGCTTCGTAGACGGCAAGGGAATGAACGTGCCTCGGTAGCGCGGCTAGGAGAGCGGAGGGGGGGCGGGGGGAGGCTTTGTTCACAACGCTTGCATCGCGACGAATCGATTTCGTTAGCGGGCCGTGCGTCGCGTGCGGCCGGTCGGGCGCCCACAGGTTGCGATTTCGGATCGTGCGAATTGTGCGAATCGTCGGTGGTGAGAGAGGCGCTTGGGCCCGGCGGGTGCGCGACTCACCCACAACCCGCCTTATTTAGCCATCGCCTTGATGCCCACAGCGCTCTCCTCATTCATGGCGGACAGCACTGTGACCTGGAGACACGAGGACGACACCAAGAGAGGGGGGGAGTGGGGGGTCACACGCACGTCCAGTCAGAGATCCGTCGCTAGAGAGCACGTCTGTACGCTGGCGCGGGTGTTAGAGAGAGGCTGGTAAAGCGTTTCCCATTTGAATTAAATTGTCCTTCTCTTCACCCAAATCCAATGGCAGCTCTAAACCCAGAGTTAACTTTGAGTTTTACACAAGGGGTGGAGATAGTTGGCGCTAGTAGTTCGTGTGCCTCGCGGTAAGGCTGGCCAGCAAAACACCCTGCCGTGACTGCTAACATGAACAATAATAATTCAATTCATAAACAGTGGCTTTTCATATCGGATCTCAAAGCACTGTACATGTAACAGCAGCAACACACAACTCGACATGAAAACAATTATACTCGAAACCATTTACTAAATTAACTAAAAGTGTAATCGGCGATAATGTCGCCCGTTAGAAGGGAGGGAGAAAAAAAAAACGTAGAATTTAAACTGGGTACGAGCCAACCATCCCAATGCTGAGAAATGACCTGTAGATTCGATTCAATTGGGATTGTGAATTGCAACATGGGTCCCCCCGAATGTTGAAACGTATCCCGACCCTCCTGAATGAGTCATGAGACTTGGCGTGGTTTCCATGGGTCGACAAGCATAATAAACCAAAACTTTGTATTTTACCAGGGTAATGTCCACCACCCAAGCTGTAGGGCTCTTGTTTGGAGAAGCCGCCTGGCTATCGCAAATGAAAGCTCAAGGAAAAGTGCCTTGTCGTGTGAACATTTATACAGCAGACAAAAATACCATGAAAGGTCACTTAAAGGGATCTCGGAGGTAGCTCTTTGATATCCGCTTCGGTGGAGATTTCCAAAATACAAAGGGCTGCACACACTGCCGCCCTGAAGTATCCGATAGCGGCCAGATATTCAAAACCCATGATGTTGATTCTAAATGCGGAGGGAAAGACCGGGAGGACCCGGACAAAACTCGCGTCCACGCAGAGAGAGATACGCAAACGCCAAATATACAACAGGCGTCAAGGGTTGGGGGGGTCGAACCCACAACCTCCTGCATACCAGGCAAGGGAGTTAACATCACGCCAGCCCGTGACGTGCCACGAGAGGGTAATGTCCGTCGACACGCTCGGCGGTGGACCACGCCGTGTTTAGAGGGCAACCCGCGGAATGAGACACCACAGAGCTAGATCCGAGATTAATTCCAAGAGCCCCCCCTCCTAGGCCGACACGATACACCCTTCCCCGCACGCTCTGCTGCTGGAGAGAACTCAACGCACGTTCGTCAACAACACAGAGGCCCTTGAAAGGTAAAAATATATATATATTTAACAGGCGACGTTTCAGGCAATGGCCCTTATATATAGCATAGCACTTTATGACTCGGACAGGAAATCAACAGAATCTGCAGGGTAAACGGCCAAAGCTAGGGGATATAACGGCCAATTTTAAGGAGGCGAGTTGTCAAGACGGGACTTTGAAAGGCTCCCACCGTCTCATTAGCAAGGGGCCAAAGCGTTCCAAAGAGCCCGGTAGCTGCATCAAATCCCGTCACCCCTAGGGAACGAGCCTCGACCCTCCCAACGAAGATCTCAAGTCGGGGGGGGGGGGGGGGGGGTGGACGAGCAGGCAGAAAACAGCTAATGTGGCAGCAAGACGTTCAAGGGGGACACATCTCTGGGGCGGGGTTCATGGTTCATGTCGCCAAGTTGGATGCGTGAAACGTCACCGACGCGAACGCATCTTAAGGGTGCTGTACAAATTAGGGGGCGGGGGGGGGTGGGGGGCAACGTGGCGAGGGCCTGGGGAGGGAGTTGAGGGAGTCTCTACCCACACACATTGCCAATCGCATTAAGACTGCCCCGCGTACCCTCGCTCTGTATACCCGCCCCCCTCTCCACGTCCGTTTTTAACGTTTCCATAACTCGATTTTAGTAAATTGTGCTGGGACCCGTCTAGAAAATTATCTGTCCCGACAGGCTATGGGTGACGTCCGTTGGCGTGTTTCTCTGCCCGCAACTCTGCAAATCAGGGCGTCTGTCTGTCCGTGCGTCCCGTCGGCGTCCGATGTGTCCGTCTCCGGGGTAGGTCTCCTGTCCGTGTGGGTGTGCGTGCTCTCTATGTCCCCCGCGTGTCCGTCTCTCCGTTTTTCCTTCCCATTCCGTTGCGAAACCGGAAGAATAACTTAGAAGTAAAGTAACTATCGGTACCGAGGCTTCCCACGCGGCCACGCGGCAGGGCGTGCGCGGCACCGTCGGAGCGGAAGATGGCAACAGCCCCCACGTGAGCAGTCGCGACGAATGCCATCAACGCTGCGACCGAACATCGATCGATCATCGACCTCCCGTTCGTCTTCAGAGCAACAACAACAGCAGCAACACCACCGCCACAAGCCATTTCTACGAGTCACGCGAAAGAAAGTCTACAGGGCGGGTGTCAAGTCCTAGCGCGCCCGTCCGGTGCTCTCGCTGGCAACAAACGAGGCGGAGATCGTGCCGGGGGGCGGCTAAAACGCAGCAAAACGGTGTCAAGAGCGCACGTGGTGGCGAAGTGGCATCGGCCTGGTCGCCTCGCCGAGTTCACCCACAGCGCCTGGCGGGGGCGGTGGGGGCGGGGTTCTTGCCCCGTCAGCTCCACCGGCGGCGTCGAGAGCTTTCCAACAGCTTGACGGGACGGGCCTCAACGAAAGGGCACCTAGCCTGGCACTATCTCGGCTGCCGGACCGACCGTGGAGCCCCCCTCCAACTCACCAGCATCTCCTCCCCGGCCTCGTGCTTCTGCTCGATTTCCTTGCCCAGCTCGCCCTCGGGCAGCTTCAGGTCCTCGCGCAGCTCGCCATTGTCCATGAGAAGGGTGAGGTATCCGTCCTGGATGCCAATCAGCTGTGCACGCACGCAAACACAACAACAAAAGGTCACACCCCCCTCCCCCCATGTAAACCTCAGCAGACTTTCTGGGGCAAGTTTCCGTTCACGAGCAGCGCCCACGAAGGACGAACTGCACACACGAGGGGGGTGGTGGGGTGGCCCAGCGCCGCGCCCGGCCGCCTTTGTCTCTCCAGCGGCGATGTTTACTGCACACCGCGCCAGGTACCCATTTGAGGTGGAGTCGACCGAGGGGAAGGCCGAGGACAGGTTCGCATAATCGTGAACGGGCGTTGGCCACGAGCGGGAATGGAACCAGGGCCTCTGCCGCTCCCCGCAACAATGATCGCCCCCCTTTAACAGACTGCACTGTCGGCGAGCACCTATTAAGGAACACGGGCGCAACGAGGGCGGTGATGATATTGCCGGAGCCACGCCTGGCCACCAAGCGTCTCTCCACAGTTTTTTTACCGCGCTACACACGGGCAAACCCGAGAAAAGCCACGACAGGAGCCGGCGATGACTTAGAGATCCCCGGTGGCAGGAGTGACCATCGCTGAGTGGGGGAAGAGGGTGAGAGGAGAGGCAGTGGCAGGAGTGACCATCACCGAGTGGGACAAGAGTGTGAGAGGAGAGGGAGTGGCAGGAGTGACCATCACTGAGTGGGACAAGAGAGTGAGAGAAGAGGGAGTGGCAGCAGTGACCATCACTGAGTGGGGTGAGAGGAGAGGCAGTGGCAGGAGTGACCATCACTGAGTGGGAAAAGAGGGTGAGAGTAGAGGGAGTGACAGGAGTGACCATCACCGAGTGGGACAAGAGAGTGAGAGAAGAGGAAGTAGCAGGAGTGACCATCACCGAGTGGGACAAGAGAGTGAGAGAAGAGGGAGTGGCAGGAGTGACCATCACTGAGTGGGGTGAGAGGAGAGGGAGTGGCAGGAGTGACCATCACTGAGTGGGACAAGAGGGTGAGAGGAGAGGCAGTGGTAGGAGTGACCATCACTGAGTGGGACAAGAGGGTGAGAGGAGAGGCAGTGGCAGGAGTGAACATCACTGAGTGGGACAAGAGGGTGAGAGGAGAGGGAGTGGCATGAGTGACCGTCACTGAGTGGGGTAAGAGGAGAGGGAGTGGCAGGAGTGAGCATCACCGAGTGGGACAAGAGGGTGAGAGGAGAGGGAGTGGCAGGAGTAACCATCACCGAGTGGGGCAAGAGGGTGAGAGGAGAGGGAGTGGCAGGAGTGACCATCACTGAGTGGGGTGAGAGGAGAGGGAGTGGCAGGAGTGACCATCACCGAGTGGGACAAGAGGGTGAGAGGAGAGGGAGGAGAGGGGAGAGGTGGCACTGAGGGGAGTATAAGAGAGGAGAATGGGAGGATGGCGGAGATGAGGAGGTGAGCCGATGGAAGAGCAGGGGAGAAGGGAGATGATGGGAGGGGAAGTGACGGGGTGAGTAGGAGAGAGTAAGAGCGGAGCGTAGGAGAGTAGGTGAGGAGAGTGCGAGGGGGAAGGCGATGGCAGAGCAGCAGAGGAGAGGCGTGCGTAGTTGAGATTCCACGAGAGTTCGGAGAGCAGGAGGGGGGGGGGGGGTGGGGGTGAGTAGGGACGGCTGCGTGCCTGGTAGTCGTTGCGCTTGATGTTGGGCACGTCCATGTTGTGGGTGGAGGGGCAGATGTCCTCGTACTTCTTGCCGTTGAAGATGTCGATGCCGATCATGTGGACCTGCGTCCGCGTGTGGGGAGAGCGGAATCGAGAGGCGGTTAGACGGCCGGTGTCCCCCCGCGCGGGCGCGCTGGGCCGCCCGGCCACGCCGTGGCGGGTCGTGGGGAGGTTAAAAATCGCCAGTCGTACCTTGGGCTTTAAAAACAACGGCGCGACTAGGCCTCTCTAAATAAAATAAACGGCCGAGCCGCGTCCCGAGATTCAGCGGTGAGCGGGGGGACGCCCCTGCAACTTGCCGAACGTCTCGGAACGGGAGAAAGGGTGAAGGCGGCAGGCGTTAACGTGGCCAACGTCGCCCGTTACAAATTGTACGCGATTCACACGAGTACGACCACCGCCCGCGCGGACCCCCCCCCCCCTCAACCGATCCGGGGTATAAAAAAACTACACGAGTCTAAAAACTAAACTATTAAAACTATATATTATTTTTTTCAACAGGTAAGGCTCCACCATAGCTATGCATAGCTCTTTTTCAAAAGCGACCCTGGCCACAAATGATAGCTCAACAAAAGTGGCTTATCGCGTGGAAAATTTACATCGGTCAAATACTCAACGTGGAGGGGAAAACCGGAGGAAGGACCCGGAGAAAAATCCACGCGACCACGGGGAGAGAGAGGGAGAGACACGCAAACTCCAAATATGCAGCAGGCGTCAGGGTCGCGATCAAACCCACGACCTCCTGTACACCAGGCGAGGTAGTTAACATCTCATAGCCACCGTGATGATGATGAGAGAGAGGGAGACACGCAAACTCCAAATATACAGCAGGCGTCAGGGTCGCGATCAAACCCACGACCTCCTGTACACACCAGGCGAAGGAGTTAACATCTCCTCGCCACCGTGGCGGCGCCCCCCCCGTTGCGACTGGCGACGACGGCACAGCCTCCCCCCCCCCGCCACGCTCACCTTGGCGTGGCCGTGTTTGCCCGTCTTGGAGGTGGACATCTCTACGATCTTGCAGGGGCGTCCCTTGAGGACCACGTATCCGTTCTTGCGCAATGCCGAGCACTGCTGGGGGAAGGTGGCCGAGGCGCCGGCGTCGCCGGTGTTGAAGTCGATGTCATGATCCGCCATGCCGTTGCCCAACTGTGCCGGAGGGAAAAAACGTTGTAATTATTATCCGTTTACTTAATTGGTTCAAGCCTCCCCGTGCCCATCGTGGCCCCACACTCCATCTGCCCGCAGCCGCCCACCGTGAAAACAGACGCCGCTCCTCTTCCATGCAAGCAGTTCCTTCTCTAAAACTATTTTAAAGCTATAAACTGTTTGTATTTTACAAGGTAAGGCCCCAGTGAGCTGCATAGCTCTTTTTCAGAAGCTGACCTGGCCACAGATGATAACTAAGTGGATTATCATCATGTCGAAAATTATAGCGGCAGCCAAACACTCTAAACGCACGTTGATTCTAAAAATGTGGAATGAAAAACCGGAGGACTTGGAGAAAATTCCACGCGGCCACGGGGAGGAATGGAGACATGGCAAAATCCAAATATAGAGTGGGCATCAGGGTCGGGATCGAACCCATGACCTCCTGCATAGCGGGCGAGGGAATTAACGTCTCACAGCCACCATGGTGCCCTTCCCTCCTTCCCCCGCTCTCATTTTCACCTCCCTCTCATCATTCCCCGCTCCTTCCTGCTGCTCGTCCTGAGCCATGCCCCCCCCCCCCGCCCCTCTTTGTCTGGGGGGCTTCTGTCCCGGCAGCGTACCGCTCCCTTTCCCGTTCTCCCCTTCTTCCGCGGTGTGCCATGGGGTAAAAAGTTATTACAGTAGTAATAACAAGACAACTATTTGTGACACGCTCGACATTTGCTCAAAGACGAGCCGCGCGTGTGCCAAGCGCCAGTAAGAATAATCAGAACCGGCGACGTATCATTGCGGCTACTACTGCCAAGCAAGCGTTGAACTACTTTAGCACCCTTACGTAGCCAACTTTGGCTAATCGGAGGTGCGGGGAAGAACTAAAAAAAACACACGCAAAAAACTATTCTGAAGAAATTAGCTTTCAATTGCAATTAACCCTATCGCTAACCTTACGATAACCTAATGATAGGTTAGTGATATGGTTACCCATTTCCTAGTAAGCCACGTTGGTTCACACCAAGTTCCCCCCCATTCCCCCACCTCCCCGACAAATGCCCAAACAAAATGAAGGCTAAATCTTGACTTGAAGCTTTCGTGACTGCAGGAATTCATATTCCTTGGGTCTTTCGGTAAAGTCACGTAGATAGGTTCAAAGGAAACAACAAATATAACAAAATAAATACGACGTTTCGATCGCAACACAAGCGGTTGTCATCATTGCTTGTGTTGCCATCGAAACGTCGTAGTTTTTTTTTAATTTTCTTTGAACCCATCTACGTGACTTTACCGAAAGACCCAAAGAAGATAAAAAGCTGGTTCACTCATTCAAATGCGAATTGCCAAAGCTCCCTTGTCCCGATCCGAGAGTCATTGTACATTTTTTTTTTTGCTTTCATCTCAACGGGCTTCTCGGCGCGGATTTACGAAATTCCTGCAGCGGACCGTCTTCACGCGACAACCCCGCTCCGGTTCCGTTTGCCGGCGGGTGGCAATTCCGCGTGCCTACGACAGGGCCCGAAGTCGGACTGTTTTTTTTAATGTAACCCAGTTAAAAAGGAAAAGGGCTCAATGAGTTAAGTGTGTCATCCGCGAGGCTGGCCTCGGGGAGGGGGGTCAGGGGGGGGGGAATTGCGGCAACAAGCGGCTGTATTTATGTTTATCACGCATCGTTTGTGCGGTATCGGGTGTCTTGAAACTTTACCAAGACGCTCCCCCTCCTCCCAAAATATTTAGCCCGGCTCTACCACTGGGCAGGGAGAGAGAGCGACTCTCCTGAAGTCTCAACGGAGCTCCCGATTGGTAACGAGGGTCACGGCGTCTCACGTACCCGGGAGGGTGACACGGCGCCCAGCGGGGGCCCGCAGGGGCTCGCGGTTCAAATCCCAAGGGCCACCCCGGTTATTATCGCTGCGTGTATGTACTGTGTGTTGAACATCTTTGGCACCGTACGTAGCCGACCGTGATAATCGGAGGTCCGGGGGGTAAGGACAACAAAACTAAACAACAAAAAGGCAGTTTTAAAGAAATGGGCTTTCAATCAAGATGATTTAAAAGTACAAAGCTCCGGAAGAGTGTTCCAGACGGCCGAGACGAGGAATCCCGTGACACAGTCCGTAAGATCGGGCCATCATCGTGCGCCGGGCGCGACATCACCGAATTTGCCAAACTTGAAAATCAAAAAAGAATTACCCCGAGATTGACTCCGACCCTTCGTAACACACACACGGCGGTGACTGTCCCCCCACCCCCCACCCCCCCACGGCTGACAGACGAATGCCAGTTTTCAGTCACCTTGTGCCCACAGGGACAGCTACCACTGTGGGGGGGGGGGGGGAGGGGTGGGTTGGCGCCATTTCAAAACGTGCCGAGGCGAAGGAGGCGCGATGCGGGGCGCTCTCCGGGACGCCCCGGCGCCGGGCGGTGTACACGGGAGGGCGCTACAACATCAGCGACAAATCGTCGACGTTACCCTTCACAGACCTACGCCGCCCCCCCTCCCCCCCAGAGTAAATCTACCCCATGACCCCCCCACCCAAAGCTAAACCTACTCTTGTACCCAGCAAAGCAAATACCACAACTTGCCCCCCCCCCCCAAACTCTCTGTGACCCCCCCCCAAGATGAACCCTGCTCATGGCCCCCCTCCCACTCCAAGACGAAATCTAACCCCCGGGCCCCGACCCCCACGGTGACTCAAAGACGGGGGGAGGGGGGGGGGTCGGGCAAAAGTGCCATGTGGCCACGCCTGAGGCCTGGCACGGCGTGTGGGTGGGGGACGACTCGCAGCACCCTTTGGTCGCTTCGCCGCTCACGCTCGCCACTTCGTGAACCCCTCCAAAGTATTTGTGCTTGCTCAGCCGATTGACTCTGCGAAAAAGTGGTGGGGGGTGCCGGGGTGGGGGGGGGGGTAGGAGTCTGCGTCGCTGGCACCGGCTCGGGGCCACGTGGGTGGCGCCGGGCCAAGCCTGCGGGACTCTTGCAGAGCCCGGGAGGGCCGCCATCCTCGTCGCCCTCCTCCCGCCGCCACCCGCCCGCCATCAGTGTCGCCATCGCTATCATCGTCGTCATTATCATTCGCTAAAACCACAGCAGCAGCACCACCACCAAACGGACAAATACCCCCACCCCCCCCTTATATAGCCTTAACACACTTTTGGAGCAAGTGCTGCTTGCGAGTGGCGCCTACGAAGGCCGGCACATCACACGAGCGGGTGGGTGGCCATCACCACGCCCGGCCGCCTTTGTCTCCCGAGTGGCGATGTTTGCGATACATCGCACCAGTTTACTCATTTGAGGCTGGCCGAGTCGACCTAGCACCACCAACAAGCAAAGACAAAGACTAAGACCCCCCCCCCCCGCCACCCCCCGGATAGCCTTAACAGACTGTTGGGGCAAGTGCTGTTAACGAGCAGCAGCACCAATGAAGGCCAGCACCATCACGCATCTCGACACCCGCATCACTCTGCCGTAGCACGAGCGGACATATCGGCAGCAACAATGCCACCAGCAATAGCCAACAGATGTACTGCCACTACGAATTCGAAGCATCGGCGATGTTACTTGCGGCAGTGCTAGCAACAGCACCACCACGAGCAGTGGCAGCGCGTCGGCATGAGCGGCAGCAACAGAAGTAGCAGTGGCGACCGTACAAACCAGCAGCGCCAGCAACAGCTTCACCGCCAGTAGCAACAACGCTCGCAGGACACAAGCGGCAAGTATCAGCGCCTGCATCAGCAACGCACCGCCAGCAGTAGCAACATTCACAGCCTCCACCACCACCACAAGCAGTAGTGCCAACAGCAGCACAATTTCATCACCGCCAAGGCTATCAGTAGCATCACCAAGATAGTCAAAAGCAGCAGCGTTAGCATCGCTTACAACAACATCTGCAGCCGCAGCAGCAGCAGCATTACCACCATCTCTAGCAGCACAAAAAGTAGCAATACAATAAGCAGCAGCGTTAACATCATCATCAGCAAGACTATCAACCACCAGCAGTACAATAAATAGCAGTTCCATAAGCGGCAGCACAACTATCATCAGCAGCAGAATCATCAGCAGTAGCGGCAGCAGTTCCATCATCAAGCAATAGCACCATCACGATTAACAGCGCCCGTCAGCAGCACGAGAATTATCACCACCAGCAGCAGCACAATAAGCCTCACTCCGATAAGAAACAGCGGTAGCAGCATTACCATCATCAGCACAAACAGCAACCACTACCAGCAGCAGCAGCAGCAAAGCGCAGACGGCCACCTCCACGAACACACCGCTACCACGCCCAGCGGCCACGCCACGTGGTGTGCGCCCTGCCTCTCTGGCAGCACCGCGTTTCGTCAGCCCCCCCCCCCCTTACTCTCTACCCCCACCAAAGACAAAGGTCCCCCCGGTATAGCCTTAACAGACTGTTGGGGCAAGTGCTGCTAGTGAGCACCTATGAAGGCCGGAAACGGTACACGAGGGGTGGGTGGCCACAGCACCACGCCCGGCCGCCTCTCCCCCAGTGGCGATGTTTTAACACACGGCGCCAACAACTCATTTGAAGCCGAGTCGACCTAGGAGAGGCCCAGGACCGGTTCAGATAATCGTCACCGGAGTTGGCCACGAGCTGGAATCGAACTCGGCTCGCCAGGTTCGTAGCGCAGCGCGCTGTTACACCACCGCTCCCCAAAACACGACACTAGCCTCCCCCACAACACCAGTGTGACCCACCACCGTGGTTTGCGAGGGGGGGGGGGGAAGTGACCATAATATTAATAGCAGTGGCGGCGGCGCTTGCTGGTGACCGGCAGCGAACGGCAGTCGAGAGCGAGAGACCCTCGCCAGGATTTTTACTGCATCGTCGTCGTCCGCGGGGCGAGGCCCGCGAGCGGGCGGGCGGACGCTGGGACTGCACCACAATTTAACGCTGCGTCGTGGTCCGTCCTCGGGTTGCCGTGTTTGTCTTGCGCTCATTATCAGCTCTTATGTTGCCCTCCTCTCGCAACCCACCCCCGCACCACCTACCACACCCCCGCACCACCGCCACCACCACGCCCCACCTGCCACCTCGTCTTTAACAAAGCCTTGTCTTGTACCTTTATTGCCAAGCATCGTGTGTAATTTTTTGTTTGTTTTTGGCCTAACAGCAGAACCAGCCATTACACACGCACCCTCTATCTTCTTCTCCAGGTCTTCGTTCTCCCATGCCCAATGTCTCTCTTACTCCCGGATCTGACCAACAAAAAAAACGTCTTGAAGCCAGGTGTACTACGGTCACTTTCCTGTCTCCCCCTCCCCCACCACTCCCCTCTCCCTTCTAATCCGCGGGTCTAAACCCCAGACCTGACTTTTTTCTACGTCACCGTCTGACCTTCACGTCGCCTCTCTTACTCCCAAGCTCCACCCGACTCGCTCTTAAACTAGAGAGCTGTGTTTTTATTTTACCAGGTTAAGGGCCTCACTGAGCTATGTAGCTCTTTTTCAGAAGCGACCTGGCCACAAACGACAGCTCGAAGTGGCTTATCGCGTGGACATTTGTAGCATCAAAATACTCTAAATGCACGTTGAATCGAAACGTGGAGGGGAAAACCGGAGGACCCGGAGAAAAATCCACGCGACCATGGGGAGACACGCAAACTCCAAATATACAGCAGCAGCAGCAGCAGGCGTAAGGGTTGGGATCGAACCCACGACCTCTTGTATACCAGGCGAGGTAGTTAACGTCTCACCACCATGGGGTGCCCTTCTTCCCAACTTCTACCACCGCGAGGGCTTTCCAAACACGTCTTCGATCACTCTTAGTCTGACAATTTCATTAATTCCCAAACCCCATGTCGGTTTGTCAATTATACAACTTCAGCCCCTCCCTCTTGAGCTAACCGCAGTTCGGCATTAACGTTTTTATATCACCGCTCCAAATTCACTTTTAGTTGCCTCCCCCCCCCGTAGCAGCAACTTATCTTCATTCACTGCCCACATGTTCTTTAATCGTAACTCGTTCAAACCTCGCTCCAGGGTGCCTTTAAACCTCTTAACAACTCCGGATGATTGCGTGACCCAACCCAATGCCGTGCATAAATTCCGAATCGGTTTATTGGCTGCAAAAAGCCTGCGCGGTCAAGCTTCCGACAACTCCCGTTTCCTCCGTTTCCTAATCTTTACTACGACTCGCGCCCTGCCGCGATCATCGCTCCTTCCCGAGCTTTCTCTGCTCTTTATCACGCGACAGCATTCCTCCCCCCCCCCACCACCCCGGGGGGGGTCTCACCTCCCATACGTCTCCAGGTCTCTCTTGCCCCCCTCCCCACGCCCGCAAGGCAGCACAGAAAATGTCCGAAAGAGACGAAGCTCCTCCCGGCAAAAATAAAAACGGCTAAAACGAACGAACTTGGTCCGACAGCCCAAACACAATAAACCCTACCAACGAGGCTTTTCCAGGCTAACAAGTTAGTTATTACCACCAGTTACCATTACCACCCACCGTGCATCGGATGGGCACCGTCATAGCTTCAAGCTTGTTTTGTTTAAACCAGGCACGAGCTCAATAGACCAGGTGATGAGTCTCATTTGCAAGAGTGACGCGGGCATGCTGGCGTGTCTGCATGAGCATCCCCTTGCCTGGCAAAACCATTCCAATATTTGTTTTTGTTACCTGGAAGCTCATGAGCAAATCGCCCACCAGGCACCCTGATCTCGCCAAAGCTCAAAAGCCAAGCAAGGTATTTGAGCCTGGACAATGCTTGCGTGGGGGGTGATCACCCTGCATAGGCTGCTGCAAGTCAACAGAGGGGAAAGTGCGGCAACGGCCAGGCCAGCGTCGCACTGTATTTATATGCTGCCGCGTCTATGCTCCCCACCATCAACCCGCACTGACCGGCATTAACTTCGAAGCGCTGGGCTGGGCCACCCCCTCCCCCCGCCGCCCCCACAAAGCGTGGGGCCCAGGGCTAATTGCCACAATTCCCCGTTACCCCAGGGACTGACGGGCGTGAAGGTAAACTCTCGACCTGCGCCGCCCGCCACCCACGCGGCGTACCGGAAGGCTCTCAACCTGGCAGTAGGTTGACAAAGTGCTGCACATGCTGTTATTTTTTTATATATATTACTCTCGTTTGCCCGGGAAAGCTTCACCGACTCTCGGGACTCTCTCTCCATGGAGGGCACTGCGCCCAGGTATTTTCCGCAGCGGGAGGCGATGATCGCAATTTAAAGTATATTATTCAAGTTCAGAAAATGTCATCCACGTTTTCAAATTTGGCAAATTGTACAATGCAGCATGCACAATGTACGGACGGAGCGTTGGTCCCCCACCACCACGGGAACGTGGAATCTTCCACGACCACTCTCACCCGCTCAGAAACCCGAGTGCACCGTCGCGTTCGACGGGAGACTGAGCCACGCATTGACTTTTGGATTCATCTAAAACCCTCCATGGTGGTGGTGGTGGCGGCGGCGGCGGCGGCAGGGTAGGCGGAGATGCCGGGATGGGTGGGGTTGGGTAAAGGCGTTGCCCTCTTCTAGTCTGGCCGGGGTCCGTGTCAGGAGAGACATGTGCTGTGTTGCCAATGAGGCTTCTTGTTGCTAGAACCTACATGTATATGTACAGCCGCTCCATCATCCATACAGCACACACTACCTACCCCTAGTTCATACAGCACACACACACTTCCTACCCCTAGTTCATACAGCACACACACACTTCCTACCCCTAGTTCATACAGCACACACACACACACTTCCTACCCCTAGTTCATACAGCACACACACACACTTCCTACCCCTAGTTCATACAGCACACACACACACTTCCTACCCCTAGTTCATACAGCACACACACACACTACCTACCCCTAGTTCATACAGCGCACACACACACACTACATACCCCTAGTTCATACAGCACACACACACTACCTACCCCTAGTTCATACAGCACACACACTACATACCCCTAGTTCATACAGCACACACACACACTACCTATCCCTTGTTCATACAGCACACACACTACCTACCCCTAGTTCATACAGCACACACACACACACAACCTACCCCTTGTTCATACAGCACACACACACACACTACCTACCCCTTGTTCATACAGCACACACACACTGCCTACCCCTTGCTCATACAGCACACACACACACTTCCTATCCCTAGTCCATACAGCACACACACACACACTGCCTACCCCTAGTTCATACAGCACACACTGCCTACTCCTAGTTCATACAGCACACACACACTACCTCCCCCTAGTTCATACAGCACACACACACTACCTATCCCTATTTCATACAGCACACATAAAACCCCCAGCTCCCTCCACTACTGCGTCCCCACAAAGTGGTGCTAATTTTACTTCACCCCAGATAGTTAATTTGTCGTAGTGTATGTTTGCAAACATATATGTTACCCATACATACACACGTACATATATGTATTAAACACGTGCGCATGGGCTTTGGGTCAGTTATGGCAAAATCTGGATTACCATTTCATAAAATTAAAAACGGTGATCGCGTAGTTTGATTGCCGTTAACAATCTGTCGACTTGTTTCTGTCAAGAGCTGAGCCAACATGTCCCCATTGAGTCAGTTCTATCAATAACCTATCGGAAGAGGGACTTCCATAAGCCATGCGGGTTTGTAGGGGGTTTATTTGATAATACTTCACCACGCTGGTAGGTGCGGGATGGTAAAAGTAGGGGCAGGGAGGCACAGTTATGGCAATATCTAAATACAGAACTAATTGAACAAAGAACGAATTACCCCACACAACCACCCAAGACCCAGTCACAATTCACCATCACCAAATTTAGAAGTCCTTAATCCTTATATATATTTTTTTAATTCTTAATAAACGCACGCATGCCAACGCTGACCAGAACGACAAAAACGTGGTTGAACCACTGCCATGTCCGAATGCGGGTGGAGGGGACGGAGCCTCAGTTGAGCTGGTGAACTGACAAATGTCTGCGAATTATTGTTTCAATGCGGCTAGGATGTGTTGAGGATGAATCCTATTTACTCGTTTAAACACGGAGTCATTTATCCCCTGCTTGTGATTGGAAATTCGATGACAAGGAAGGGATTAGTGGCAAAGCAATAAGGGCCACACCTATGACTTTGCCGATTTTACCACCATGCACACGCCAAAGTTGTCTTAGGCGGACTGTGCTACCTTGTGGTCAGCAGAGGGCAATGAAATGTCTGTTGTTTTACTGCACTTCTATGCTCCCCGCGTCAATGCTGCCCACCCTTCACCGACCCGCACACCCCGGGACGTCGATTCAGAACGCAGTGCGACACACCACTGGACCATTCTAAGCCCACTGCTGGATGAGGGCAGCCCCACGCCATCTCGGTTACGGCCTTCAACCGCACCTCAACACCATGGCGGGCTTGTAAAGTGGGGAGTGGTAAACGCAGGACTGGATCTCGTTATTAATGGGGTGGCCCCAGTGGCAAGATGTTAACTCTCTCGCCAGGTATACAGGAGGTCCGGGGGTTCAATCCTGACCCTGACGCCTATATATTTGGAGTTTGCATGGTCACGTGGATTTTTCTCAGTCTCGTGCGGTTCCTTTCACATTTCGAATCAACATGTGTTGAGAGCATTTGGCTGCAATACATTTCCACATAAGCCACGTAATTGAGCTATCATTCGTGGCCAGGTTGCTTATGAGAAAAAGAATATAGCTTAGTGGGCCTTAGCTCGTAAAATACAAAACATGTTTAGTTTTGGTTTATTATGCTCGTCGACTTAAGCAAATATCACCGAGTCTCATGACTCATTCAGGAAGGTGGGGGCAAGTTTTAACAGTCGGGGATGATATTGCAATTCACAATCTCAATTGAATTAAATCTACATTGGGATGTTTGGCTCAAACCAAGTTTAAGTTGTTGTTTTTCTTCGTCCCCCTAACAGGTGACATGATCGCTTATTACACTTAGTTAATTTAGTAAATGGATTCTAATATAACAATATTTATACCGAGTGTCTGCTGCTGCTGTGACCTGTATAAACGTAATTATTATTATTGCCCATGTTAGCAGCCACGGCAGGGAATCAAACTTGAGTGCAGAGCTGGCCAGGTTTATAGCGAGGCACACTAACCACTCCAGCGCTCTCTCTCCACCCCTTGCGTAAAACTCCCAAGTTAACTCTGGGTTTTAGAGCTGCCATTGGATTTGGATGAAGAGGGGGGGCGGGGGGGAGAAGGGCAATTTAATTCAAATGGGAAATGCATCACCAGCCTCTCTGCAATCTTGCGTCTGACCTGAGCAAGGGGTGATTCACCGCATAAAAATAAATATAAAATATATTTTTTAAACGTGTTATTTTAAACATGAGAGGCAGCAGAGGCCCCGCCTCGCCTGACACCACCCAACTATTCCACGATACCCCACCACCAGAAACTTTTTAACTATTAAAAAAGGGCGCTGATAAAAAGAAAACATTAAAGCGCGCCTGCCAATAAAACATTACAATTTCACACATTGCACGCACGTGTTTAAATTGACTTTCGCAAGGTAGCAGGATAATTAGTCAGAAAATTATCCTCGATCGATTGTTTTTTTTCTTGTGAAATGGTGGCGAGAACTTTTTTTTTCCCAATTTACAAAATTACTCGGCAAACTGAAGATAATTGAAAGAGGCAGTGTTCTTAATGACTGCCGAAATCTGCTAGCAATATATAATTATTGAGCGTGTCAAATGCTGCAATTATTTAAACGAATACAAAGGACATCACTGGTGGTTACATGCTGGCAATGGGCGACTATTAAGAGTACGAGTGCATCGCATTTACGGACTGTCGGGGTTATTTGACCTAACTTCAGCGTGCCGGTAAATGAATATTCACTAAGACATTGGACCAGCGTAGATGTAGGTACAACGTGAAATCCGGTACATAGCCCTTAATCCCAGCGTTTTAAAGAGTTTTAAACAGTCTTAGTGGCTGTTAAGCTTTGACGATGCATTCACGAATGTTCACCACCCCCACTTAACCCCTACACCAAGACTTGCTCAAGACTGCAACGGGTGGTGTTGGAGGCGAGAAATTCGCCAATTACAAATAGAGTATGTTAAATAGGCACTTAGTTGGTATAATAGATCAGCTTCAGCCACACTACCCACTAACGATATTAAGCAGACTGCTGCAATTATTCCGATTATTAGATGCCATCTTTAAGCCACGAGTATATCAAGGATCTGGTGGTTACGATATCAAACCACGTGGCCGGAAAATCCATATTTTATGTTAAATATAAACACGCATTGTTTAATGGCCTTAGCAAAGGCAAATACCCCGTACAGCCTTAACAGACTGTTGTGGCAAGTGCTGTCTCCGAGGACCTATGAAGGCCGGCACGACACACGAGGGGGTGGGTTGCCAGCACCACGCCCGGCCGCCTTTGTCTCCCTAGTGGTGATGTTTACACACCGCACTCAAAGCTCATTTGAGGCCGAGTCGACCGAGGTGAGGCCCGAGACCGGTTCAGAGAAGTCACTGGTGTTGGTGTGCATGTTGATGCAAATAGCCTTGACGCTCTAATCATTCTTGAAATTAAAATTTGTTTAATGTCACCCCGGGCTGAAAATCCTGGCTCCGCCCCTGGAGTTCTATAATGTAATCTGTCTTGAGCGGTTAGCGCTACGCTGCGCTATGAACCTGGCGACCCGGGTTCGATTCCCGCTCACGGCCAACACCAGTGACGATTATCTGAACCGGTCCCGGGCCTCCCCTAGGTCGACTCAGCATCAAATGAGTACCTGGTGCGGTGTGTAAACATTGACACTGGGGAGACAAAGGTGGTCGGGCGTGGTGCTGGCCACCCACCCCCTCGTGTACCGTTCCGGCCTTCATAGGTGCTCGCTAACAGCACTTGCCCCTACAGTCTGTTAAGGCTATATGGGGGATCTTTTTTTTGCAAATAGCCTTAGCAGCAAAATGCACACACGCACTGTATTAAACGATTGTAATCTACAAATAGTATAAATTGCAGTGTTGAAATAATAAATGATCGTTTTCATTCCAATGTATGTCTTGCAATTAAGTGGACCGGTTAAGCATTCAGGCCAAATTCGCCAAAAATGAATGTTAATATTATACGCATTGAATCGTAGTAGTACCACCATACAACATAACTCCAGCTCGCTTAACTATTACTCGTGCACAATTATAAATCACAATTGTGGTTTATAGACTATTACGATTTAAACGCTCTTCAAACGCATGGTTGAGACGAGCCAATAGGGCAAGTCAGCATTTTTTTATTTTTGGCAATCATTTAATAAAGCTAGCAGTGGCACACACACCAAAACTCGCATATATTACAACTGCCGTGGTTACATCTTTATAAGCTGTATATACATTTTTTTTAAACTAGATATTCAATTGCGCTCGGGCCTCTCCCACGAAGCATGGTCAGGCATGCGGTCACAAATCGTCTTACTTCACCAATGCTGTTAATGTACTACTTTATCACGTCGAACACGTGTATTTATGGTTAGTTTAATCGACAGGAGGCCCATTGTAAAGTTAGTATCACCGCGTGGGCCGCTAAATTTAATTTTTTAATTGTTTAAACTTTGAGGCCTAGTTCGAGCCCAGGCGCTCAAGCGCCCACATCACGGTGCCCCTCTCGTAAAACAATATCTACGCACTATTAATCAGACAACAAATTATACATCACGTCAATTGCATGTTACCTTAACAAATTCAAACACAGGCCCGCAGCACACGCGTTTAGGACTTCAACAAAAACCCACAATTTATGCACAATAAGCGCCGTTTAGCGGCATCGCCCACAGCGGCGAGGCCTCCTTACCGAACACTTTAACCGCCACGACAACCTAACACTCTTTTTGTAAATTACCGGCGTAAAATTTGTAACTTAGATTCGATTAATCATTTAAGCCGCAATTCACACCAAGCTCAGAGCCTGCGCTAGGCCGCAATGGACGTGTATGGTGGGTGGGGTGGAAGCCTGTCCCGACGCTAAAACTCTCGCGTATCTCCCATCCGCGCGGGTTCCCTCGCCTCGTCGGGCACACCGAGCGGGGTCCCCTCGCCCGGCCCGGGACCCCGCCAGCGGGCGAGGGGAGACCGCTCGAGTTCCCCCAAAAGCTCGGGGCCTGGGACGCACCGCCACTCACATGTGCCACTCCAACTCCGGGCGACGACGAGGAGGCAGCAGTGCGCATGCGCGGGGGGCCTTGCGGCCTGCGTCTTCGGACGGGAGGAGTGGCTTCAGGTTTTGGTAGGCGTGGCTTGAAATTCGTGTGGGCGTGGTCACACGCTGAACGTTCGGCAGCGGGCGGAGGGCGTGGCTGCGAGTGTAAGTAGGCGTCGTCTCAACTAGAGAGGGCGCGGTCCCGATTTAAGTGGGCGTGGTTCATACCATATAAGGAGCGGATGGGTGTGTGCTTGCTACTAAAAAAAGGCAGTGGGGAGGTGGGGTCCACTGTTGGAGAGAGGCCAGTACTTGACGCGGGCACCCCCCCCTCCCCACGTGTACCGCGGGGTCGAATTCAGAGGGAGGGGAGGGAGGGAGGGGTGGGGAGGGAGGGGAGGGAGGGGAGTGAGGCCAAGGCAGTGCGCATGCGCGCCTCGACGCGCCGCGTCTTGAGGGGGTGGGCGTGGCTTGAGAGAAAGGGGGCGTGGTCTCAACATATCTGGCTGTCGCCTGGTGATGCTGGTTGTTGTAATTACTGGCGAAACGTCGTACCCGGATTGCTAAATGTTGTGGGTTTACTCTCCAACACACGACCGGTGTGCTGTACTCGTAACTTAATTGTCACGTTTTGTTTACATGACAAACCTTACTAATTGGCTGTCGGGTGGTGGTAGGTTCAACGACATATTTATATTTACGCGATCTAACCCAAAACAACCCTCTATTACGGATAATATTTTGTCACGAAAGCCTACTACGTGTTAAACTGTGAGAAAGAGCTTAGTAGCTCAACGTATTTATCCAGGATAAATAAAGATTCTGATGGCCCTTCGCAGCACATGGCCACCCTACCACTATGGTCTGTGTGACCAATCTACCTCTGGCCTATGTGCTGCACAGAAGGGACATTGCCCAAAACGTCGCCAAAGTTTTCAATAAAGGCAGTGTTGTTGACGGGTGTGTTGAATTTTTGTTGTTGTTTGCTTTTTGCGCACTACTGCCAACGCAGCAGCAGCATCACCAAATCAAGTTTATGAATGATTAAAATTAATATACGATAAAACAATGTATTTTTTTTAACTGAAATATCATTAAGCATCATTTGGTTTAAAGTATCACTCTCCAACTCTCATCCACTCTACCTCTCTAGGCTGTCTGTTCTTGTCCGAAACGTCACCTATTACTTTATCTATTAAGGCCAAATTGTTATTGACAAATGTGTTGAGTTATTTTTTTCTACTCCATGCTTATGAGGGCACATTATAACCATGTATAATATGCTGAACTTCTTTTGCACCGTATGTAGCCAACCGTGCTAATTGGATGTGTGAAATGTAATTCTCATCAGCCCCCATGGCATAAAGTACAGTCTATATAATATCGCTTTGGTTTATCTTCTATCCTCCTGTCTGATGGCAATTAGTTCAGCAGTTAAACGCCAATGTTGAGGTCTGAGAGGGCTTCAGGAGCGTTCGTGTATTGAAAGAGCGCACCCTGCAATGGTTTGCTACATGAATGTATAGTTGTCTTCATGTATCTCTACGGATGTGTCTATGAGTCTCTACGTATCTCTTCGTGTCTCTGTGGGTTTCGTAGCATATGGTCAAATAGTTCGGTTTGCATGGCCTTCCATTCAATGTTCCATTCATCTACGTGCTAAGGAAACGTCGCCAGCCTCCTCGATCATTTTCCTTTCAAGGCCCGCGACACAGTGTTATTCATTCAGATTTATTCTCATATAAAACAAATACGGATCATTGTAGTATTGGCTATGGCAAAGGCCACGCTTTCAAGTTAAGCGATCCGGAAACCGGCCACGTGTGCTGTTCGACCATGCGGCCAAGGAGGGCCGCAGTGCGGGGAGGGGGGTGTGGCCATGTGGCCATTCATACCAATGGTGGGGCTCAGGGGGGGGGGGGGGGGTTCAGGAGGGGGGGTGCTCAGATGGGAGGGGGGGTTATGGGGTTTGGGGGGCGGGAGGTTTGGGGGGGGGTTGGGGGAGGGGGGTTGGGGGAGGGGCTTGGGGGAGGTGGGGGGTGAACCATTGGGGTGGGGAAATAGGCGTGGCAGCAGCAATACCTATTATTATGCTATGAGAGAAAAAAAAGGGGACCATTGTCCGAAACGTCGCCTATTATATATTTGTTGAATAAAGACATTGTATACTGACGGACGTGTTGAGTTTTTGTTGTTGTTGTTCGAGTGGGGGATTCAAGTTGGGTGGGGCGATTACATAACCCCTGTTGTACCAACCCACTTCCCGTTCCCCTGAGCCGTGGTCACGTGGTTCTGTCGTCTTACGAGGGGCGGGTTTTGGGGGGGAGGAGATGTTGGGGGGAGGGCGTGGATGTTGTGACGTCATCACCTCATTATCGAGCCTCCCCACTAATTAATTAACAAACATTTCTAGCGACGTATAATTCATTGGCAGTGGTGCACAATCATTAACAAGATGGAAAAAAAACCCTAAAAGTATTTGTCAATAACACTATTTTTTATTTATTTAAAGCTTTCGTGACTGCAGGGATTCATATTCTTGGTTCTTTCGGTAAAGTCACGGAGAGAAACAATATATCATTAGCGACGTTTTACGGGAAATATCGCCTTCCTTGGAACGCGTAAACAGATAGGCTGGAGAGACAGAGTGGCTAAGGTTTGGAGACTGCCTAGGAACGCCATGGGGCCTAATTAAAATAAAAGAAATACAAACTTTTCTGATGACCAGTTTTTAAACGGGCATGTGAATGAGATTGAGATCCAGACAAACCACTGATTATCAGAAAACATTGAAAAAAACGTAATTCTCATTTGGTTTTAGGTAGTCTCCAACTCTTATTATCCACCCCATTAAATTATCTACAGATATTGTTTTGAGACCTATCAGTTTTGCCAAGAAATATAAAAATATGAAAATATATATACAGTATGTAGAATTGTTTTAAAAGTGAGGCACATTTAACGGGTGTGACTTAATAGCCGTAACAGAAAAAAACACTCGCAACTGACGGAAGAACGGAAACAAAGTTTGTAATCAACACTTAATTACACATTCGTGGTTCTTTCGGTAAAGTCACGTAGAAGGGAAGCAATAAAATAATAAAAATATAAAACAATAAAATTCTCACGACGTTTCGACTGCAACACAAGCAATCATTATCAGGTGTGAAAACCACAGCAAGAAATTTTGAAAGAAGTGGCGGTTTTTTTAACGTTAGCACCACGGAGAGCGATTTGGCAGTTATTCAGATGGACATGTCTCGGACCGCATTCGTGAACACAAAGCAGACCTAAAACACGGTAGGACCAACACCTCGACCGTGGCAGATCACTGTTATAATTCAGTGGGCTCACATGACATTGACTTCTCCAAGACAGAGGTTCTTTGCAAGCCATCTGGCTACCATGAGAGATTCGTTCATGAGGCTATCCACATATACAAACACAGAGACAATTTCAACCGAGAAGATGGATTCTGGCTTAGCAATCATTGGAAGGATTTGATAAACCATTTTGGGTCTTAATTGATTGTTCACGCTTACGGTGGCTTTCAGACAGCATACATTAATTTTCGTCTCCCCCCTCCTCTTTTCCGAACATAGATTGACTCGTCCATCTGAAACTGCCAAATCGCTCTCCGTTGTGCTAACGTTAAAAAAACGCCACTTTTTTCAAATTTTCTTGCTGTGGTTTTCACACTTGATGATTGCTTGTGTTGCAGTCGAAACGTAGTGAGAAGTTTATTGTTTCATATTTTTATTATTTTATTGTTTCCCCTTCTACGTGACTTTACCGAAAGTACCATGAATATTTTTTAAGCGGTCGAGGGATGATCGTTGATTTATGACGTAATCGCGTAACTCCATCCGTCATTTTAAAGCTATCAGCCGTTGGGAGTTCCGTGGCGTCATCGCGCCGTTTCGGTTTGATACGTGACGTCATCACGCCGGAATACGTTCAAGTGTTGGGAATCGTGTGACGTCACCGCGCTTGTACGCAAACGCCCCTGAACATCATCGCGTTCCCCCCCCCTCACCACCCCAAACGGATGCTACTACCGTGACGTCATTACGTCAAAGGCGTGTCGCGACTTTGATGTGATGCCTTCCGCACGCGAGGGATTCAGGGGCCAACCATTGGGTACGTACGCATGGGGGGTGGGGGTGGGTTAACCCAAATGCGTACGCGTGCGTATGGGGGGGGGGGGGTCTACCTACAATGTACGCAGAGGAAACGAGGGGGGGTGTGAAGCCTCGAAAATACTTTGTCTACGTTGGCCTTCAAATGAGCCACAGTTCAGTTTACTCTTTGGTTCTTTCGGTAAAATGACGTAGAAAGAGAAAATAATAAATTAAATAGCAGCGTACGACGTTTCGATTGCTACACAAGCACTCATCATCAGGAGGTACAAATGACAAGAGAAAATAAAACCCTAGGAAACTTAGAAATATAAAAAGCAACACAACAGTCAACGCCCTACCTGGTTGATTGACGTTTTTGTCCAAAGATTTTACTAAATCTTAAGAGAGAGAGATAAAAACAGAGCAGGAGAAACGCTTGCTGTGCTTCAGCCTGACATTGTGCGTGTTGAAACGAAACTCCTATTAACACGTAAAACCCGTTCGCGACTGGGTTCAGTCGGCGTTTGAACCTAGCGGACACTAGACAAACGTTCTAAAGGTACGCGACTTAATTCTTTAACGCAAGCCCGGCGGTGTGCTGTTTACTAAAAAAACAAACACCCTTGAGCAACACCAATTTAGAACATTTTTAAAGCAGCCTGCCTCAGCAGCAGACCATGCCTTTCCCACCTGATGACGGACGCTTGTTTGTGCGCCCGAAACGTCGTTAATTATTTTATACCTACGTTTACTTTACCGAAATAACCAAAAGAGTACGTTCATATTATTAATCCTTGATCGTTTCTTGCGTGGATTAAATATCGGTCGATCTATAGGATTCGGGGCGGGGGGGGGGGTTTGCTACCTAATGGATGGCCCCGAATCGGTTGACGCCCGGCAGACGTAATCACGTGACATCATCACGTCGAGGCGTGCCGGACGTCATTTGGTTAAAGGGGAGCGTCATGACATCATCGCGTCGAGGCGTATCCCGGTGGGGGTGGGGCGTAAAGGGGGTGGAGCCTGGGGGGCGGGGGAAACGTAAAAGTCCCCAACAACCCCGCGCCACGATTGGTCCGCCGTCTCCGCCGACGTCATCCCCCGCCCTCCCCGCCCCATTAGAGCGTCGCGCGAAGGGGGCGGTGACGTCACCGCGCCGGCCCTACTCAAGGGGGCGAAGCGGTGTCCACCATCTTTCCGGCCAGAGAGAGCGCGCGCGCGCGTGAGGAGAGGAGAGAAGCAGAAGCCAACGGGGGGGTCTGAGGGAGCCGCGGCCAACGCGAAGCGAAACCACCGGAAACGGCAGCTACAAGAACAGCCATCATGAGCGACGCCGAAATCGTCACCGAGGCCCTCGCCGCCGTCGCCGCCGTCGTCGACGCCGTGAACGACGCCGCCGAGAACGACTCCGCCGTCAACGACGACGACGCCGCCGCGAACGACGCCGAAGAGACGCAGCCGCAGAAGCCCGAGAAGAAAGTGATCGGTGAGGAGGAGGGGGGGGGAGGGGGTGGGAGGGTGGGGGGAAGGTGGGGGGAAGGCGCGCGCGCGAGCTCCAACCGCCACAGCGCGAGACCGTAGTTGGTATTGTGACGTCACGGGCGAGGCCAACTTCCGAAGGGGTTAGGGGAGGGAGGTTTAGAATGTGGGGTTTGGGGGGGGGGGGGTTCTTTTACAATTCAAATGTTTGCCGAACTTTTACAAGTTAAAATTTGTGTTATGTTTAATGGCGGAGGGTTGGGTTTATCGAGTGCGTAGAATGTTTACTGATGGTGCCTTGGCCGCCCGACTCGCACCCCTCACACCCCCCGCACCTTTTGGTCGCGCCCGTCCGCTTCCTCGTCGCTTACGAGTTAATCGTACTGTTGTACAGTAGAGCACTGTACATAGCGCGTGAGCACATGGTGACCCTTGGTTCGAGTCCCCGCCACGGTGTCCGCTCGCGGCCTTTACCCCGCGCTGTTGTTGAGAGAGAACTTTTGGTCGCGCCCGTCCGCTTCCTCGTCGCTTACGAGTTAATCGTGCTGTTGTACAGTACAGCACTGTACATAGCGCGTGAGCACATGGCGGCCCTGGTTGTGAGTCCCTGCCACGCTGTCCGCTTCCGGCCTATTAACGCCCTTCTATTTAACAAACACGCTGCCTTCTTTTATTTTATTGTTTCCCTTCTACGCGGTGACTTTACCGAAAGAACCAAGACTATGAATGCCTGCAGTCACAAAAGCTTTGGATCAAAATTTACGCTGCCTTATTATTAACCACGGTTAGCCTCGGTGTGGGGGGGGGGGGTTATTACACAATGAGTAGCAATTTTATGTAAAATGTAACCGCAGTGAATGTGCGATACCGCGGCCTTAAATCACCTGGAATGTTAACGCCGCTTGCTCACCCGCTGCCTCGCGAATCGGGAATTTTATTTAGCCGAAACCTGGGCTTGGTTTAAGTGCCGCGTTAGTTTCGCCCTCATACTTTCGCAAGAGCGTGTCGTTTCAATAAATACGAGCGGTTGAATAATTGGAAAGCAGCGACGAGAGGGGTGACGCAGAGAGATTGGAGCGGTGAATTCGGCTCGAGCGGGGGTAGGCCTTCAGCCAGCAGTGAATTGAACTTTGGTGATGATGATGATGAATTCGCAACACCGCTGGATCCGAAATCGTCGGAGGTTTAAGATTTTTGACCGGGGGTCCCCTTTTTGGTCAATCCATCGCTGGAATGGAGGCCTCAAACTACGCTGGCCGACCAGCTGCTTGGTTTGGATTAAAGTCGGCAGTAGCTTTGGACAACTATTTGAGTTTGATGTTACTGGTCCCCGTCATACGAATGTGTAATTTCTATTAACACGGGCTTTGTAAAAGGTAGTTATGTCGAAAGTTAACTTTGTTTTTAAGGAATTGCTGAGCACCCGGCATACGAACGTGGAGTTTTCGCAACGCGCCGCTGAATACAGAAGCTGCTCCTTTACAGGGAATGAGGAGTGTCTGAATCCCTGCCATGTGACCGTGGAGTTTTCACTTCGAACGGAAAAGAGAATGTGTTGAGTAATAACAATTTAATTTGTAATTTACAGCAAATTTGCATACCAGTCAACCCATAAGGTTTACCCTTTATTCTTGTATAGGGAAATTGAGTTTTCAGGGCCATACGTTGTACAGCCGTTTCAATATGGGCAAAAAAACACTTGTCTATTTTTTATTTTTCCCTTGTGATGGGACTTTTATAAAAGGGCACGGGGTGACCAATAAGGTCTGAATAGGGGTTGACAGGTGCGAATTTGTCAATCCGTTGCCGGATGAAGGCCTCCGCGGATTGGTTGACTATGCCATACTTCACCACGCTGGTTTATATGAAGGGGAGATTGGGTGGGCCAGGTCCCCGAGGGTTTAGATCTGTCACGAGCCACTCTGATGTTAGCTGCGGCTGGAATCTGACTCGGGGCACATTGCTCAATTCTTAGCAACAGCAGCAACAACAACTCGCAGTTGTATTTCACTGGGAACATAAACTTCTCGAAGCCCTGCTAATGTTGATTAATCGCTTGGTTACATGTCCCTACGTTAACTTGTGGTAAGTGACTGATGTTTTCAAAGCTAAGGGATTGAGATACTCTTATTGTTAAAACATCAGAATATCAACAGGCCAATGTACAGCATCACCTTCATGAATGTAAAATGTAAGACAAGCCACAGTAGTGCGCCGATGATGACCACAGGCAACCCCAAGCTCGTGGGATATTCGCACAACCATGTTGTGTACACGTCTCCAGGACGTCGTGGGTCGGTGACAATTGTGGCTGTTGAAACGACAGTAACGCAATTGTCAATGTTGATAGGCAACAATGCAGCGCTGACATCTAATTCCTGTTGACCTCGGTTCTGATGTCTACAAGGGAGAAAAAAATGGATGTCTTTTTTTTGCAGCGCGTCTTCCCGTTCATTTGGCCGATGGCTACGATTGTCCTGAGGCCACTGTGACCCACGCGCAGGGCCATCCCTAGGGTACACGGGGAATCTGGGTGACTGCCCCGGGCCCCCCACTTTGGGGGGGGGGGTGGGAACCCCTCCGTCCCTTGCGTTTCGACGGCACAGTGTTGGATGTAATACGTCAATGGACGGCCCCTGCCCATTGGGTCGCAAATGTGTGGGCGATGCTGTTCAAGAGGAAGCGATGCACACGCCATTGTACATGGGGAGGAGGAGCACGTGGGCGTGAAGAGTACAAAATAAGAGCGTGACGATGGAGAAAAACAGTTGGGTTGGGCTCTTCTTGTGTGCCATGGTAATCCAGCTGGGTGCTGCCTAGGTCAAATTATTGGCCTTGTTTTTCAACTAATCCTATCATCGTCGTCGTCTCTCTGGGGTAGATAAAAATGAGTTGATGCCACGTTGTGAGTACGGCAGAGTGCAGTGGTTGGCGCACCCGTGCTCTGTACCCGGCTTGCAGAGTTGGATTCCTGCCCGTGGTTAACATCGGTGGCAAGTCCTATCCGGAACCGGTCCTCCCTTTACAAACATGCTGTGATTGATGATCTGCAAGGGTTTAGGGCTTGGTTTTATAATGTATCAAGGTTAGGAAAATGGTAATTCATAATCAAAATGCCATTTATGGCACCTACCAGTGAACTCTCTGAAGCTAAAAGTTTCATTGCATGGGATGACGCTGGTCCAATTTGTTGTCTCCACGTACTTTTATATTCCTTTAGTCACATCCGCTACCCTTACATGGAGATGCACTGACGTGCATATACACCCATTCTCTTGCATAATCCATAAGCTTGCATCACAAGTTCTAAGCTCAAAGTCCTGTCAGCACGTGGTGGGGGGGGGGGAGGAGGTCTGCTGCCTGGCTTTTAATTCTCCACGTGCTTCTCTACTCTGCCTCTTGTCTCTCTTAACAACCAGCCGTCTAATGTCGTTCCACCGCGTCCTTCCTTCCCGCCTTCGTTCTCCCGTTTGCTCCTCCTGTGGTGGAATGGGCAGGCAGGCAGTGGCGTCGTCGCCCTTCGAATCGGCGTTGTCTCTGTCGCTTCTCGACGCGCGCTCGCGACGTCGCAGTCCTCTGAGCCTCCCTTTTGCCATCGGGTAGAATCTCAACCCTCCTTGCCCACCAGAGAGAGGGAGAGAGAGACATTCCGCTGGCAATCGAAACGAGGAAGTTCCCACCTCTTGTCATTTGCATTGAAGGCGAAGTCCGTTGGAATGTGTTTCGTAGGGGGTGGTGTGGGTGAGTGGTAGCAGTTGTCGCCCTCCCCGTCTGACGTTCTGATGGTTTTTATTTTTGCAGCCACCAAGGTGCTCGGAACGGTGAAGTGGTTCAACGTGAAGAACGGCTATGGCTTCATCAACAGGTGAGACACCGCCACCAGACAAGACGTTTTGGAGGGGGCCGTGTAGCTCAGGGGGTGCTTGTAATGTCCGTGTCTGAGATCTGTAGCTCGAGGGGGGTGCTCATAATGGTCGTGTCAGAGATCCGTAGCTCGTATGGAGCACTCAAAATGGTCGTGTCAGAGATCCGTAGCTCAGGGGTGGATGGTCATAATGGTCGTGTCAGAGATCCGTAGCCTGGGGGGGGAACGCTCCAATGGCTGGGTCAGAGATCCGTAGCTTGGGGGTGGATGGTCATAACGGCCGTGTTAGAGATCCTTAGCCCGGAGGCTGGGCGCTCCAATGGCCGTGTCAGAGATCCGTAGCTCGGGGGGAGCGCTCATAATGGTCGTGTCTGAAATCCGTAGCTTGGGGGGAGCGCTCATAATGGTCGTGTCTGAGATCCGTAGCTTGGGGGGAGCGCTCATAATGGTCGTGTCTGAGATCCGTAGCTTGGGGGTGGATGATCATAACGGCCGTGTTAGAGATCCTTAGCCCGGAGGGTGGGTGCTCCAATGGCCGTGTCAGAGATCCGTAGCTCGGGGGGGAGCGCTCATAATGGTCGTGTCTGAGATCCGTAGCTTGGGGGGAGCGCTCATAATGGTCGTGTCTGAGATCCGTAGCTTGGGGGGAGCGCTCATAATGGCCGTGTCTGAGATCCGTAGCTTGGGGGGAGCGCTCATAATGGTCGTGTCTGAGATCCGTAGCTTGGGGGGAGCGCTCATAATGGTCGTGTCTGTGATCCGTCGCACGGGGGGGCGCTCCTAATGGTCGTGTCTGAGATCCGTAGCTCAAGGGTGGGGGGGGGTGGGAGCGCTCATAATGGTCGTGTCAGAGATCGTGAGTCGGTTTCTGCCGAGTTACAGCGTTTTTTTAATCTTGCTTTAAGTCGCCCTGTGATGAAACCGGAATTTCCGGTATACTAAGTTGTGGGGGCTTGATCCAGTGCGTCCCCAATGACAGCACAAAAAAATCGTTAATATATTATGTTTTTTTCACTTTATTGGGCTCATTCGTTCTTTTTAACACATAGGTTTTCGCGACCAATATTATTCATAATAAAGGTTTTTGGGTTAGATCGCGTTATTTATAAATGTGTCGTAACCCTCTACCACCGACACGGCTAATCAGTAAAAAATTGTCACGTTGACAAAAGACAAATGGTTCACTACTTTAGCCTACCGGTGTGTTGAAGAGTGAATCCACAACATTTACAATTTTTGAGTACGACGTTTTGCTGGTTATTACATCCAGCTGGAATGGTTCTGGCAAATTGCCCGATGATCCTTTTTTACTGATTGGCCGTGTCGGGTGGTGGAGGGTTACGACACATCCATAAATAACGCGATCTAACCCAAAAACGTTTATTATGAATCATTCGTTCTCCTGAGTTTCGGTTTTACTTGAGACAAACATTGTATGCTACTCGTAATTGGGAGTTATAATGAAATCGCTTTCAGAATTAGTTTGGCGATGTCATCTTCCAGGGCTGGTCTGGGATGAGGCAGTCCATTCCCTGCTGTCAGAATTCTAAATATACCTTTCTTGGCCTCGTGATACAGTGCCAAAAAAAATTAGTTGGGGAGGGAAATTAATCCAAGTGTCTAAAAAGGGACCTATTCGGTACACGATCCCTGAATATGATACAGGAAAAATCTATGATGGCGGCGGTAGTCTGGGACACTCTTGAGTTACTTTCCCGACGGAGTCTCAAGTAAATGGTTGAACGGCGATGTCGCTTGGATTCCTAGGCGGTGGGGGGCGGGGGTATGCGCCCCCACACTCTCTTTATCGCTCCCTCGTTAAAACCACAAGTTCACGTTGCCCAAGAGCTATTTGAACTTGTTGAGCAGCGTGGACGAAAGCCGCGTGGCCACGGGGTGGTGTTGGGGTGTGTCAAATGAAGTGGGTGGCAAAATGCGAGTGAAGCAGTAAGCCAGAGGCTTTCCCCTAAGCGGTGTCCTCACGTTGCCCGACACGCATTTGAGACGTCGTTATTAAAGTCGATAACAAGAAAAAAATGCCAACAGTGCAACTTTCAGATGTCCTTTTGTTCAGTAGCTGTCCCCACGAACGATGCATTTTTAAGAGTAGGCGGCAAAAACCATGCGGCGCGGGTATTCTCGCCGCGTGGTTTTGCCTCCCCGTAGCGGCCACGCACGATTGAGCGTCGCGTCTCTCCAGCTTCCCCCACGCGCCACTAAACCCCGCCGGCTTCGTCGTGGATTGAAACTGAACTATCCATGCGTTTTTTTTTTTGGGTTAGATCGCGTAAATGTGTCGTTAAACCCGCCACCACCCGACGCAACCAATTAGTAAGGTCTGTCACGTAAACAGAACGTGGCAAATCGTTACTAGTACAGCACACCGTTGTGTTGGAGACTAAATCCACAACATTTACAATTCGGGTCAGACGTTTTGGCAGTAATTACAACTTGCATCAATAGGCGACAGCCAGATCACATTAGGCGAAAGCCTGATGTAATAACCGGCAACAAATCGCACTCTAATTGTAATTGTTGAGGATTCACTCTCCTACACATACGAAAGCCTACGTGTTAAACTGAACGTAAACTAACTGAACTATTTTATATTTTTACCAGGTAAGGCCCCACTGAGCTGTTTAGCTTTTTTTTTCCAGAAGTGATCTGGCCACAGATAGCTCAACAAAGTGGTTTATCATCACGCAGGAAATTTATAGCAGCTGAATACTCTAAACACGTGATGTTGATTATAAATGTGGAGGGGGAAAAACTAGAAGGCCCGGAGAAAAATTCACACGACCACGGGGAGGGAGACACCGCAAACTCCAAATATACAGCGGGCGTCAGGTTTCGGATCAAACCCACGACCTCCTGTATATCAGGCGAGGTAGTTAACATCTCTACGGGGAGAGTGAGAGACACGCAAACTCCAAATATACAGCAGGCGTCAGGGATAGGTTAGGCCCACTGAGCTATTTTATATTTTTTCAGAAGCGATCTAGCCATAAATGATAGCTCAACGAAGTGGCTTATCATTGCGTGGAAATTTCTAGCAGCCAAATACTCCTTACGCATGTTTCTAAAATGTGGAGGGAAAAACCGGAGGACCCGGAGAAAAATCCATGCTACCACGGGGAGAAGACGCAAACCCCAAATATACGGGCGTCAGGATCGGGATCGAACCCACGACTACCTGTAGACCGGGCGAGGTATTTGACATCTCGCCACCGTGCAGGCCCCCCCAAGGCCTGTAAACCGCACTCGGATTAGGAAAAACTCGCGTGCTTAAAATTAACGCGTGGCTACGGTTGTTTAAAATAACACGAGACGGAACCGAATGCCGTTTGTGAAAACGTGTTTATCGGTGTGAAAATAAATGTAATAATTGTACATTTCTCTCTCTCCCGCCCCTCGCCTCGTGCTCCCAGGAACGACACCAAGGAAGATGTGTTCATCCATCAGGTGAGCTGCTGCTGCTGTTGTTGTGATGGCGTTGTAATTGTTGTTGTTTGTGAGATGTGGCAGTAGCAGGGGGTTTGTTTGTCTTAATTCATAGCAACGATCGATTATCAAAGTCGCCTTCTTCAACGAAACTTCACTCGTCTCGGGCAACGTAAACAAGTTACACGTCCGCACAATACAGGCCATTTGTGCTTTTGGCTCGTTCCAATAGAAAGTAGAAGGTTGATTCTTTATTCGAGGAGGAGTGAGACTGAGGGAGGGTTAGAGTCGGGGGCAGTAACTGTACAGGGTAGGCGTGTTGGGGATTGTGGGGTTCCGAACCCTCGGGATTTTATTTTCAGCTCGCAACGGACAAAAGGTGGAAGACCAGACCGATAGATGGATGGATACAGATGGATAGACAGACGGATGTATGGCTAGAGACGTTGGAAATGCCAACGGACGAATGGACGGATGAATGGAAAGGCAGACGATTCAATGGACAGATGGATGGATACAGATGGGATAGACAGACGGATGTATGGCTACGGACGTTGGAAATGCCAACGGATGAATGGAAAGGCAGACGATTCAATGGACAGATGGATGGATACACACACATGAATGCAAGGATAGACATGCGAATAGATGGACGTTATAGATTGAGGGTTCGACAAATAGATAGATGGGCCAAATGAATAGACAGTCGAAAGGATAAACCAATTTACGGGCTGACAAACGAACAATCCTAATCTCCTCCGCCCCGCCACCTGCGCGTTTTGTTCATCGGCAGACGGCGATCAAGAAGAACAACCCAAGGAAATACCTGCGCAGCGTGGGTGACGGGGAGACGGTGGAGTTCGACGTGGTCGAGGGGGAGAAGGTACGGACGGCAGCAAAGCTGGCGAGCACCCCCTCGACAGAGAGAGATTGGACTGCGTGCGTCTGTGGGTGACGGTGCGAGTCTGTGTCGGCGTGCGTCTGCCGGTGCATGTATCAGTTTGCCAGTGTGTGTGTGTGTGTGCATCTTGCGTTTATCACGAAATGTATTTTTGTTCGTGCACCACGTGTGTAATTTTATACGTGTAAAATGTGTGTTTTATTTATCAGTGGTATACCTATTAGTATCTCCTGAAGAGCAGGTTGCCGACATGAGCATCGGTGTATCTTTGTGTCGGTACGCATGTCAGAGCGCACGGTACTACCGCGTGCGCTTGCGCGCAAGGCCGCATACAATCGCGCGCCGCTACTCCTCCACAAACACCAAAGCGGCTCTCCCTCCCTGCTCGTCCCTCCCCCCCCCCACCCCCCCACCCCCCACGTGCCGTGCAGGGAGCGGAGGCGGCGAACGTGACGGGCCCCGACGGCGCGGCCGTGCAGGGCAGTCGCTACGCGGCCGACCGGGGCCGCTACCGTCGTTCTTACCCACAGAGACGGCGCCCCAACGTGAGTCCAGATGTGCACCCCCCCCCCCCCCCCCCACCCTAAACCGCGTTGGCTAGGAGATGTTAACTACCTCGCCTGGTGTACAGGAGGTCGTGGGTTCGATCCCGACCCTGACGCCTGCTGTATTCCCGCTCATGGCTAACGCCAGTGACGATTATCTGAACCGGTCCTGGGCCTCCCGTGGGTCGACTCGGGCTCAAATGAGTACCTGGTGCGGTGCGAAAAGATCGCCACTGGGGAGACAAAGGCGGCCGGGCGTGGTGCTGGCCACCCGCCCCCTCGTGCGCCATGCCGGTTTTCATAGGTGCTCGCTGACAGCACTTGTCTCAAAAGTCTGTTAAGGCTATACGTGGGATCTTTGCCGTTGTGTGTGCGAGATTTTTATTTATCATTCGTGACGTTCGTTGAGCCAGGACCACCTCCAGTCGAGTAATTAGCGGTCGAAATTTTCTAATCCAGACCGCGACTCCGTCACACATTGTCCTCTCCACCTCTTGCGAGCGTCTCGCCACTGGACCTTTAATATTCGCTGTGAAGCGGGGGGCAGCGCCTAGCACGTGCAAGGTGAACACACGCCGCAGCGCGTTAACCCCACCGTGTGTGTTCGTCTTGTTCTTCTGGCTCCCTAACACAGAACCAGGAGGGCGGGGAGAATGGAGAAGGGGGAGACGCTGCGGTAAGAAACCCACCCCCACTCTGACTCCCCTCCCGCTCCCCCTCCCCTCCTTCCCTCATCCACTCGGTTACCCCATTATTGTTGTCCCCCCCCCCCCCCCCGCGCACCTCCGATTAGCACGGTTGGCTACGTACGGTGCGGAAGAAGTTCTACGTACGTGCATGACTTGTCCCCGCTTTGTGTCTACAAACGTACACGCGCAATCAAAGCCACCGTTTGCCGCGAAGCGACGGTGACCACAGTGCTTTGTGCCAGGCTCGGTGCGCTTTGAGGCCGTGTGAGGGTGCTGAGGTTTCGCCTGTAGCTCACGGGACAGACCCCCCCCCCCCCCCCCCCTCCCTCCCCGACTTGCACGCACGCAAGGCTAACGATGGTTGGTCTTGAGCGGGGATCGAACTCGGCTCGCCAGGTTTGTAGCGCGGCGCGCTAACCGCGACACTGCCGCTCCCCCCCGCGCACGCGGTCGCACACGTCAGGGCGGGGGGGGGGGGTGGTGCGTGCTCGGACACGCGTGTGTACGTAGAACTCTCTTGCTCGGTCGATGCTGCGTGCCGGGAGAAGTGGCTGCGTGTGTGTGAGAGAGAGAGCTCCACGGGAGCTCCGGCGGCTGAAGGCTCCATTCTCTGTCTCTGCTGCCGCCGCTGCTGCTGCCGCCGCCGCTGCCGCCGCCGCCGCTGCCGCTGCTGCCGCCGCCGGGCTCTCGTCGCCGCAGGCCGTTGAGGAGGAGGCAGGAGCAGCGCCGGCGACGAACCGGCGCCCTCTCCAGGGACAGTTCCGCCAGCCGTACCAACGGTCAGTGCCGATGTCCAGCACGCGCGCGTGTCCTGCGCGTCCACGCCAGTGGCTTAACACCCAGTGGCTATTGTCTGGACCGGTCCTGGGCCTCCTCTAGGTCGACTCGGCCTAAAATTAGTCGCTGGCGCGGTGTGCAAAACATCAGCACTGGGGAGACGAAGGCGGCCGGGCGTGGTGCTGGCCGCCCACGCCTCTCGTGCCGTTCGGGCCTTCGTAGGTGCTGCTCGCTTACAGCGCTTGCCCCGACAGCCTGATAAGCCTATACGGTAGGATCTTTGTCTCTGTGGTGTATAGGGGGAGCGGTCGTGTAGCGATTGGCACGCTGCGCTACGAACCCCCGCGGCTCTAGGTTTTGACTCCCGAATCCGGTAATTTATACCGGCGCCACTTGTCGTCCCCCCCCCCGCCTCGCTCGCTGCACCAGCGGTGGGTACCGCCCGCGCCCCCGCGCTCCGCAGCCGCAGCAGCAGCAGCAGCAGGCAGAGGGGGAGGAGGCCGGCGGAGAGGACAAGGAGAACCAGGCCCAGCAGCGGCGCCCCGGCGGCGGGTACCGGCGGCCGTACTACCACCAGTACCGTCGCACGCAGCAACCACGCCGCCCGGCACAGCCCAAACAGCAGCAGGAGGGGGCGGCGGCCGAGGGGGCGGCGGCCGAGGGAGCGACGGAGGCGGTGACGACTGCGACGGAGGACTCCAGCAACAAGGTGGGTTTTGCGTGGCTGCTTCTCTGGCACGCTCAGAGTGAGGGTAGGGGGGGGGGGGCTGGACAAAGTCTCCGAGCGAGGGCTCTCGAAGAGAAGGCTGGGTTTTAGCAACGTCTTGGAATAACAACATCGGCGTGAGAATGGGAGTCCTTGAGACTTGGCAATTAAATTTGAGAGTTGAAATTGACCGTTTTATTTGCCGGGCAAAGCCCACAACTTGCTGCGTACCAGGCGACGGAGTTGACATCTCCCCCACCTTGGCACCCTGTACGAGTGGAGTCGAGACACGCGGCTGGGTTCCAGTGTCATGGCCCAGCGGGTTAATGGTGGTGAAATGTTAACTACCTTGCCTGGTATGCAAGAGGACCTGGGTCCGATATCCATGTCCACCCTGACGCCTGCTTTATATTTGGATTCTGTGCGTCTCTCTCCCAGTGGTCATGTGGATTTTTCTCCGGGTCCTCCAGTTTTTCCCCTCCACATTGAGAATCGACAACATCGCGCGCTCGTAAATTTCCACGTGATAAGCCCCACTTCGTTGAGCTATCATTTGTGATGGCCGGGTCGCGTCTGAAACAGAGCCGTGTCGTTGAGTGGAGGCTTACCTGTAAACATAAAAAAATATATTTACTGTATTTTTTTAATGATGGGCGAGCTGACAATCTTCCTCTCCCATTGTCTGTCTCGCCTCTGTCTTAGGGCTCGGATGAAGCCCCCACCTCTGCCTCCACCCCGGCCCCCGTCTCTGCCCCTGCCTCTGCCCCGGCCTCCGCCCCCGCCCCCGCCTCCGCCCCCGCCTCCGCCCCCGCCTCCGCCCCCGCCTCCGCCCCCACCTCCGCCCCGGCCCCCGTCGTGGCTGCCGAGGCGATTACTGAGGAGTGAAACCAACCAAGAGAGCCCCTCCCTCATCCAGGTACAACTTGCATAGCTCCTGCAGCAGCTTCTACAACTGCTATAGCTACTACAGGCAGCTACTACAGGCAGCTACTACAGGCAGCTACTACAGGCAGCTACTACAGGCAGCTACTACAGGCAGCTACTACAGGCAGCTACTACAGGCAGCTACTACAGGCAGCTACTACAGGCAGCTACTACAGGCAGCTACTACAGGCAGCTACTACAGGCAGCCGCCATTCACCACCGAGTGGCGGTGATGACCCCCACGGCGCTTGTGCCAGGCTGCGTGCACTTTTGAGGCCTTGGGGTTAATTGTGGTGCGTTACGGGGTTGAGTGAGATGACTGGCAGATTCCGCAACATGTGCCGACTCGCTAAGTATTCACCACACTTACGACGACGTTGCCCGTGACAACGGGCGAAGGCGAGGAAGGAGGAGGAGGATGAACCGCGTTGTGGTGGGGCGTTGTCGTTGCAGGCGTTTGCCGGATGAGCGATCCACCCGAGAGAAGTAAGATCGCAGAGGAGACCGGCCGGGCTCGTCCTTGTGCACACGTGTCTTGACACTGCAAACGCGACGTTTCAAAATCCCCTTTTTTCTTTTTTTTTTTACAAAGAGCCAAGTACCCCCCCCCCCCCATCACCTCTCCACCCCCCCCCCTCCTCTCCGGATCTCCTCTCCCTCCTCCTACTGACATTCTCAAAATCACTCTTTCCCCCCCCCCCCACCACCATCTCTTAACCGAATTTCATGGTCAATTTGCCAGCAGGTTTGTTTTGTTATATAAATAAATGAGTGAAACATGCTCAGGCGCTGAGATTTATTTTTTATTTTTATTCAACCTGTTCCGTGTTGGTACCGTACATTTTTTTCTTCGCTTCCCCCCCCCCCCAACGATGTCCTGTGTTTTATTAAACAACGCGTTGGTTTTGTCAACACTTGTGGCAACAAAGACGGTTAATAAATTGATTGCCATCAACGTATCCCGCTTTTGCCGTTTGATCTGTGTGGCAACTTGGCACGCGCTTCGAGGACGATGGAAATGAGCGAGCCACTTGGTGTGCCGCGGTGGCTCGGAGATGTTAACTACCTTGCCCTGGTATACAGGAGGTCATGGGTTCGATCCTGGCCCTGACGCCCATATATTTGGAGTTTGCGTGTCCTCCCTGTGGTCGCGTGGATTTTTCTCCGGGTATTCCGGTTTTTCCCTCCACATTTTTTTGAAACATGCTTATCGAGTATTTGGCTGCTATCTCTTCTGAAAGAGAGCTACGTAGCTCAGTGGGCCTTCCCTGTGGATTGTTCTCCGGGTACACATTTAGACTCGACACATGTTCAGAGTTTGGCTACTGCGATACATTTCCACACGACGATACGCCACTTCGTTGAGCTATCGTTTGTGGTGGCCAGGTCGCTTCTGCAAGGCCCCACCTTACCCTGGTAAAATAAAAAAAAAATTAAGTTTAATCACAAAGAAGATGGCTTGTTATCATTATTACCTTTTGTGTTTTTTAACCAGGTAAGAGCCTGCACTGAGTTCCCATGTCCCATCGATGGTCAACTTGGAGGAGGGGGGGGACCCAATGTAAAGACAAATAACTCGGTGGGCCCTAAAATAAGAAAAAATAACTAACGGTTTGGATAATGTGGCCTCCTTCGGAGCACAATGCTACACCAGGAGGCCTGCAACCTCTGGGTTAGCACGGTTGGCTACGTATGGCGCAAAATAAGTTCAACTTGCGTGAAGAAGGGCCGTGGCCTGAAACGTCACCTGTTATATATACACACCCCTTTTTTAAGGCCACATTGTTATTGAATTGTTGAGCTTGTTTGTATCGTGACCTTTGCCAGTATCAAAGTATGAAAAATAATAGATTTTACCATTTCGCAATAAATGCAGGAGTTAAGATGTTTCAAACACAATAGAAACCGTTTGCAAGGAATCGCGTTACTGCATGAACCACACACCGTACTTGTCGTGAACATGCAAACAAAACGTGCTCTGACAATTATATATGGGCATTGTCTTTGAGACTGATTGGCCTACACCAGAGACGGCCTTCTGTATGGCCTAGTCTCACCAGTGTCAGACCAGAGAATGCCAAAAGGCGAGCAGGACAAAGCCAATGCCACACGTATCGGAGCATTCATAGCTCGGGGTGAGCAGTTTTATTTGCCAGAAAGGGTAAAACCTATTTTTATTCTTCATACTGGTTTGTGTTTATGCGCCACCTGAAAGCAGCAACACAGCATCACCAGCACGTAATTGGTTTAACCGTGTAAATAAATACAGCTTCAAGGCCACAAGGACGTATGTGAAAAAGAGCTTTATGGCTCATCGGATTCCTCCGGTATAAATATTTTGATTCGGACTTATTTTCTGTGTAGCGGTCGCTACGCACGTGGCCTGTAACCCAGCGCCAAAGGGCGGGGGTTGGTGGATCGCCGCACAAAAGTTTCAAAGGTCCGCCTCCCCCTCCCCGCAGGGTGTCGAGGAGGGTGCCATACCCTGGGCTCGCCAGGAGAAGGCGGTGGTCAACCGGTGCGGGCGACTCTCCGTGTCCCATCTGTCTACACACACACACAGACACTCTCCCTGTGTCCCATCTGTCTACACACACACAGACACTGCCCTGGTACTCTCTCTCTCTGTCCCATCTGTCTACACACACACAGACACTGCCCTGACACTCTCCCCGTGTCCCATCTGTCTACACACACACACAGAGCCCTCGCACCCGGTTTGCTTTTCTCCAGGGGGGTGTGTCCCGGTTTTCCTTCTGCTCGTTCGTTCGCCGGCCCGAGGAAAAGAAAAAGTTCTGTATGCACGAAAATGTTGAGCGCGCGTGGCCGGTCGCGCGACGCAGTTCTGCGTGAGTGACGCGGCAGGCGACAACCGAGGATTTTATTTTGCGTGCCGCGCCGATCACGAGCCGCGCTGGAACACCGGCAGAAGGGAGACGCGAAGCAAGGCGCTGGGAGGCTGTCGACAGGCCACTTAAATCTTTTTTTTATTTCTCATTTCTTACCAATAATAATAATAATAGTCCTGTATTATATACACCAGTGATCGAAACCGCTTCCAGATATATTCAAACACTCTTGACACAAATATACACTATATACAACAACAAAAAAAACCCCAGCCCAGACAAGCAGCCCAAAAAGCCGGAGGTCCAAAAACAAACACGAAAGCACTAGACACATCTTGCACTCGCAGGGGAAGGGGTCGTTATTATTCACGGCGTTGATAAATAACATTGAACTCTCTGATACACTAAGACGAAGAGGCTGGGGTGGGCACGCAGCATCATGCGCAGGATGTGGAGGCATGTGGGGAGCCATGGGGGGAGCCATGGGGGTTGTTTGGAAACGACGCGGGAAGTGCCGGGCAGGGGTTTGGCATGGGGGAGACCTCGTACAGTTGGGTTGTTGCCGTACCGTGTCCGACGTTTCGCAACGTGTGCCGGAAGGAACATTCTTCGCGGACTGAATTGACTCCCGGCACGATTTTTCCGACGTTTCGGTTTGCTCCACGCGCCCCCGTAGGCGGACGACGACGACGACGATCTCGGTTGCCGGAGCGGGTTCGCGGGCGCGTGGAGCGAAACGTCGGGGGACGTGGTGCCGAAACGTCGGACGAGCGGCGGCACGAACCCTCCCACGCACGCACCGGCACGGCGCGGAGCTGCCTACGCGCGAGTGTTGCCCTGGAGGCCTCGCCACCGTGGGGGGGGGGGGGGGGGGGTGGGGGGGGGGACGACTCGGGACACAAAGCGACGACAGAGAAAACGAAGGCCACGTTTACAGACGGACGTGACAACGAATCGAGATTACGATGGGCACAAAAATAAAAGCCACCCCATGCCCGAGGAAACACTTCCACAGAGGGACGGCGAGCGCGAGGGGGGGGGGGCGGGGGGGGGCAGGGGGGGCGGCACAATCGCCAGGGGCACTCGCGACGCACGTGGGGGTGGGGGTCACCGTGGTCACGATGGGCACGGTGGGCACGGTGGGCACGGTGACCCAAGGTGGTAAAGCTATAATCGTCATTGGTGTTGGTGGCCGTGTGCTGGAATCGAACTCGGGTCGCCGGGGTTTGTAGCCCTGCGCGCCAACCGCTGCGCCACCGCCACCACAACCACCACCACAACCACCACCACAACCACGGCAACCACCACGGCCGCCACCGCCACGGCCACCACCACAACCACCACCACAACCACCACCACGGCCACCACCACAACCGCGGCCACCACGGCCACCACGGCCCATGCGTGAACCACAGCAGCACCGGCCTCTGGCTTCCCATCCCACCGGAACGGAACGCTCATAAATACGCGCGCCGACGAGACTACGAAACCAACAAACAACAATAAACAATCAACAATAGTAGTAGTAGTACGGTCACTGGGGGATGGATTACAGATCCGATCCGCGAAACCTCCTCCGCGACGCCCGGCTTTCTCACCGCCGAGACGACGCTGCTTGCACGCTGAACTTCTTTCGCACCGTACGTAGCCAACCGTGCTCATCGGACTTCCTGCGTGCGCGTTGCTGTGGCGGCTGCTGCTGCCGCCGCCGCCGCCGCCGCTGCACATTTCGAGGGCTCCCGTCACGAGTTGGGTCGGCACTGGAAGTCGAAAGAATATCCGTCGTCCCCATCGCCGAATTGAAGAAAACCCGCCACAGTTTAATTCGTGCCCCAAAGATGCCGTGGATGTCTCCTGGTCGTCATAATAAATAATAAACACACTTTAGAACGCACGCGCTTAGATTTCGCGGATTGGACTCATCGTTCGATCGAGAAGTTGGAGGCGCGGAGCCTGAGCAAGAAGTCCCTCGTACGTCACAGCCTGGATCAGGTGATGACCTAGATCAGGTGAGAGTCTGGACCAGGGGAGGGTCTGGGCCAGGTGAGGGTCTGGACCAGGTGATGGCCTGGACCAGGTGAGGGTCTGGACCAGGTGAGAGTCTGGACCAGGTGAGAGTCTGGACCAGGTGAGAGTCTGGACCAGGTGAGAGCCTGGCCAGGTGATGGCCTGGACCAGGTGAGAGTCTGGACCAGGTGAGAGTCTGGACCAGGTGAGAGTCTGGACCAGGTGAGAGTCTGGACCAGGTGAGGGTCTGGACCAGGTGAGAGTCTGGACCAGGTGAGAGTCTGGACCAGGTGAGGGTCTGGACCAGGTGAGGGTCTGGACCAGGTGAGAGTCTGGACCAGGTGAGAGTCTGGACCAGGTGAGAGTTTGGACCAGGTGAGAGTTTGGACCAGGTGATGACCTGGACCAGGTGAGAATCTGGACCAGGTGAGAGCCTGAACAGGTAACAACATGAACCAGGTGTGACCCTGATCGTGCTGGGGTTGTCCGGACACCCACAGTAGCTGCACTTTCTTTTAGTCGACTTGTTCAGCACGTATGCCTGTACGTACATATGCTGAACTTCTTTCGCACCGTATGTAGCCGACCATGTTAGTCGAAGGCGCTAGCTCGTGGTTGGGGGGGGGCATCAACATGTTGAGGGGGGGGGGGCGGCAGGCTGCGGTGGCATGGATACCGTGCAGGAGAAGAATGTCGAACGCTCGCGCGGGCCGGGGGGGGGGGGGGCGAGGACGACCCGCGGCCGTCAACAAGAACATTGTGGCGACATCCAAAGATGAAAAACAATGCAGCAACGCGCGAAACGAATTCCTGTCTAACGCGGGGGTCTCTGTGTGTGCGCGTCGTTGGTCTTAGTAACTACAGGGGATCACGTGCGGTCAACAACAACAATAATAAGCAATCAGCAATAGCAGTAGCACGGTATAAATATTCACAGCTCGTGAGCGGTACTCCCCGAGCAAGGCGGTTTGTGTCGTGCTCTGTGGCCACAGATAGGGGGGGGACTGGGGGGGGGGACTGGGGGGGGGGGGACTGGGGAGGGGGCGGGGGAGGATGGCGTGGAGGGGGCGGAGGGGTGACTGGGGGGAGGTCGGGGGGGGGTGACTGAAGTGGGTGACTGGGGGGGTGACTGGGGGGGTGGGGTGACTTGGGGCGGGGGGGGGGCGGAGAATGCGGTGCTGGTACCAACGACGGCAACTCGGAGCGGCCAAGATGTCGAGTGGGCGGAGAGTTCTGTCCAAGCCGATGGTAACGGAGTTTGTTGGATAAAACCGTCGCCACGCAAACTCCGGGGTCATCCCCAGAGTAGCGGCGGCGGCGGCTTTTAACTTCAAAGCCATCGAACAAAGACGGTCAGCGCATCGCGCGGCGCATTCAGACGCGCTTTCCGCGGCCGTCTGGAACGCCGCTCTTCCTTCCGACATCAGGAAGCCACTAGGGAGCTACGCACTTTTAAATCATCATCACGATCATCATTATCTATATTGAAAACTCTTTTCTGTATAGAACTGCTTTCTGTGTTTGTTCTTCCCCACCCGCACCTCCGAATAGCGCGGCTGGCTACGTACGGCGCAAAAGAAGTTGAACGTATTTGTCCAATAAAGCAATGTGCCAACGAAACGATACCATCGCGACACAGCTACCGCACAGGACCACGGCACATCGCTTTTTGAGGAGAACCACTGCCCCCCCCCCCCCGAGCAAAGGCTCGGAACGCGTTGGCTGCGTCTGTAGCCGGCGGGGGCAGGGGGTGGGTCACGGATAACTCGAGCGAAGGTGATCCCGACGCACGCAAACGGAAGTCGGGACGACTCCCGTGTGAAGTTCGTGCTGCCGCAGGGGTTCTCGCTCGCCGGCCCGCCCGCCCGCCCGCCCGATCAGAACAGCGGCCACGTCCGCCGCAGGCAGCGTTGCCCGCGGTCGTGGGGACGCAAAACCGGAGAGTGGCCGAGGGCGAATGCCTTTTGAAAACAATCGCACGCCTGGAACGCGATGACATGATCCACGTGTGTGTGTGCAGGATTGTGCTGAACTTGCTGATATGAACCTTATGGCGGTACCACGGCTCTCGCGTGATGTCCGTGATGCAGTCCTAGTGAGTCTGTTGATGGTCGGCGATGCGGCAATCGACTCATCTCGACGAGCTGTACACTACGATGCACCGCCACGGTGCGTACCGCGAGCGTTCAGGGTTCCGGCACAATCGTCCTCGCTGCGTTTCGACATCGCGGAGTGTGGCGCCGATTTCGGATTGATTGGTACCCCAGTCGCGGAGTTAAGTAACACCCCTGGACAAAAATAGTGTCCCAGAAATAAAATATTTAATTGCCTCGGCCATTTTGTATTATTTGGTACCCCGGGGTCCCGCCATAAGGATCATATGACTCAGCTTTATATCAACAATGCCTTGCGATACAGGTACAAACCAAGGCGTCTTGCCAGGCAATGCCAAGGCTACCAGAATCGCTGGGAGGTCACCGATCAGTTCCCTACACGGTGGCCCGTCCACAGCACTCATTGCCAGTGGTGGCAAAATCAAAAGCCCTAGGGCCCCAAGTAGTTCAAGAGACCCCCACCCCCGTCCACCTCTACCACCCCCCCACCAACCACCCCACCCCCACCCAACACGGTTCATGAGAAAAATATGGGGTGCATCTGTCAATATACCGGCATCGAATTTCACATTTAACAAAAAAATATATCCTAAAAATCCAATGACAATTAGTAACTAAAACAACACGCACAAAAATATGGCATTGGCCAAACAGAAAACTGGTATTGGCCAAACATCCCAATGCTCACTAAAATGTACCTGCACATTACTCAATTGGTAACACACACACACAGCAGCAACAACATCAACCCCCTACTGTGGAAATACTTGGCAGGACCCTCCTGAAAATGAGTCTTGAGACTCGGTTGAGGATTTCCTGGGTAAACAAGCATAATAATAATAATAAACAGCCCATCTCGTCTGTATCTCTCGTCTTTCAATCTCACTACATCTCTTGTGTTCGGTCTACATCTCATCAGTCACCTCTAGTCATCAACATCTCTGGTCTACATCTCATCAGTCACCTCTAGTCATCAACATCTCTGGTCTACATCTCATCAGTCACCTCTAGTCATCAACATCTCTGGTCTACATCTCATCAGTCACCTCTAGTCATCAACATCTCTGGTCTACATCTCATCAGTCATCTCTAGTCATCAACATCTCTGGTCTAGATGTCATTAGTCATCTCTAGTCATCAACATCTCTGGTCTAGATCTCATCAGTCATCTCTAGTCATCAACATCTCTGGTCTACATCTCATCAGTCATCTCTAGTCATCAACACCTCTGGTCTACATCTCATCAGTCATCTCTAATCATCAACATCTCTGGTCTACATCTCATCAGTCATCTCTAGACATCAACATCTCTGGTCTACATCTCATCAGTCATCTCTAGTCATCAACATTACTGGTCTACATCTCATCAGTCATCTCTAGACATCAACATCTCTGGTCTACATCTCATCAGTCATCTCTAGTCATCAACATCTCTGGTCTACATCTCATCAGTCATCTCTAGACATCAACATCTCTGGTCTACATCTCATCAGTCATCTCTAGACATCAACATCTCTGGTCTACATCTCATCAGTCATCTCTAGTCATCAACATCTCTGGTCTAGATCTCATCAGTCATCTCTAGTCATCAACATCTCTGGTGTACATCTCATCAGTCATCTCTAGACATCAACATCTCTGGTCTACATCTCATCAGTCATCTCTAGACATCAACATCTCTGGTCTACATCTCATCAGTCATCTCTAGTCATCAACATCTCTGGTCTACATCTCATCAGTCATCTCTAGTCATCAACATCTCTGGTCTACATCTCATCAGTCACCTCTAGTCATCAACATCTCTGGTCTACATCTCATCAGTCACCTCTAGTCATCAACATCTCTGGTCTACATCTCATCAGTCATCTCTAGTCATCAACATCTCTGGTCTAGATCTCATTAGTCATCTCTAGTCATCAACATCTCTGGTCTAGATCTCATCAGTCATCTCTAGTCATCAACATCTCTGGTCTACATCTCATCAGTCATCTCTAGTCATCAACACCTCTGGTCTACATCTCATCAGTCATCTCTAGTCATCAACATCTCTGGTCTACATCTCATCAGTCATCTCTAGACATCAACATCTCTGGTCTACATCTCATCAGTCATCTCTAGTCATCAACATCTCTGGTCTACATCTCATCAGTCATCTCTAGACATCAACATCTCTGGTCTACATCTCATCAGTCATCTCTAGTCATCAACATCTCTGGTCTACATCTCATCAGTCATCTCTAGACATCAACATCTCTGGTCTACATCTCATCAGTCATCTCTAGACATCAACATCTCTGGTCTACATCTCATCAGTCATCTCTAGTCATCAACATCTCTGGTCTACATCTCATCAGTCAACTCTAGTCATCAACAACTCTGGTCTAGATCTCATCAGTCATCTCTAGTCATCAACATCTCTGGTCTAGATCTCATCAGTCATCTCTAGTCATCAACATCTCTGGTGTACATCTCATCAGTCATCTCTAGACATCAAGATCTCTGGTCTACATCTCATCAGTCATCTCTAGACATCAACATCTCTGGTCTACATCTCATCAGTCATCTCTAGTCATCAACATGTCTGGTCTACATCTCATCAGTCATCTCTAGTCATCAACACCTCTGGTCTACATCTCATCAGTCATCTCTAGTCATCAACATCTCTGGTCTACATCTCATCAGTCATCTCTAGACATCAACATCTCTGGTCTACATCTCATCAGTCATCTCTAGTCATCAACATCTCTGGTCTACATCTCATCAGTCATCTCTAGACATCAACATCTCTGGTCTACATCTCATCAGTCACCTCTAGTCATCAACATCTCTCGTCTACATCTCATAAGTCATCTCTAGTCATCAACATCTCTCGTCTACATCTCATCAGTCATCTCTAGTCATCAACATCTCTGGTCTACGTCTCATCAGTCATCTCTAGTCATCAACATCTCTGGTCTACATCTCATCAGTCATCTCTATTCATCAACATCTCTCGTCTACATCTCATCAGTCATCTCTAGTCATCAACATCTCTGGTCTACATCTCATCAGTCATCTCTAGTCATCAACACTTCTGGTCTACATCTCATCAGTCATCTCTAGTCATCAACATCTCTGGTCTACGTCTCATCAGTCATCTCTAGCCATCAACATCTCTGGTCTACATCTCATCAGTCATCTCTAGTCATCAACATCTCTGGTCTACATCTCATCAGTCATCTCTAGACATCAACATCTCTGGTCTACATCTCATCAGTCATCTCTAGTCATCAACATCTCTGGTCTACATCTCATCAGTCATCTCTAGACATCAACATCTCTGGTCTACATCTCATCAGTCACCTCTAGTCATCAACATCTCTCGTCTACATCTCATAAGTCATCTCTAGTCATCAACATCTCTCGTCTACATCTCATCAGTCATCTCTAGTCATCAACATCTCTGGTCTACGTCTCATCAGTCATCTCTAGTCATCAACATCTCTGGTCTACATCTCATCAGTCATCTCTATTCATCAACATCTCTCGTCTACATCTCATCAGTCATCTCTAGTCATCAACATCTCTGGTCTACATCTCATCAGTCATCTCTAGTCATCAACACTTCTGGTCTACATCTCATCAGTCATCTCTAGTCATCAACATCTCTGGTCTACGTCTCATCAGTCATCTCTAGCCATCAACATCTCTGGTCTACATCTCATCAGCCATCTCTAGTCATCAACATCTCTCGTCTACATCTCATCAGTCATCACTAGTCATCAACATCTCTGGTCTAGATCTCATCAGTCATCTCTAGTCATCAACATCTCTGGTCTACATATCATCAGTCATCTCTAGTCATCAACATCTCTGGTCTACATCTCATCAGTCATCTCTAGTCATCAACATCTCTGGTCTACATCTCATCAGTCACCTCTAGTCATCAACATCTCTGGTCTACATCTCATCAGTCATCTCTAGACATCAACATCTCTGGTCTACATCTCATCAGTCATCTCTAGACATCACCATCTCTGGTCTACATCTCATCAGTCATCTCTAGTCATCAACATTTCTGGTCTACATCTCATCAGTCACCTCTAGACATCAACATCTCTGGTCTACATCTCATCAGTCACCTCTAGTCATCAACATCTCTGGTCTACATCTCATCAGTCATCTCTAGTCATCAACATCTCTGGTCTAGATCTCATCAGTCATCTCTAGTCATCAACATCTCTGGTCTACATCTCATCAGTCATCTCTAGACATCAACATCTCTGGTCTAGATCTCATCAGTCATCTCTAGTCATCAACATCTCTGGTCTAGATCTCATCAGTCACCTCTAGTCATCAACATCTCTGGTCTACATCTCATCAGTCATCTCTAGTCATCAACATCTCTGGTCTACATCTCATCAGTCATCTCTAGTCATCAACATCTCTGGTCTAGATCTCATCAGTCACCTCTAGTCATCAACATCTCTGGTCTACATCTCATCAGTCATCTCTAGACATCAACATCTCTGGTCTACATCTCATCAGTCATCTCTAGTCATCAACATCTCTGGTCTACATCTCATCAGTCATCTCTAGACATCAACATCTCTGGTCTACATCTCATCAGTCATCTCTAGACATCAACATCTCTGGTCTAGATCTCATCAGTCATCTCTAGACATCAACATCTCTGGTCTAGATCTCATCAGTCACCTCTAGACATCAACATCTCTGGTCTACATCTCATCAGTCCCTCTAGTCATCAACATCTCTGGTCTACATCTCATCAGTCATCTCTAGTCATCAACATCTCTGGTCTAGATCTCATCAGTCATCTCTAGTCATCAACATCTCTGGTCTACATCTCATCAGTCATCTCTAGACATCAACATCTCTGGTCTAGATCTCATCAGTCATCTCTAGTCATCAATATCTCTGGTCTACATCTCATCAGTCATCTCTAGTCATCAACATCTCTGGTCTACATCTCATCAGTCATCTCTAGTCATCAACATCTCTGGTCTAGATCTCATCAGTCACCTCTAGTCATCAACATCTCTGGTCTACATCTCATCAGTCATCTCTAGACATCAACATCTCTGGTCTACATCTCATCAGTCATCTCTAGTCATCAACATCTCTGTCTACATCTCATCAGTCATCTCTAGACATCAACATCTCTGGTCTACATCTCATCAGTCACCTCTAGTCATCAACATCTCTGGTCTACATCTCATCAGTCATCTCTAGACATCAACATCTCTGGTCTACATCTCATCAGTCACCTCTAGTCATCAACATCTCTGGTCTACATCTCATCAGTCACCTCTAGTCATCAACATCTCTGGTCTACATCTCATCAGTCATCTCTAGTCATCAACATCTCTCGTCTAGATCTCATCAGTCACCTCTAGTCATCAACATCTCTGGTCTACATCTCATCAGTCATCTCTAGTCATCAACATCTCTGGTCTACATCTCATCAGTCATCTCTAGTCATCAACATCTCTGGTCTAGATCTCATCAGTCACCTCTAGTCATCAACATCTCTGGTCTACATCTCATCAGTCATCTCTAGACATCAACATCTCTGGTCTACATCTCATCAGTCATCTCTAGACATCAACATCTCTGGTCTAGATCTCATCAGTCATCTCTAGTCATCAACATTTCTGGTCTACATCTCATCAGTCACCTCTAGACATCAACATCTCTGGTCTACACCTCATCAGTCACCTCTAGTCATCAACATCTCTGGTCTACATCTCATCAGTCATCTCTAGTCATCAACATCTCTGGTCTAGATCTCATCAGTCATCTCTAGTCATCAACATCTCTGGTCTACATCTCATCAGTCATCTCTAGACATCAACATCTCTGGTCTAGATCTCATCAGTCATCTCTAGTCATCAACATCTCTGGTCTACATCTCATCAGTCATCTCTAGTCATCAACATCTCTGGTCTACATCTCATCAGTCATCTCTAGTCATCAACATCTCTGGTCTAGATCTCATCAGTCACCTCTAGTCATCAACATCTCTGGTCTACATCTCATCAGTCATCTCTAGACATCAACATCTCTGGTCTACATCTCATCAGTCATCTCTAGTCATCAACATCTCTGGTCTACATCTCATCAGTCATCTCTAGACATCAACATCTCTGGTCTACATCTCATCAGTCACCTCTAGTCATCAACATCTCTGGTCTACATCTCATCAGTCATCTCTAGACATCAACATCTCTGGTCTACATCTCATCAGTCATCTCTAGTCATCAACATCTCTGGTCTACATCTCATCAGTCATCTCTAGACATCAACATCTCTGGTCTACATCTCATCAGTCACCTCTAGTCATCAACATCTCTGGTCTACATCTCATCAGTCATCTCTAGACATCAACATCTCTGGTCTACATCTCATCAGTCACCTCTAGTCATCAACATCTCTGGTCTACATCTCATCAGTCACCTCTAGTCATCAACATCTCTGGTCTACATCTCATCAGTCATCTCTAGTCATCAACATCTCTGATCTACATCTTATCAGTCATCTCTAGTCATCAACATCTCTGGTCTACATCTCATCAGTCATCTCTAGTCATCAACATCTCTGGTCTACATCTCATCAGTCATCTCTAGTCATCAACATCTCTGGTCTACATCTCATCAGTCATCTCTAGTCATCAACAACTCTGGTCTACATCTCATCAGTCATCTCTAGTCATCAACATCTCTGGTCTACATCTCATCAGTCATCTCTAGTCATCAACATCTCTGGTCTACATCTCATCAGTCATCTCTAGACATCCACATCTCTCTCTGGTCTACATCTCATCACTCATCTCTGCTGTTCTTGAGCCCCCAATTGGCCAGCATCACCACTGCTCATTACACAGATCCCAGAGGAATTGTGACGACGGTGACGACCGTGACGATGATGACGACGACAACTGCGCGACCGGGGTGGGTGTTGTGGGTGGGGTAGTTTGGTGGGTGGGGTGGGTGGGTGTTGTCGGTGGGGTAGGTTGGTGGGTAGGTGTTGTGGGTGGGGTAGGTTGGTGGGTGGGGTGGGTGGGTGTTGTCGGTGGGGTAGGTTGGTGAGTAGGTGTTGTGGGTGGGGTAGGTTGGTGGGTGGGGTGGGTGGGTGTTGTCGGTGGGGTAGGTTGGTGGGTGGGGTGGGTGGGGTAGGTTGGTGGGCGGGGTGGGTGGGATGGGTGGGGCTTTGTGATGGCGGTAGGAACTTGTGACGAGAGAGATGGCCGGCAGGCAGAGCGGTGGACAGACAGGAAGACAGGAAGACGGATGGAACGGATGAAAAGGTAAAAATTCACGTCGATGGACAGAGAGAGACAGCGACGGACACGAATACAGGCGGAGGGCTCAATGTACGGGGCAGACGGACGGACGGACGGACGAGCTATCAGCCGGGCAGACAGACGGACAGACAGACGGACAGACAGACGGACAGACAGACGGACGGACGGACGAGCTACGGACAGACAGACGGAGCAACGCACACGTGGACGGATGCGTGGAAGGAACGCGGCGCAAGAAACCTCACGGTTCCTCCGCGCCGGGCGCTGACAAAAAAACAACACGCAGGCGGTTCTATCAGCATCATCATCGTCGTCATCGTCGTCATCGTCATCGTCGTCATTGTCGTCATCGTCGTCGTCATCGTCGTCGTCACGGTCGTCAGAGGCAGGGTTCGAACTTGAGCTCCTCCTCCTCACTTGGGGTGAGCAGCTGCCCTCTCTTGAGCTCTCTCTGCCACTGGCTTCTTGACTCGATCTGCTCACACACCGTGCATACCACACACACCGCGCACACCACACACACCACACACACCGCGCACACCACACACATCACACACACCACACACACCACACACACACACACACGATCAGCACGGTTGGCTACGTACGGTGCAGAAGAAGTTCTACGTACGTAAATAGATACACACACACACCGGGCGCGCACGCACGGCACACGCACACGGCACACGCACGCACACACACGGCACACACACGCACGGCACACACACCGGGCGCGCACGCACGGCACACGCACACGGCACACGCACGCACACACACGGCACACACACGCACGGCACACACACCGGGCGCGCACGCACGGCACACGCACACACACACACGGCACACACACGCACACACACACGCACGGCACACACACCGGGCGCGCACGCACGGCACACGCACACAGCACACACACGGCACACACACGGCACACACACGCACGGCACACACACCGGGCGCGCACGCACGGCACACGCACACACACACACGGCACACACACGCACACACACACGCACGGCACACACACCGGGCGCGCACGCACGGCACACGCACACAGCACACACACGGCACACACACGGCACGCGGGGCGGGGTGCAGCTCAGCTCAGCGCGGAGCGATCGCTGGCGCTCAGACGTCGCGACCCACGTGGGTTTCCACGGTGATGGGCGGCAACGCAGCGGCAACGCTCGCGGGGACGACGAGGCACCCAGCGGGTACCAGATGCCCAACCTGGGCGCCTTTCTCCGTGGAGTTTGTGCGAACCTCCCACCCCCCCCCCCACACCGTTCTGCACGGGTTCCCCTCCAGATCCCCCCCGCACGCAACGTCAGCCACCCGCATTGACCAGCGTGGTGAAGTATGGTCAAACGATCCTCAGGGGAGGCCTCGATCCGGCAGCGGATCGGTTAAAGTCCGCGCGTTGTTGCTGTACTGTTTTACTTTTGTTGTCAGAAAGGTTCTTACCAAGTGGTTCATGACTGGGTGACCCTTAACCTTTCCGTTTGGCTTTGATGTGTCCCCAGACACAGCGAGGCACGCGGAGGCTGAGCCCACACGACACGACAATGGGAAACAAAAACACGACAACACAAACCGCACGGCGATTAACATAAAAATAGTGGAATGGCAAAGTCACGAGACATGCAACAACGTCAAATCATAATCACAATAAAAAATTATCGTTCTCTTCTTGTATTCTATTATCCTCCGGTCACATTCCGCATGTCCCACCGCAGTGGGCCGTCCGCGATGACCCCAGCGAGCGGTGCACCACCCCGTGTCAGAGAACAATTCGCGATACGATCACGCGGCAGAGCTACACCTCGCCACGGTGGCAGAATGTTCACTACCTCGCCTCGCACACAGGAGGACGTGGGTTCGATCCCGGCGCCTGTGTGTTTGGAGTTTGCGTGTTCTCCCCATGGTCTAGTGGATTTGTCTACGGCTCCTCTGGGTTTTCCCCTCCACATTCAGAATTAAAATGCGTTCAGAGTTATTTGGCTCCCATTGATTTGTACGTGATGATAATCCACTTGGTTGAGCCAACACTTGTGATTTCCAGGTGGCTTCTGAAAATGAGCTACAACAGAATAAAAAAATGTTTTAGTTTACTTTTAAATTCACATCAATTGCCTCGCTATCCGCACAAGGGAATCAGCTCTGTGGCAAACGAAAACTTTAAATAATTTCACTGGTTCTGAAATTATTTTCGGTGACCTCCAAAGTAAATGCTCGACCAAAATCCCAACACGTCTGTCGATAACACTGCGTTGGCTTCGTCGTGACGCCCATAAACCATTTTCACTGGAGTCACTGTGGCACATGGCCCTCACCCACACCACCCCACCCACCCAACCCACCCCACCCACCCAACCCCACCCACCCAACCCCACCCCACCCACCCAACCCACCCCACCCCACCCACCCACTCAACCCCACCCCACCCACCCAACCCCACCCCACCCACCACACCCACCCCACCCCACCCACCACACCCACCCCACCCAACCCCACCCCACCCACCCCACCCACCCCACCCAACCCCACCCCACCCCACCCACCCAACCCCACCCCACCCACCCACCCAACCCCACCCCACCCACCCAACCCCACCCCACCCACCCAACCCCACCCACCCCACCCACTCAACCCCACCAACCCCACCCACCCAACCCCACCCTACACACCACACCCACCCCACCCCACCCACCACACCCACCCCACCCAACCCCACCCTACCCACCCAACCCCACCCCACCCACCCAACCCCACCCCACCCACCACACCCACCCCACCCACCCAACCCCACCCAACCCCACCCCACCCCACCCACCCAACCCCACCCCACCCACCCAACCCCACCCACCCAACCCCACCCAACCCCACCCCACCCACCCAACCCCACCCCACCCACCCAACCCCACCCCACCCACCCAACCCCACCCCACCCACCCAACCCCACCCACCCAACCCAACCCCACCCCACCCAACCCCACCCACCCACCCAACCCCACCCACCAAAACCACCCCACCCACCCAACCCCACTCAACCCCACCCCACCCAACCCCACCCCACCCACCACACCCCACCCAACCCCACTCCACCAACCAAACACAAACTACCCACCCACCGCACCCCACCCCACCCACCCCACCCACCAAATCCAAGCATCCCACCCCACCCCATTCCACCCCACCCATCCCATCACACTCGCCCACCCCACCCGCCCACCCCACACCACTCGCCCACCGCACCCCACTCGTCCACCCCACCCACCCCACCCACACACAACACCCACCCACCCTGCCTCCTGGCGGTGCATTCAGCCCATTGGGTGGCCCCTTCGCAAGGCTCCGAGCCGGGCGGTGCAGCAACTGGTGCAATAACATCAGGCACCAGAGGCTCAGCCCCTGCAACCGCTCGCTCACGCCACCGCTGGCAGACGAGGGCCTCCGCCGCTAGGAGAGACACAGAGGCGCACCGGGACGTGGCATGCCGGGATTCACCGGCGTCCGTCTCACCTGGAGAGGCGGCGGCACCGGGGGCGCCGCCGCCGCCGCTGCTGGCAACGGCCATGCTGTCGTCCAGCCAGGTGCTGCAGGTGAAGGAGTCGCGCTTGTGGGGCGTGCCAGCCGAGGACAGGCTCTCCTGCGGCACATCACGGTCATCGTCAGCCGCGTAAGATCCATCGCCGGGCGAAGGGCACCACGAGCCGGTGCCGCCTCCCGCGTGGCACGACGCTCCGTCGCGCTCCTCCTGCACACGAGCCGCCCCCAACCGCCCCCCCCCTTCGTCACACTCCATCTCCGCGCCGTACGTACGCTCGGGCGCGCTCCCCTCCTCGTCATTAGTCCCGCTGCCTCTCTTGTCATTAGTCCCGTCCGCCAAGCCGACCGACTTTTCTTAACGGTGCCTTGAACCAAATCCGTCTGTTCCCTATCAGCGTGATTCCCCACCATCGTGCTCACTGCTACGTGCGGTCCTCACGATCCCCGCTATCCCGTGTGGTGCTCGCTAGTCCAGTGTCGTACTCACTAGTCCAGTGTCGTACTCACTAGCCCTGTGTCGTACTCACTAGTCCAGTGTCGTACTCGCTAGTCCAGTGTCGTACTCACTAGTCCAGTGTCGTACTCACTAGTCCAGTGTCGTACTCACTAGTCCAGCGTTGTACTCGCTAGTCCAGAGTCGTTCTCGCTAGTCCAGAGTCGTACTCGCTAGTCCAGTGTCGTACTCGCTAGTCCAGTGTCGTACTCGCTAGCCCTGTGTCGTACTCACTAGTCCAGTGTCGTACTCACTAGTCCAGTGTCGTACTCGCTAGTCCAGTGTCGTACTCACTAGTCCAGTGTCGTACTCGCTAGTCCAGTGTTGTACTCGCTAGTCCAGTGTCGTACTCGCTAGTCCAGTGTCGTACTCACTAGCCCCGTGTCGTACTCACTAGTCCAGTGTCGTACTCCCTAGTCCCGTGTGGTGCTCGCTAGCCCCGTGTCGTACTCACTAGTCCAGTGTCGTACTCGCTAGTCCAGTGTCGTACTCACTAGTCCAGTGTCGTACTCACTAGTCAAGTGTCGTACTCACTAATCCAGTGTCGTACTCGCTAGTCCAGTGTCATACTCACTAGTCCAGTGTCGTACTCACGAGTCACGTGTCGTACTCACTAGTCCAGTGTCATACTCACTAGTCAAGTGTCGTACTCGCTAGTCCAGTGTCGTACTCGCTAGTCCAGTGTCGTACTCGCTAGTTCAGTGTCGTACTCACTAGTCCAGAGTCGTACTCACTAGTCCAGTGTCGTACTCGCTAGTCCAGTGTCGTACTCACTAGTCCAGTGTCGTACTCACTAGTCCAGTGTCGTACTCACTAGTCCAGTGTCGTACTCACTAGTCAAGTGTCGTACTCGCTAGTCCAGTGTCGTACTCGCTAGTCCAGTGTCATACTCACTAGTCCAGTGTCGTACTCACTAGTCCAGTGTCGTACTCACTAGTCCAGTGTCATACTCGCTAGTCCAGTGTCGTACTCGCTAGTCCAGTGTCGTACTCGCTAGTCCAGTGTCGTACTCACTAGCCCAGTGTCGTACTCGCTAGTCCAGTGTCGTACTCACTAGTCCAGTGTCGTACTCACTAGCCCGGTGTCGTACTCGCTAGTCCAGTGTCGTACTCACTAGTTCAGTATCGTACTCACTAGTCCAGTGTCGTACTCGCTAGTCCAGCGTCGTACTCACTAGTCCAGTGTCGTACTCACTAGTCCAGTGTCGTACTCACTAGTCCAGTGTCGTACTCGCTAGTCCAGTGTCGTACTCACTAGTCCAGTGTCGTACTCACTAGTCCAGTGTCGTACTCGCTAGTCCAGTGTCGTACTCGCTAGTTCAGTGTCGTACTCACTAGTCCAGTGTCGTACTCGCTAGTCCAGTGTCGTACTCACTAGTCCAGTGTCGTACTCGCTAGTCCAGTGTCGTACTCGCTAGTTCAGTGTCGTACTCACTAGTCCAGTGTCGTACTCACTAGTCCAGAGTCGTACTCGCTAGTCCAGTGTCGTACTCACTAGTCCAGTGTCGTACTCACTAGCCCGGTGTCGTACTCACTAGTCCAGTGTCGTACTCACTAGTCCAGTGTCGTACTCACTAGTCCAGTGTCGTACTCACTAGTCCAGTGTCGTACTCACTAGTCCAGTGTCGTACTCACTAGCCCGGTGTCGTACTCGCTAGTCCAGTGTCGTACTCACTAGTTCAGTATCGTACTCACTAGTCCAGTGTCGTACTCGCTAGTCCAGCGTCGTACTCACTAGTCCAGTGTCGTACTCACTAGTCCAGTGTCGTACTCACTAGTCCAGTGTCGTACTCGCTAGTCCAGTGTCGTACTCACTAGTCCAGTGTCGTACTCACTAGTCCAGTGTCGTACTCGCTAGTCCAGTGTCGTACTCGCTAGTCCAGAGTCGTACTCACTAGTCCAGTGTCGTACTCACTAGTCCAGTGTCGTACTCACTAGTCCAGTGTCGTACTCACTAGTCCAGTGTTGTACTCACTAGTCCAGTGTCGTACTCACTAGTCCAGTGTCGTACTCGCTAGTCCAGAGTCGTACTCACTAGTCCAGTGTCGTACTCACTAGTCCAGTGTCGTACTCGCTAGCCCAGTGTCGTACTCGCTAGTCCAGTGTCGTACTCGCTAGTCCAGTGTCGTACTCGCTAGTCCAGAGTCATACTCACTAGTCCCGTGTCGTACTCACTAGTCCAGTGTCGTACTCGCTAGTCCAGTGTCATACTCACTAGTCCAGTGTCGTACTCACTAGTCACGTGTCGTACTCACTAGTCCAGTGTCGTACTCACTAGTCAAGTGTCGTACTCGCTAGTCCAGTGTCGTACTCGCTAGTCCAGTGTCGTACTCGCTAGTTCAGTGTCGTACTCACTAGTCCAGAGTCGTACTCACTAGTCCAGTGTCGTACTCGCTAGTCCAGTGTCGTACTCACTAGTCCAGTGTCGTACTCACTAGTCTAGTGTCGTACTCACTAGTCCAGTGTCGTACTCACTAGTCAAGTGTCGTACTCGCTAGTCCAGTGTCGTACTCGCTAGTCCAGTGTCATACTCACTAGTCCAGTGTCGTACTCACTAGTCCAGTGTCGTACTCACTAGTCCAGTGTCATACTCGCTAGTCCAGTGTCGTACTGGCTAGTCCAGTGTCGTACTCGCTAGTCCAGTGTCGTACTCACTAGCCCCGTGTCGTACTCACTAGTCCAGTGTCGTACTCCCTAGTCCCGTGTCGTACTCACTAGTCCCGTGTCGTACTCACTAGTCCAGTGTCGTACTCAATAGTCCAGTGTCGTACTCGCTAGTCCAGTGTCGTACTCGCTAGTTCAGTGTCGTACTCGCTAGTCCAGTGTCGTACTCACTAGTCCAGAGTCGTACTCACTAGTCCAGTGTCGTACTCACTAGTCCAGTGTCGTACTCACTAGTCCAGTGTCGTACTCACTAGTCAAGTGTCGTACTCACTAGTCCTGTGTCGTACTCGCTAGTCCAGTGTCGTACTAGCTAGTCCAGTGTCGTACTCGCTAGCCCCGTGTCGTACTCACTAGTCCAGTGTCATACTCGCTAGTCCAGTGTCATACTCGCTAGTCCCGTGTCGTACTCACTAGCCCAGTGTCGTACTCGCTAGTCCAGAGTCGTACTCGCTAGTCCAGAGTCGTACTCGCTAGCCCCGTGTCGTACTCACTAGTCCAGTGTCGTACTCGCTAGTCCAGTGTCGTACTCACTAGTCCCGTGTCGTACTCACTAGTCCAGAGTCGTACTCACTAGCCCCGTGTCGTACTCACTAGTCCAGTGTCGTACTCGCTAGTTCAGTGTCGTACTCACTAGTCCAGAGTCGTACTCACTAGTCCAGTGTCGTACTCACTAGTCCAGTGTCGTACTCACCAGTCCAGTGTCATACTCACTAGTCCAGTGTCGTACTCACGAGTCACGTGTCGTACTCACTAGTCCAGTGTCATACTCACTAGTCAAGTGTCGTACTCGCTAGTCCAGTGTCGTACTCGCTAGTCCAGTGTCGTACTCGCTAGTTCAGTGTCGTACTCACTAGTCCAGAGTCGTACTCACTAGTCCAGTGTCGTACTCGCTAGTCCAGTGTCGTACTCACTAGTCCAGTGTCGTACTCACTAGTCCAGTGTCGTACTCACTAGTCCAGTGTCGTACTCACTAGTCAAGTGTCGTACTCGCTAGTCCAGTGTCGTACTCGCTAGTCCAGTGTCATACTCACTAGTCCAGTGTCGTACTCACTAGTCCAGTGTCGTACTCACTAGTCCAGTGTCATACTCGCTAGTCCAGTGTCGTATTCGCTAGTCCAGTGTCGTACTCGCTAGTCCAGTGTCGTACTCACTAGCCCAGTGTCGTACTCGCTAGTCCAGTGTCGTACTCACTAGCCCGGTGTCGTACTCGCTAGTCCAGTGTCGTACTCACTAGTCCAGTGTCGTACTCACTAGCCCGGTGTCGTACTCGCTAGTCCAGTGTCGTACTCACTAGTTCAGTATCGTACTCACTAGTCCAGTGTCGTACTCGCTAGTCCAGCGTCGTACTCACTAGTCCAGTGTCGTACTCACTAGTCCAGTGTCGTACTCACTAGTCCAGTGTCGTACTCGCTAGTCCAGTGTCGTACTCACTAGTCCAGTGTCGTACTCACTAGTCCAGTGTCGTACTCGCTAGTCCAGTGTCGTACTCGCTAGTTCAGTGTCGTACTCACTAGTCCAGTGTCGTACTCGCTAGTCCAGTGTCGTACTCACTAGTCCAGTGTCGTACTCGCTAGTTCAGTGTCGTACTCACTAGTCCAGTGTCGTACTCACTAGTCCAGAGTCGTACTCGCTAGTCCAGTGTCGTACTCACTAGTCCAGTGTCGTACTCACTAGCCCGGTGTCGTACTCACTAGTCCAGTGTCGTACTCACTAGTCCAGTGTCGTACTCACTAGTCCAGTGTCGTACTCACTAGTCCAGTGTCGTACTCGCTAGTCCAGTGTCGTACTCACTAGCCCCGTGTCGTACTCGCTAGTCCAGTGTCGTACTCACTAGCCCCGTGTCGTACTCACTAGTCCCGTGTCGTACTCACTAGTCCAGTGTCGTACTCGCTAGTCCAGAGTCGTACTCACTAGTCCAGTGTCGTACTCACTAGTCCCGTGTCGTACTCACTAGTCCAGTGTCGTAATCGCGAGCCCCATGTCGTACTCACTAGCCCCGTGTCGTACTCACTAGTCCAGTGTCGTACTCACTAGTCCCGTGTCGTACTCACTAGTCCAGTGTCGTACTCACTAGTCCCGTGTCGTACTCACTAGTCCAGTGTCGTACTCACTAGTCCAGTGTCGTACTCACTAGTCCCGTGTCGTACTCACTAGTCCCGTGTCGTACTCGCTAGTCCAGAGTCGTACTCACTAGTCCAGTGTCGTACTCGCTAGTCCAGTGTCGTACTCACTAGTCCAGTGTCGTACTCGCTAGTCCAGTGTCGTACTCACTAGCCCCGTGTCGTACTCGCTAGTCCAGTGTCGTACTCACTAGCCCCGTGTCGTACTCACTAGTCCCGTGTCGTACTCACTAGTCCAGTGTCGTACTCGCTAGTCCAGAGTCGTACTCACTAGTCCAGTGTCGTACTCACTAGTCCAGTGTCGTACTCACTAGTCCCGTGTCGTACTCACTAGTCCAGTGTCGTAATCGCGAGCCCCATGTCGTACTCACTAGCCCCGTGTCGTACTCACTAGTCCAGTGTCGTACTCACTAGTCCCGTGTCGTACTCACTAGTCCAGTGTCGTACTCACTAGTCCCGTGTCGTACTCACTAGTCCAGTGTCGTACTCACTAGTCCAGTGTCGTACTCACTAGTCCCGTGTCGTACTCACTAGTCCCGTGTCGTACTCACTAGTCCAGTGTCGTACTCACTAGTCCCGTGTCGTACTCACTAGTCCAGTGTCGTACTCACTAGTCCAGTGTCGTACTCACTAGTCCCGTGTCGTACTCACTAGTCCCGTGTCGTACTCGTCGAGCCCTTCCTCGTGCTCCTCGGCGACGCTCGTGAAGCTGCTCGCGTTGGACGAGGAGCGCGACAGGTGCAGCGCCGTCGCCCCCCCACCGTTGTTGTTGTTGCCCTTGGACCCCACGGAGACCACCACCCTGCAGCACGCGTGGGGGGGTGGGCCAGAGGTGAGACCCCTGACCTAGACGATGACCTGCACTTACGTTGTTCCTTCCACTTTGTGAGCCGTGGAGTTTGTGCGTGTAAGTGGTGGTCTATGTGAGTGAGCGGTGGAGTTTGTGTGTGTAAGTGGTGGTCTATGTGAGTGAGTGGTGGAGTTTGTGCGTGTAAGTGGTGGTCTATGTGAGTGAGTGGTGGAGTTTGTGTGTGTAAGTGGTGGTCTATGTGAGTGAGTGGTGGAGTTTGTGCGTGTAAGTGGTGGTCTACGTGAGTGAGTGGTGGAGTTTGTGTGTGTAAGTGGTGGTCTACGTGAGTGAGTGGTGGAGTTTGTGCGTGTAAGTGGTGGTCTATGTGAGTGAGTGGTGGAGTTTGTGTGTGTAAGTGGTGGTCTATGTGAGTGAGTGGTGGAGTTGGTGTGTGTAAGTGGTGGTCTATGTGAGTGAGTGGTGGAGTTTGTGTGTGTAAGTGGTGGTCTATGTGAGTGAGTGGTGGAGTTTGTGTGTGTAAGTGGTGGTCTATGTGAGTGAGTGGTGGAGTTTGTGCGTGTAAGTGGTGGTCTACGTGAGTGAGTGGTGGAGTTTGTGCGTGTAAGTGGTGGTCTATGTGAGTGAGTGGTGGAGTTTGTGTGTGTAAGTGGTGGTCTATGTGAGTGAGCGGTGGAGTTTGTGTGTGTAAGTGGTGGTCTATGTGAATGAGTGGTGGAGTTTGTGTGTGTAAGTGGTGGTCTATGTGAGTGAGTGGTGGAGTTTGTGCCTGTAAGTGGTGGTCTATGTGAGTGAGTGGTGAAGTTTGTGTGTGTACGTGGTGGTCTATGTGAGTGAGTGGTGGAGTTTGTGTGTGTAAGTGGTGGTCTATGTGAGTGAGTGGTGGAGTTTGTGCGTGTAAGTGGTGGTCTATGTGAGTGAGTGGTGGAATTTGTGTGTGTAAGTGGTGGTCTATGTGAGTGAGTGGTAGAGTTTGTGTGTGTAAGTGGTGGTCTATGTGAGTGAGTGGTGGAGTTTGTGTGTGTAAGTGGTGGTCTACGTGAGTGAGTGGTGGAGTTTGTGTGTGTAAGTGGTGGGCTATGTGAGTGAGTGGTGGAGTTTGTGTGTGTAAGTGGTGGTCTATGTGAGTGAGTGGTGGAGTATGTGTGTGTAAGTGGTGGTCTATGTGAGTGAGTGGTGGAGTTTGTGTGTGTAAGTGGTGGTCTATGTGAGTGAGTGGTAGAGTTTGTGTGTGTAAGTGGTGGTCTATGTGAGTGAGTGGTGGAGTTTGTGTGTGTAAGTGGTGGTCTACGTGAGTGAGTGGTGGAGTTTGTGTGTGTAACTGGTGGTCTATGTGAGTGAGTGGTGGAGTTTGTGCGTGTAAGTGGTGGTCTATGTGAGTGAGTGGTGGAGTTTGTGCGTGTAAGTGGTGGTCTATGTGAGTGAGTGGTGGAGTTTGTGCGTGTAAGTGGTGGTCTATGTGAGTGAGTGGTGGAGTTTGTGTGTGTAAGCGGTGGTCTATGTGAGTGAGTGGTGGAGTTTGTGTGTGTAAGCAGTGGTCTATGTGAGTGAGTGGTGGAGTTTGTGCGTGTAAGTGGTGGTCTATGTGAGTGAGTGGTGGGCGAGCGTGGTGGAGCCACCCGTACTTGGCGGTGGGCATCTCGGGTGAGCTTTGGCTCGAGTGGTCGGAGCGAGGCTCCGGGAAGGTGCGATCGCTCTCCGCGGCCTTGTGCGAGCCCAGCGAGCCCTCGCTGCGGACACACGGGGGAGATGGGGGGACACGCGGGGACACAGGGGTAAGAAGATATACAGTGAGGTGAAACAAATATTTGATCCCCTGCTGATTTTGTACGTTTGCCCACTGACAAAGAAATGATCAGTCTAAAATTTTAATGGTAGGTTTATTTGAACAGTGAGAGACAGAATAACAACAACAAAATCCTCCTCCAAACACGGCGAGTTGAGTTGATGCCAAAGAGCTCCATTTTGGCCTCATCTGACCACAACACTTTCACCCAGTTGTCCTCTGAATCATTCAGATGTTCATTGGCAAACTTCAGACGGGCATGTATATGTGCTTTCTTGAGCAGGGGGACCTAGCGGGCGCTGCAGGATTTCAGTCCTTCACGGCGTAGTGTGTTACCAATTGTTTTATTGGTGACTAAGGTCCCAGCTGCCTTGAGATCATTGACAAGATCCTCCCGTGTAGTTCTGGGCTGATTCCTCACCGTTCTCATGATCATTGCAACTACACGAGGTGAGATCTTGCATGTAGCCCCAGGCCGAGAGAGATTGACAGTTCTTTTGTGTTTCTTCCATTTGCGAATAATCGCACCAACTGTTGTCACCGTCTCACCAAGCTGCTTGGCAATGGTCTTGTAGCCCATTCCAGCCTTGTGTAGGTCTACAATCTTGTCCCTGACATCCTTGGAGAGCTCTTTGGTCTTGGCCATGGTGGAGAGTTTGGAATCGGATTGATTGATTGCTTCTGTGGACAGGTGTCTTTTATACAGGTAACAAGCTGAGACTAGGAGCACTCCCTTTTAGAGTGTGCTCCTAATCTCAGCTCATTACCTGTATAAAAGACACCTGGGAGCCAGAAATCTTTCTGATTGAGAGGGGGTCAAATACTTATTTCCCTCATTAAAATGCAAATAAATGTATAACATTTTTGACATGCGTTTTTCTGGATTTTTTTGTTGTTATTCTGTCTCTCACTGTTCAAATAAACCTACCATTAAAATTATAGACTGATCGTTTATTTATCAGTGGGCAAACGTACAAAATCAGCAGGGGATCAAATACTTTTTTCCCTCACTGTACGAGTGGGCGGGCGAGTAGATGGTTGAGTGAGCGACCGTGGGGTTGATTGAGCGAGCGAGTAAATGAGTGAGTGAGCGAGCAGGTAGGCAAGTGAGCGTATGAGCGAGTAGATAATTGGTCAAGCGAGTTAAACGAGTGAGTGTTTGGGCGAGTGAGTGAGTGAGCGAGCGAGTTAAACGAATGAGTGAGTGAGTGAGTTAAACGAATGAGTGAGTGAGCGAGTGAGTTAAACGAATGAGTGAGTGAGTGAGTTAAACGAATGAGTGAGTGAGTGAGCGAGCGAACGAGTGAGTGAGTGAGCGAGCGAACGAGTGAGTAAGTGAGTGAGTGAGTAAGTGAGTGAGTGAGTGAGTGAGTAAGTGAGTGAGTAAGTGAGTGAGTGAGTGAGCGAGCGAGTTAAGCGAATAAGTGAGTGAGTAAGTGAGTGAGTGAGTGAGCGAGCAGGTGAGCGGGTGAGTAAGTGAGTGAGTGAGTAAGTGAGCGAGCAGGTGAGCGGGTGAGTGAGTGAGCGAGTTAAATGGGTGAGTGAGTGAATGAGGAAGTGAGCGAGCAGGTGAGCGAGTGAGTGAGTGAGCGAGTGAGTGAGTGAGTGAGCGAGTGAGCGCGCAGGTGAGCAGGTGAGTGAGTGAGTGAGCGAGTGAGCGAGTGAGTAAGTTAGTGAGTAAGTGGGTGAGTGAGTAAGTGAGCGGGTAAGTAAGTGAGCGGGTGAGTGAGTGAGTAAGTGAGTGAGTGAGTGATTAAGTGGGTGAGTGAGTAAGTGAGCGGGTGAGTAAGTGAGCGGGTGAGTGAGTAAGTGAGTGAGCGAGCAGGTGAGTGAGTAAGTGAGTGAGTGAGCGAGCAGGTGAGGAGGTGAGTGAGTGAGTAAGCGAATGAGTGAGTAAGTGAGTGAGCGAGCAGGTGAGCGGGTGAGTGAGCGAGTGAGTGAGTGAGCGAGCAGGTGAGCGGGTGAGTGAGTAAGTGAGTGAGTGAGTGGGTGAGTGAGTAAGTGAGTAAGTGAGCGAGCAAGTGAGCAGGTGAGTAAGTGAGCAAGCAGGTGAGCGGGTGAGTGAGTGAGCGAGCGAGCAGGTGAGTGAGTGAGTGAGCGAGCAGGTGAGTGAGTAAGTGAGCGAGCAGGTGAGCGAGTGAGTAAGTGAGTAAGCGAGCAGGTGAGCGGGGGCGAGCAGGTCAGCGAGCAGGTGAGCGAGTGAGTGATTGAGCAGGTGAGCGAGCAGGTGAGTGAGCAGGTGAGTGAGCAGGTGAGCGAGCAGGTGAGCGAGTGAGTGAGTGAGCGAGCAGGTGAGCGAGCAGGTGAGTAAGTGAGTGAGTGAGTCAGCGAGCGGGTGAGTGAGCAGATGAATGAGTGAGCAGGTGAGTGAGCGAGCGAGCGGGTGAGTGAGTGAGTGAGCGAGCAGGTGAGTGACTGAGTGAGTAAGTAAGTAAGTGAACGAGTTAAACGAAAGAGTGAGTGAGTGAGCGAGTTAAATGAACGAGTGAGTAAGTGAGCAGGTGAGTGAGTGAGTGAGCGAGCAGGTGAGTGAGCAGGTGAGTGAGTGAGTGAGCGGGTGCGAGCGGCCCAGGGGCCCTCACCGGATCTCGGGCCCCTCCTGGATGTTCTCGATGCCGATGGCGCTGCTCCTGCGAGCGCCGAACGGACTCGACTTCCTGCGCACAGGGCTCTTGCTGGGGATGATCAATGCCTGGGGGGTGGGGGTCAGGGGTCGGGGGTCGAGGGGGTGGTCACACGGTGGGGACAGGCGTCTCAACCACCACGTGACAACGACCAGCGCCGGCAACTACGACGCTCAGCCCGGGTTGACACGAGCGAGTCGCTACGGGCTGCGGTCACCTCCTGACCTGGACCTGTCGCGGTTTGACAGTGCTGGAACACGATTCGGCTCCAACCACGAGAAGAAGCCTCCTCCTCCACCTACGCGTGGACTCGCTTGTGCAACCTGAGTAGACTCGCTTGTGCAACCTGAGTAGACTCGCTTGTGCAACCCGAGTTGACTCGCTTGTGCAACCCGAGTTGACTCGCTTGTGCAACCCGAGTAGACTCGCTTGTGCAACCTGAGTAGACTCGCTTGTGCAACCCGAGTTGACTCGCTTGTGCAACCCGAGTTGACTCGCTTGTGCAACCTGAGTTGACTCGCTTGTGCAACCTGAGTAGACTCGCTTGTGCAACCCGAGTTGACTCGCTTGTGCAACCCGAGTTGACTCGCTTGTGCAACCTGAGTAGACTCGCTTGTGCAACCAGAGTAGACTCGCTTGTGCAACCTGAGTTGACTCGCTTGTGCAACCTGAGTTGACTCGCTTGTGCAACCTGAGTAGACTCGCTTGTGCAACCCGAGTTGACTCGCTTGTGCAACCTGAGTTGACTCGCTTGTGCAACCTGAGTTGACTCGCTTGTGCAACCAGAGTAGACTCGCTTGTGCAACCTGAGTTGACTCGCTTGTGCAACCTGAGTTGACTCGCTTGTGCAACCTGAGTTGACTCGCTTGTGCAACCTGAGTTGACTCGCTTGTGCAACCCGAGTTGACTCGCTTGTGCAACCCGAGTGGCACGGGCAGTGAAGAAGATCAGCGAGTAATACCACGGATTCCAACGCAGTGGCTGATGGGAAAGCCTGGGTCCTGACAACAGAGAGAGAGAAGCCCAGCGGCCGGAATGAAGCCGAGTTCTTTACTTCTCTACGTGGCCCCCTTGGAGCGCAGGACACTTGGTCCGTCATCGTCGTCGTCATCGTCGTCGTCATCGTCGTCGTCATCGTCATTGTCGTCGTCATCGTCTTCGTCGTCGTCATCATCGTCGTCATCATCGTTGTCATCGTCTTCGTCATCGTCGTCATCATCGTCGCCGTCATCGTCTTCGTCATTGTCTTCGTCATTGTCGTCGTCATCGTCGTCATCGTCGTCATCATCATCATCGTCATCGTCGTCGTCATCGTCATCGACGTCATCATCGTCATCGTCATCGACGTCGTCATCGTCGTCGTCATTGTCGTCGTCATCGTCGCCGTCATCGTCTTCGTCATCGTCTTCGTCATTGTCGTCGTCATCGTCGTCGTCATCGTCATCGTCGTCGTCATCATCGTCATCATCGTCGTCGTCATCGTCGTCATCATTGTCGTCGTCATTGTCGTCGTCATCGTCGTCGTCGTCATCATCATCGTCATCGTCGTCGTCATCGACGTCGTCGTCATCTTTATATTCTTAGTTTTTTCGGTAAAGTCACGTTGAAGAGAAACAACAAAATAACAAAATATATATAAAACAATAAAAAATTCTCACGACGTTTCGACCATAACTCAAACGGTCATCATCAGGTGTGTCGGTTTGCATAAATTTATTTTGAAAACGGCATATTTATTTATATATATAAAAATAACGTTTGCGTCACGCGCAACGATGGCAGTTTGCCAGGACTAGTCCATCTATTTTTTGAAAAGAGGAGGGGGGGAGACGAAATTTGTTTTTATGTATGCTGTCTGAAAGGCACTGTAAGCGTGAACAATCAATCAAGAACTGAAATGATTTATCAAATCTTTCCAATGATTGCTAAGATAGAATCCATCTTCTCGGTTGAAATTGTCTCTGTGTTTGTATATGTGGATAGCCTCATGAACGAATCTCTCATGGAAGCCAGATGGCTTACAAAGAACCTCCGTCTTGGAAAAGTCAATGGCATGTGAGCCTACTGAATTAGAACAATGATCTGCTACGGCCGAGGTGTTGGTCCTACCGTGTTTAAGGTCTGCTTTATGTTCACGAATGCGGTCCGAGATATGGCGTTTGGTTTCTCCAATGTAACTACTACCACAGAGGCAACTTAGTTTGTAGACACCAGGGTATTGTATGTCCGGAATCACATCTTTTACAGACGGAACCAGATCACGGATTTTATGTAATGTGTTGAAACGGACCTGGATCTTGTGTTTATTCAAGATTTTGGAGATCTTTTTTGTGATCCCAGCAATGTAGGGTAAAGTGATGGTTTTGAAAGGCTCCTCAAGAGGGTTCTTCTTCATGGTTTGAGTGATAGCTTTGCGGATTGTATAGTCGGAGTAACCATTAGCCCTAAGAGCTTGGTGTACGTGCTTGAGTTCACTGCTTATGTGTTCCTGGTCGGATATGCATTGGGCTCTATGATACAGAGTCTTGATGAGAGAATTCTTCTGTGATGGATGGTGGTGGGAATCCGGTTTCAGATAAGCATCCGTATGGGTAGCTTTCCTGTAGACAGAGTGGCTCATTGAACCATCAGGTCTCTTTTTAATTAGGACATCCAAAAAAGGTATCTTGCCATCTATTTCGACTTCCATGGTAAATCTAATGGCTGGGTGTATGGAATTGATGTGGTCGAAGAATTTGTCTAGAGCAGGCCGGCCATGTGGCCAGATGACAAAAGTGTCATCCACGTACCTCTTCCATAAGGTTGGGCGCAGAGTGGCAGTCTGGATGGCGTCAGTCTCAAATTTCTCCATGAAAATGTTAGCTATAACTGGAGAAAGGGGGGAGCCCATTGGGGTGCCCTCAGTTTGTTTGTAGAAAGTTCCATTCCAAGTGAAGTATGTATTGGTTAAACAGTGTCTCACCAGGGGGGGTACCTCAGTGTTTAGTCCTTGATGAACCAAGTCTTCAATGATTGCAATGGTGTCAGGTACAGGAACCTTGGTGAATAAGGAAACTACATCAAAACTGACAAGCAGGTCGTCTGGGGACAGGGAAATACCCTTGATTGTTGATACCAGGTGAGTAGAATTTTGTACCGCAGAGGTGGTCTTTCCAGTGAAAGGACGCAGGATTTCAGACAAAAAACGAGCTAGTTTGTAGGTGGGGGAGCTGATAGTAGAGACTATGGGACGAAGAGGTGTATCAACTTTATGTATTTTTGGTAAGCCGTATAATCTTGGTGGCCTGGCAGCAGAAGGTTTCAACGAAAACTGTTTAGATTGATCAATTAATGCGGTTGAATCAGAAATGATTTTGTTGGTTTGTGTGACGAGGCTGTTGGTGGGATCTCTTTTTATTTTTGTATAACTACCATCGTCGAGTAATTCTTTAATTTTGTTGTTGTATTCTATTTTATCCATGATAACAGTAGCATTGCCTTTGTCAGCTGAGAGAACTACAATATCATTCCTCTTTTTTAATTTATATAATTCAAAACGCTCATCTTTGCTGAGGTTGCTAGCTGGCATCTTAGCGTTTTTGAGGGTTGCAGCGATTTCAGATCTTGCTACGTCTGCAGCGATGTGACCCAGGCCCCTGAGAGCAACGTCTACTTGGGCAATTATATCATTAACTGGTATGTGTTTAGGTGTGACTGCAAAGTTTAGACCTTTAGCTAAAACGGATTTCAGACCATCGGAAATAGAACTGTTACTGCGATTAATTACGACTTTATTAACGTCTAACTTTTTGGTGTGTGGGTCCGGTCTTTTGTTTAAGAGGAGGTTAAATTTGGAAATCAGGTTTTTCTTACATTTGGTCGACATAGTAGCAGCTGAAGAGGCAGTCATATTGTCTACATGTTCCCAATCCGATGTGGACATTATTGCCGTCAATGATAAGTGTGATTTGTAGAGTGTCTTGTCTAACTGATCTAGTTCTGTGCGTATAAGTCTGATTTTTTCTGAGATAAGAGCTAAGCTAGTTTTGAAAAGAATTCGTTTCGCATTAGAAGAAGTTACAGTAGCAGAGGTGAGTGTAAATGCGATTGGTATTACCCCAGAGTCGCGGCATCTCTTCAGGAAGGTGAGAGACTCGATCAGCTGAGCTTTCTTATCCCGGAGTTTGTTGAAAGATCTTAAAGTTATGTGAAAACCCTCCCCGTAGAGGCGATTAAATTTTGATTTAAAGCTTTCGTGACTGCAGTAATTCATATTCTTAGTTTTTTCGGTAAAGTCACGTTGAAGAGAAACAACAAAATAACAAAATATATATAAAACAATAAAAAATTCTCACGACGTTTCGACCATAACTCAAACGGTCATCATCAGGTGTGTCGGTTTGCATAAATTTATTTTGAAAACGGCATATTTATTTATATATATAAAAATAACGTTTGCGTCACGCGCAACGATGGCAGTTTGCCAGGACTAGTCCATCTATTTTTTGAAAAGAGGAGGGGGGGAGACGAAATTTGTTTTTATGTATGCTGTCTGAAAGGCACTGTAAGCGTGAACAATCAATCAAGAACTGAAATGATTTATCAAATCTTTCCAATGATTGCTAAGATAGAATCCATCTTCTCGGTTGAAATTGTCTCTGTGTTTGTATATGTGGATAGCCTCATGAACGAATCTCTCATGGAAGCCAGATGGCTTACAAAGAACCTCCGTCTTGGAAAAGTCAATGGCATGTGAGCCTACTGAATTAGAACAATGATCTGCTACGGCCGAGGTGTTGGTCCTACCGTGTTTAAGGTCTGCTTTATGTTCACGAATGCGGTCCGAGATATGGCGTTTGGTTTCTCCAATGTAACTACTACCACAGAGGCAACTTAGTTTGTAGACACCAGGGTATTGTATGTCCGGAATCACATCTTTTACAGACGGAACCAGATCACGGATTTTATGTAATGTGTTGAAACGGACCTGGATCTTGTGTTTATTCAAGATTTTGGAGATCTTTTTTGTGATCCCAGCAATGTAGGGTAAAGTGATGGTTTTGAAAGGCTCCTCAAGAGGGTTCTTCTTCATGGTTTGAGTGATAGCTTTGCGGATTGTATAGTCGGAGTAACCATTAGCCCTAAGAGCTTGGTGTACGTGCTTGAGTTCACTGCTTATGTGTTCCTGGTCGGATATGCATTGGGCTCTATGATACAGAGTCTTGATGAGAGAATTCTTCTGTGATGGATGGTGGTGGGAATCCGGTTTCAGATAAGCATCCGTATGGGTAGCTTTCCTGTAGACAGAGTGGCTCATTGAACCATCAGGTACGTGGATGACACTTTTGTCATCTGGCCACATGGCCGGCCTGCTCTAGACAAATTCTTCGACCACATCAATTCCATACACCCAGCCATCAGATTTACCATGGAAGTCGAAATAGATGGCAAGATACCTTTTTTGGATGTCCTAATTAAAAAGAGACCTGATGGTTCAATGAGCCACTCTGTCTACAGGAAAGCTACCCATACGGATGCTTATCTGAAACCGGATTCCCACCACCATCCATCACAGAAGAATTCTCTCATCAAGACTCTGTATCATAGAGCCCAATGCATATCCGACCAGGAACACATAAGCAGTGAACTCAAGCACGTACACCAAGCTCTTAGGGCTAATGGTTACTCCGACTATACAATCCGCAAAGCTATCACTCAAACCATGAAGAAGAACCCTCTTGAGGAGCCTTTCAAAACCATCACTTTACCCTACATTGCTGGGATCACAAAAAAGATCTCCAAAATCTTGAATAAACACAAGATCCAGGTCCGTTTCAACACATTACATAAAATCCGTGATCTGGTTCCGTCTGTAAAAGATGTGATTCCGGACATACAATACCCTGGTGTCTACAAACTAAGTTGCCTCTGTGGTAGTAGTTACATTGGAGAAACCAAACGCCATATCTCGGACCGCATTCGTGAACATAAAGCAGACCTTAAACACGGTAGGACCAACACCTCGGCCGTAGCAGATCATTGTTCTAATTCAGTAGGCTCACATGCCATTGACTTTTCCAAGACGGAGGTTCTTTGTAAGCCATCTGGCTTCCATGAGAGATTCGTTCATGAGGCTATCCACATATACAAACACAGAGACAATTTCAACCGAGAAGATGGATTCTATCTTAGCAATCATTGGAAAGATTTGATAAATCATTTCAGTTCTTGATTGATTGTTCACGCTTACAGTGCCTTTCAGACAGCATACATAAAAACAAATTTCGTCTCCCCCCCTCCTCTTTTCAAAAAATAGATGGACTAGTCCTGGCAAACTGCCATCGTTGCGCGTGACGCAAACGTTATTTTTATATATATAAATAAATATGCCGTTTTCAAAATAAATTTATGCAAACCGACACACCTGATGATGACCGTTTGAGTTATGGTCGAAACGTCGTGAGAATTTTTTATTGTTTTATATATATTTTGTTATTTTGTTGTTTCTCTTCAACGTGACTTTACCGAAAAAACTAAGAATATGAATTACTGCAGTCACGAAAGCTTTAAATCAAAATTTAATCGCCTCTACGGGGAGGGTTTTCACATAACTTTAAGATCTTTCAACAAACTCCGGGATAAGAAAGCTCAGCTGATCGAGTCTCTCACCTTCCTGAAGAGATGCCGCGACTCTGGGGTAATACCAATCGCATTTACACTCACCTCTGCTACTGTAACTTCTTCTAATGCGAAACGAATTCTTTTCAAAACTAGCTTAGCTCTTATCTCAGAAAAAATCAGACTTATACGCACAGAACTAGATCAGTTAGACAAGACACTCTACAAATCACACTTATCATTGACGGCAATAATGTCCACATCGGATTGGGAACATGTAGACAATATGACTGCCTCTTCAGCTGCTACTATGTCGACCAAATGTAAGAAAAACCTGATTTCCAAATTTAACCTCCTCTTAAACAAAAGACCGGACCCACACACCAAAAAGTTAGACGTTAATAAAGTCGTAATTAATCGCAGTAACAGTTCTATTTCCGATGGTCTGAAATCCGTTTTAGCTAAAGGTCTAAACTTTGCAGTCACACCTAAACACATACCAGTTAATGATATAATTGCCCAAGTAGACGTTGCTCTCAGGGGCCTGGGTCACATCGCTGCAGACGTAGCAAGATCTGAAATCGCTGCAACCCTCAAAAACGCTAAGATGCCAGCTAGCAACCTCAGCAAAGATGAGCGTTTTGAATTATATAAATTAAAAAAGAGGAATGATATTGTAGTTCTCTCAGCTGACAAAGGCAATGCTACTGTTATCATGGATAAAATAGAATACAACAACAAAATTAAAGAATTACTCGACGATGGTAGTTATACAAAAATAAAAAGAGATCCCACCAACAGCCTCGTCACACAAACCAACAAAATCATTTCTGATTCAACCGCATTAATTGATCAATCTAAACAGTTTTCGTTGAAACCTTCTGCTGCCAGGCCACCAAGATTATACGGCTTACCAAAAATACATAAAGTTGATACACCTCTTCGTCCCATAGTCTCTACTATCAGCTCCCCCACCTACAAACTAGCTCGTTTTTTATCTGAAATCCTGCGTCCTTTCACTGGAAAGACCACCTCTGCGATACAAAATTCTACTCACCTGGTATCAACAATCAAGGGTATTTCCCTGTCCCCAGACGACCTGCTTGTCAGTTTTGATGTAGTTTCCTTATTCACCAAGGTTCCTGTACCTGACACCATTGCAATCATTGAAGACTTGGTTCATCAAGGACTAAACACTGAGGTACCCCCCCTGGTGAGACACTGTTTAACCAATACATACTTCACTTGGAATGGAACTTTCTACAAACAAACTGAGGGCACCCCAATGGGCTCCCCCCTTTCTCCAGTTATAGCTAACATTTTCATGGAGAAATTTGAGACTGACGCCATCCAGACTGCCACTCTGCGCCCAACCTTATGGAAGAGGTACGTGGATGACACTTTTGTCATCTGGCCACATGGCCGGCCTGCTCTAGACAAATTCTTCGACCACATCAATTCCATACACCCAGCCATCAGATTTACCATGGAAGTCGAAATAGATGGCAAGATACCTTTTTTGGATGTCCTAATTAAAAAGAGACCTGATGGTTCAATGAGCCACTCTGTCTACAGGAAAGCTACCCATACGGATGCTTATCTGAAACCGGATTCCCACCACCATCCATCACAGAAGAATTCTCTCATCAAGACTCTGTATCATAGAGCCCAATGCATATCCGACCAGGAACACATAAGCAGTGAACTCAAGCACGTACACCAAGCTCTTAGGGCTAATGGTTACTCCGACTATACAATCCGCAAAGCTATCACTCAAACCATGAAGAAGAACCCTCTTGAGGAGCCTTTCAAAACCATCACTTTACCCTACATTGCTGGGATCACAAAAAAGATCTCCAAAATCTTGAATAAACACAAGATCCAGGTCCGTTTCAACACATTACATAAAATCCGTGATCTGGTTCCGTCTGTAAAAGATGTGATTCCGGACATACAATACCCTGGTGTCTACAAACTAAGTTGCCTCTGTGGTAGTAGTTACATTGGAGAAACCAAACGCCATATCTCGGACCGCATTCGTGAACATAAAGCAGACCTTAAACACGGTAGGACCAACACCTCGGCCGTAGCAGATCATTGTTCTAATTCAGTAGGCTCACATGCCATTGACTTTTCCAAGACGGAGGTTCTTTGTAAGCCATCTGGCTTCCATGAGAGATTCGTTCATGAGGCTATCCACATATACAAACACAGAGACAATTTCAACCGAGAAGATGGATTCTATCTTAGCAATCATTGGAAAGATTTGATAAATCATTTCAGTTCTTGATTGATTGTTCACGCTTACAGTGCCTTTCAGACAGCATACATAAAAACAAATTTCGTCTCCCCCCCTCCTCTTTTCAAAAAATAGATGGACTAGTCCTGGCAAACTGCCATCGTTGCGCGTGACGCAAACGTTATTTTTATATATATAAATAAATATGCCGTTTTCAAAATAAATTTATGCAAACCGACACACCTGATGATGACCGTTTGAGTTATGGTCGAAACGTCGTGAGAATTTTTTATTGTTTTATATATATTTTGTTATTTTGTTGTTTCTCTTCAACGTGACTTTACCGAAAAAACTAAGAATATGAATTACTGCAGTCACGAAAGCTTTAAATCAAAAGTCGTCGTCATCATCGTCGTCATCGACGTCCCACTGCTTTAATCGCCGTGGGACGTCCTCGTCGCGCTGCTGGCAGCTCACGGCTCGCGTGGCTCTCACCGTGAGAGAGTCTCCGGCTGTGGAGACGTGGGAGGGCCCCGGGGGGGAGGGGGGGTCAGGTTTCCCCACATCTCTCTCATCGATTATTCTCAATATTCCAGCGTCGTCTGTGGATTTGTTTCACCTCTGACGTTTCTCCACGTTTGTTTTTCGAATTCTCAGCAGATTTCTCCGCCGTTGTCCCCGTATCACCCAGGGCTTCTCGCATTTCTATTCCCTCTCTCGAATTCCACTGAAACTTCCCGAGATTTCTCCACCCGCCCTTTCACTCTCTCTCCGTCTCGACGGACCACTCAAGTTCTCTCAATTCCGCAGGAAAAGGACTCGCTCGAGACAATTCGCATCGTCCGCAAAAATACTCGACCGGCGGCTGCAGTCCACTGCTGTGGACTTCGGTCGTTCTTTTTAAAACATTTTTTTTTATGAAGATAACAAACCACTCGTTAAGCGAAACTATTTTAATTTGACCAGGCAAGGGCCCCACTGAGCCACGTAGCTCTTTTTTCAGAAGCGACCTGGTCATCACAAATGATAGCTCAACGAAGTGGGGCTTATCATCATCATCATCATCGTCGTCACGTGGACATTTATAGCAGAAGCCAAATGCTCTAAACGCACGATTCTAAACGTGGAGGGAAAAACTGGAGGATCCGGAGAAAAATCCACGCGACCACTGGGAGAACACGACATATCCAAATACAAAGACGGAACCCCACGACCTCCTGCATACCAGGCGAGGGAGATAACATCTAGCCCCTTTGCCAGGCCACAGGCTTTCCGCTCTCACCATCAACCGCTGCTCCTGAACAACAATCAGCCCCGATTGAGATGGCCCGAGTGAGATTTTTCGACAAGCAGTCGGAATTCCCAGACGGAACGGAGATTTTCGACACACACGATTGGTAAGGCGTGGGAGGATCCAGGGTGGTTACGACGATTCGCTTAGATTCCGCAGACTGCCGATGAAACCACCGGACCTCCCTTTACGATCGACACGCGACGATGAATCGCGTTCGCTATTTTATTCCGTCCGTCCGTCCCGTCCGCCCGTGAGCTTTGCAGCGGTACGTTCGGGGTCCTAGTTCGGGCGCTGGAGACGGACGCACTTCCACCAGTTAATCGGAAACAAACTGGATCTCTTTCCTGCAAATGTACCCGTTTCCCTTCTCTTTCCGTAATTAACAAATACAGCCAGTGTCCTCCGATAATGCGGTGGTAGTAGCGTTCCTGAAGAACACCGGCTTACGGGAAAAATAAAAAAATCGTAAATAATACCGGGCAAAGCACAGTCCGCGATCATACGTGAGATGCGCAGGCAGGGCCGAACAAAGACCGAGGCGTGCGGGTAGCATCTAGAAGCATCCAGCAGCATCCCGCCTTGTGCGATGCTGAGCCGAGGCAGCCGTACCACCGCTTAGTCCCACTCGCGTGACGTAGTTCCGTTCGCTCGACCGCGTTGTATTCAATTCGCATCAGCGGCGGCGCCCGCCTTCATGGTGAGAGGCGCTGCACTTTGAGAATCAACGACAGCGCAAATATTCAACGTGTAAAAATGTATTGCTATTGATATTATCGTTATTGAAGTCAACTACAGTCAACGCATTTTGGACAAGGGGGACTAAGCGGATGTTCTGCTGACGCACGATTGTCAGCTCGGGGAGTCAGCAAACGCTTTGTCTTAAGGGTTCAATCGAGGAATTTAACGCAGCATTCGACCGAACTAACTTTGCGGATTTTAAATTACAATTTTTTTTTGAAATTCTAAATCTCGGTCGACAGGAGAGGCGAGCGAGGTGTGCAAATGAAAACGTAGTGGATTCACTCATCAAGATTTCACCATTGCGGTCTAACAATTGAGATTTAACCGAAACCAAGAGAATCGTTCGTTGGCACGAGTCGCCGGGGTCAGAGATCATTTCCCGCGTGGTCGCGGCTGGGAGGTCAGAGACGTGTTGGGGCAGGGGTGTGAGATGACGAGTCACGTGCACGACACCACCACCAGCACCACCACCGCAACGATGACAACGACGACGACAACAACAACAACCAGCAGGCCACCACCACGAATGACACCAATAATAGCCGGGGCTTAATTTCAGCCAGAACTGTTTGGGGCTCTGGAAAATTAACTTCCTCGCTCGCTGTTGTGAGGGGGGGGGGGTAGCGGGGGTCTCGGTCTAGAGTGAGGGATGGGGGGAGTGGGGGTGGGGTCTAGGGTGGGGGGTGGGGGGGAGTAGGGGGAGGGGGGAGTGGGGGTGGGGTCTAGGGAGGGGGGAGTGGGGTTGGGGTCTAGGGTGAGGGATGGGGGGGAGTGGGGGTGGGGTCTAGGGTGTGGGTGGGGTCTAGGGAGGGGGAACGTGGGGGCTAGGGGGGGCTGGAGGAGGGGAGGTGGGGTCTAGGGAGGGCTGGAGGGGGGGGTGGGGTCTAGGGTGGGGGGTGGGGGGTGGGGGGGAGTAGGGGTGGGGTCTAGGGTGGGGGTGGGGTCTAGGGAGGGCTGGAGGGGGGGTGGGGTCTAGGGTGGGGGAGGCGGGAGGAGGGGAGGTGAGGGTGGGGTCTAGGGTAGGGGTGGGGTCTAGGGTGTGGGTGGGGTCTAGGGAGGGGGAACGTGGGGGCTAGGGGGGGCTGGAGGAGGGGAGGTGGGGTCTAGGGAGGGCTGGAGGGGGGGGTGGGGTCTAGGGTGGGGGGTGGGGGGTGGGGGGGAGTAGGGGTGGGGTCTAGGGTGGGGGTGGGGTCTAGGGAGGGCTGGAGGGGGGGTGGGGTCTAGGGTGGGGGAGGCGGGAGGAGGGGAGGTGAGGGTGGGGTCTAGGGTAGGGGTGGGGTCTAGGGTGGGGGAGGCGGGAGGGGGTGGTGGGGGTGGGGTCTAGGGTGGGGGTGGGGGGGAGCAGGGGTGGGGTCTAGGGTGGGGTCTAGGGTGGGGTCTAGGGTGGGGGAGGTGGGAGGGGGTGGTGGTGGAGGAGTCATTCCGGGATTGGTGGTTGGGCAATTGGGCGGCCCTGAAAATGATTTTGTGGAGAAGTTAAGAAGTTAAAATGATTTTGTGGAGAAGTTAAGCCCTGCTGGGTCGGCAGCGTTCCATTAGCCAAATCGGCAGGGTCAGCGCCGATCGTGGTCAACACAGGAGGAGGAGGAGGAAGCGGGAGGTAGAGCAAGAGAGCCGTGGCCACCTCCTCTATGGTGCCTATGCCAATGGCACTGCCTCTGCGTCCGTGCTTTGCGGGGCTCTTCCCTGGAACGAGCAACGACTGACAGGGGGGCAAGAGGGGGCGGGGGGGGGGCGAGACGCGCGGGTTAGGGGGTGCGTTTCCGCCTGCGCTTGCGTGTCTGTGTGTCTGCGCGTCTGCGCGTCTGTATGTCTGTGAGCCTGTGAGTCTGTGCGTCTGTGCGTCTGTGAGTCTGTGTGTCTGTGAGTCTGTGCGTCTGTGTGTCTGTGTGTCTGTGCGTCTGTGTGTCTGTGTGTCTGTATGTCTGCGCGTCTGCGCGTCTGTGAGTCTGTGTGTCTGTGTGTCTGTGCGTCTGTATGTCTGCGCGTCTGTGTGTCTGTGAGTCTGTGTGTCTGTGTGTCTGTGCGTCTGTATGTCTGCGCGTCTGCGCGTCTGTGAGTCTGTGTGTCTGTGAGTCTGCGTGTCTGTGCGTCTGCGTGTCTGCGAGTCTGTGCAGGGAGCGGCGGCGCCGGGGTTCGCGCTGCACTGCACCACGAACCGGGTTCGATTCACGCTCACCGGTGACGATTATCTGAACCGGTCCTGACTCAGCCTCAAATGAGTACCTGGGTGTGGTGTGTGGTAAACATCGCCACTGGAGAGACAAAGGCGGTCGGGCGTGGCGCTGGCCACCCACCTCCTCGTGTGCCGTGCCGGTGCTACTCGCTGACAGCACTTGCCCCAAAAGTCTGTTAAGGCTATGCGGGGGATCTTTGTGCGAGAAAAGATGAACGTAATGTAAAGTTGTGAAACAAGGTGGCACGGGAGTGGGAGATCGGTCTCGCGACAACTGTACTGGGAGGAGGAGGGGGGAGAGTAGTGGTGAGTGGGGGTGGTGAGTGGGGGTGGTGAGTGGGGGTGGTGAGTGGGGGTGGCGAGTGAGCGGTGGTGGCGAGTGGTGGTTAGCGGTGGTGAGTGAGCGGTGGTGAGTGAGCGGTGAGTGGTGGCGGTGAGCGGTTGGTGAGTAAGTGGTGGCGATGAGTGGTGGCGGTGAGCGGTGGCGGTGAGCGGTGGTGAGTGAGCGGTGAGTGGTGAGCGGTGGTGAGTGAGCGGTGAGCGGTGGTGAGTGAGCGGTGGTGAGTGAGCGGTGAGCGGTGGTGAGTGAGCGGTGGTGAGTGAGCGGTGGCGGTGAGTGGTGAGCGGTGGTGAGTGAGCGGTGAGCGGTGGTGAGTGAGCGGTGGAGAGTGAGCGGTGAGCGGTGAGCGGTAGTGAGTGAGCGGTGGTGGTGAGTGGTGAGCGGTGGTGAGTGAGTGGTGGCGGTGAGCGGTGAGCGGTGGTGAGTGAGCGGTGAGCGGTGGTGAGTGAGCGGTGGCGGTGAGTGGTGAGCGGTGGTGAGTGAGCGGTGGCGGTGAGTGGTGAGCGGTGGTGAGTGAGCGGTAGTGAGTGAGCGGTGGTGAGTGAGCGGTGAGTGGTGAGCGGTGGTGAGTGAGCGGTGGCGGTGAGCGGTGAGCGGTGGTGAGTGAGCGGTGAGCGGTTCCGACACTCACGATCCCGGCGGCCCTGGCGCTGCTGTCGCTGACGCTGTGGCTGATGAGCGGCGCTCCGTGGCTCGACGAGGCCAAGGTGGCCGAGCCGCCGGCGGTGGCCACGCCGCCACCACCTCCCCCCGCCGCGGTCTGCTTCTTCACCGCCGCTCCCATGGCGTCCATCGACTGACTACGCCCGCGGATCACTCGCTGAGGCCGCGGAGAGAGACGGAGGAGGGAGACAGAGGGGGACAGAGAGAGACAGAGGGAGACAGAGAGAGACGGAGGGAGACAGAGAGAGAGAGACGGAGGAGGGAGACAGAGGGAGACAGAGAGAGAGACGGAGGAGGGAGACAGAGGGAGACAGAGGGAGAGACGGAGGAGGGAGACAGAGGGAGAGACGGAGGAGGGAGACAGAGGGAGACAGAGAGAGAGATGGAGGAGGGAGACAGAGGGAGACAGAGAGAGAGACGGAGGAGGGAGACAGAGAGAGAGACGGAGGAGGGAGACAGAGAGAGACGGAGGAGGGAGACAGAGGGAGACAGAGAGAGAGACGGAGGAGGGAGACAGAGGGAGACAGAGGGAGAGACGGAGGAGGGAGACAGAGGGAGACAGAGAGAGAGATGGAGGAGGGAGACAGAGAGAGACAGAGGGAGAGACGGAGGAGGGAGACAGAGGGAGACAGAGAGAGAGATGGAGGAGGGAGACAGAGGGAGACAGAGGGAGAGACGGAGGAGGGAGACAGAGGGAGACAGAGGGAGAGACGGAGGAGGGAGACAGAGGGAGACAGAGAGAGAGATGGAGGAGGGAGACAGAGAGAGACAGAGGGAGAGACGGAGGACGGAGACAGAGGGAGACAGAGAGAGAGAGAGAGAGACGGAGGAGGGAGACAGAGGGAGAGACGGAGGAGGGAGACAGAGGGAGACAGAGAGAGAGAGAGACGGAGGAGGGAGACAGAGGGAGACGGAGAGAAGGAGAGAGAGATATACCGAGAGAGGCAGAAATAGTGAGAGAGGGAGAGACACAGAGACATGAAACTAAACTAGTGCGCTATGTTTATTTTACCAGCTACCTGGCTATCACCAAATGATAGCTACACGAAGTGGCATATCACCATAGCGAGGAAATTTACAGCAGCCAAAGACTCTAAACGCGTCACGTTGAGTCTAAATGTGGAGGGAAAATCCGGAGGACCCGGAGAAAAATCCACGTGATCACGGGAAGAGAGAGAGAGACACCGCAAACTCCAACGACACAGTAGCAGGTGTCAGGGTCAGGATCGAACCCACGATCTCCTGTGTACCAGGCGAGGTGGTTAACATCTCGCCACCATTTTGGATCCAGCCGGAACCGAGCTGGAACCAAGCCGGAACCAAACCGGAACCAAACTAGAACCAAACCGGAACCAAACCGGAACCAAGCCGGAACCG